>NC_083356.1:76343611-76652500 GCF_030254825.1 Meriones unguiculatus
TATTTTTTAAAGCAAATTTTGGTTCGTAACAAAGTTGAACACAAAGCAAAGTGCTTCCCCCGAGTACCCCCTGCCCTCACCACACACACACACACACACACACACACATACACACACACATCATTGTCAGCCAAACTCCAGAACTTACGTCAGAGCTCACTCATGTGTCCTCTGCATTTGGATAGATATATAATGACATGTGTCTAGCAACATACTGCATAGTCCTGGCCCTGAACACCCACACACACCTGTTCTGACTTCCCTCCCACACTCCTGGCAACCAATGATTTAGAAAAAAATCATCTCCATAATTTCAACTTTTCCAGAATGTTACATAGTTGACATGAAGTCTAGTTTATCTAGACTGACACCCCTCACTTCAACACACAAAAGGCACTCTGCATCTTTTCTTGGCTGAATAAGAATTTCCTTTCTTCCTTTTTAAAATAAACAAACTGAGGAGGAAAAAAGAGCTACTGTTATGTTGTTTTTTTTCCTTAATGACATTTTTTTGTTGTGTTCCAAGGTTTAACTTACAATCGGACATTCTTTGAGGGAGGAGAAGGATTGCCATCCTAGTTTCATTTCTGTTATTCTGAGTAAAAAAAAAAAAAAAAAAAAAAAAAAAAAAAAACTGACAAAAAACAACTTACAAGAGAGAGAGAGTTTATTTTGGCTCATATTTCCAGGTTACAGGTTACACTGTGACCACAAGTCACAGTGGCAGGAATTGAAGCCGCCGGTCACACCATACCCACGGCCAAAAGCAGAGAGAAATGAACACACGCGTGCTCACTTGCCTGCTTGTGGTCAGCTCACTTTCTCCATGCTAACGTAGTTCAAGATGCTCTGCCTAAGGCATGGTCCTGCCCACAACAGGCTGGGTCTTCCCAGCCCACTAACTTAATGAAGACAATCCTCACAGCCACGGCCACCAGCCAACCTCACGTAGGTGATCAATCACTGTTTTCCCAGGTGATTCTGCTGTGTCAGGTTGACAAAGCTAACCATCACAGGTGGGAAAGGCTCATCACTAGGCACCGAGTTACAATTAGAGAGGACCAAGAAGGTGCGAGGTGCTGTCTTGGAGTGGGTTGACTGCAGACATCAGCGATGTTCAGAGTACTAGAAGGAAGGAGTTTGTGAAAGGTTTGTTTGTTTATGCCACAAAGTAATGATAGATATTTAATAACACCTATTTATTTACTTATTTATCTAAATTTTTATGGAGATAGACTTTCAACTGTCCTGAAACACGCCCCGTGGACCTTATCCAGCTGCCTCCGCTTCCTAGAATTAAAGGTGTGGGCAACCATTGCCTGGCTAGTACCTTTATTTTTTATCACAGGATAATATTCCACTGTCTGGATATACCTCGGGTTATTTATCCAAGTAGGTACCTGAGTTCTCTCCAGTTTTGCCAGTGCCCGCTTGCCATTCCACTTTCCACCATGCATTGTGATAGCAAGAGGCCCTTGGCAGAGCCATGCTGTTGGGCTGCCCAACCCCCAGAGCCATGAGCCTAGAACAATTCCATTCTTTTGATTATCCTGCCTCAGGTATTTTGTTACAGAAACAGACTACTGTGAGTCCCCTAAGAAGAAAATCCCTCAGACAGGCGTAAAGTTATTAAAGTAAGAGGGCCACCTGACTTCCAACAGGACACCAGATGAATAAAAAGATGCCCCGGAAAAAGAAGACAATCTGGCTTTAAATGTGACTTCCACCCTGGATGTGTTGAGGGTGATCCATTGAGAAATGTGATAACTTCCCACCAAGCAGCTTCTTGTACGTGGGAGACTCCACACAGCTCTACACTGGGCTAGAGCACAGATTCCGTGTTCTGAACGTGAAGGGTTCTCAAGCACAACTCCATGGAGCCAGCTAATCTAAACTCCTGTGTCCCTCTAGCTAGGACACATAAGCATAATCTGTGTCTGTGGTCCATGCATGTGAGTGAGATATAAGAATGAATCAGAGCCGGCTACAGGGGTGCATTCATGTAATCCCAGCACCCAGGGAGGCAGAGGCAGGTGGATCTCTATGAATTTGAGGCCAGCCTGGTCTGCAAAGCGAGTCTGGGACAGCCAAGATTACACAAAGAAAACTTGTCTTGAAAACCCTAAATAAATGAAAGAAAGAAAGAAAGAAAGAAAGAAAGAAAGAAAGAAAGAAAAGAAAAGAAAAGAATGGGTTATCTTTGAGCAGGTTATCTTTTCGGCTCACAAATAATAAGATGTCCTTTTGTTAGTAACTGCATATCCATTATGATGTGATATGACAGAGTGTACTCATTTGGTTTTCTTGCAAACAAACAACTTTTGGCTGATTTCTAAATTATCTTCAGAATTTACCAGCCCATGAAATCCCCAAAGTCTAGGACTCAGGGCTTTCCTAGTTCAGGGTTTCAAATATTGTACTCTGTGACCTGAGTATCTGTTTGGGCTATGTGTTGGTTAGTTTTATGCCAACTTGACACAAGCTAGAGTCATTTTGGAAGAGGAAACCTCAATTGAGAACATGCCTCCTGAGGGAAAGCCTTTGGTGCATTTTTTTCGTTGTTAATGGATGGGGGAGGGGGCCAGTTCACTGTGGATGGTACTCTCCCTGGAGTCATGGTCTTGGGTGCTGAAAGAAAGCAGGCTGAGCAAGCCAGTAAGGAGTAATCCCCATAGCTTCTATATCAGTTTCTGCCTTCAGGTTCCTGCTTTGACTTTTTTCCTTGATCTCCCTTCACGACTGACTGTGATCAGAACATGTAACCTAAATAATCCCTTTCCTCTACAATTTGTGTTTGGTCATAATGTTTTATCATAGCAATAGAAACTCTTAAGACAGGATACAACTCTAAGTATTTGATTTTGTTGTTACTTCAGGAGGTAGAATTGGACCATCATATAAAGCTACAAATGACAAACTCAAAGGTGGAAGGAGCTGAAATATTGTCCCAGTTAGTATGAATTGTAAAGATAAGACAGTGTAGGGTCTCTCGAAGTGGTGTCTCAATTGAGGGATCACCCATCTCAGATTGGCCTGTGGCCATGTCCAGAGAAGACTGTGTTGACTATGAATTGATGCTTGCAAGACCAGCCTGCTATGGGCAGCATCATTCCCCAGGCAGGTGGTGTGAGGCTGTATGAGCCCGAGAGTACCCAGCAACTCAGTGATGAACTGTGACCTGGAAGGATAAACTGAAATAAACCTTTTCCTTCCCTAAATTGCTTTCGATCAGAGTGTGTTATTCCCAAAATAGAAAGCAAGCTAGAAGGATGCCATATTAGAACCCAGTCACAGCAGGGACTCCCACTGCTTGTGATTCAGTTTTCACACAGTGATACAGATGGCAACTAAAATATAAGTTGGTTCACACTGCTATTTGTGGTAAATATATTTGGTGCTCCCCAGTGTAGCTCTATGTTGCTTGTAATTCCTAGACTTTATGTGAAGGTAGGGCATATGAATACTCAGGCCATGGGATATGATCTTGAGAACAAGATACATGATTGACAGATAGATAGATAGATAGATAGATAGATAGATAGATAGATGGATAATGTACTGGCTGTGTATCAACCTGACACAGCTAGAGTAACCAGAGAGGAAGGAGCCCCATGAGATCCAGCTGTAAGGCATTTTCTCGGTTAGTGATCAGTGGGAGGACAGCCCAGTTCGTTTTGTGTTGTGACCCTTGGGCTGGTGGTCCTGGATTCTATAAGAAAGCAAGCTGAGCAAGCCTTGGGAAGCAAACATTCCTCTGTGACCTCTGCATCAGCTCCTACCTCCATGATTCTGCCCTGTTTGAGTTCCTGTCCTGACCTCCTTTGGTGATGATTAGCAAGCAATATGGACATGTAAGACAAATAAACCCTTTTCTCCCCAACTTGATTTTTGGTCGTGATGGTTTGTCAAAGAAATGGAAACTCTAACGGAGACAGATAGACAGACATTCAAACTCAGGCAGGTAAATGTCAGCTGGGCTTTCCTCAGCCCTTATTCTCCCTCCACTGTCCCTGCAGATGATGGCTTAAAGATTTAAGATGTAGCTACAAGATGGTGGGAGCCTGGACAGTTGAGTTATCATTAGAAGAAATCCTCCACACATACAAGACTGGTGTAAGAGAGAAATAAACATCTGTCAGAGGCAGCCACAGTACTTTCTCCTTGTATGGGGGCGGGGGGGTAGAGCCATAAACTTTCATTGGCTACAAAGTCTGTACATGGAGTCTTCTGTCCACCTCTCAGACTTCTTCTGTCCTCTGCTCCCAGGTCATGCCATTCCATGCCCTGGACAGACATTTAAACATAGCAGTCTTACTGGGCCGTCTCAACTCAGAGTACTTGGGTGATCAAGTCTTCTCCCTGGAATATTCTGCTGCCACATTTCAGCTCCCTCTTGATATTCATCTCAACTTCAACATCACCTCCTTGGAGCTTCCTCCCCCACCTAAGCAGAAAGCCCCCTCTATTTTCATCTCGAGACTCGTGGCTGCTTGTCACTACCTGGTGTTTTCTATTTAAGGGCTTGTTCCCAGCCGTCATGATCTTGTCTGCCGTGTGTGTCTAACAGAGAGCCTGGTGCACAGCAGGACTCAGTCTGTGCACATGTGAATGCATGTGTGAACAAATGAGGTCCAAGGTGTTTTCTGTGTCCAGTGAGCAGCTGGACAGTGTTGCTGATAGAGAACTCTATGGCAAGCCTTACCCAACCAGTGGCCTACAATAACAATAATAATTTTCTTTGCTCACAAAAATCTGGTGTGGCACCCGGCTCAGCTAGACCATTCTCAGTTGGGGCCTCTCACATGAGATCCAGCTGTAAGGATCTCATGAATACAAGGTTGTATTCAGATGGTGATGTGGGCCCAGGGCATTCTGAAGCCCTCATCACTCAAATGTCCAGCTCTGAGGCTCCAAGAGTCACTGGTGGGCTCAATGTTTATGCTATGATGTAGCTGTGTGAATTCAGGCAGGTTATTTAATGTCTCTGAGCCCCAGACCTTTATTATAAAATTGAAGCTGATGTCACAGCACCCATCATTTATTAGACATTGCTCTAATTGCCTTTCTGTTGCTATGACAACACACAGTGACCAATAGCATCTTAGGGAAGGAAAGGATTTATTTTAGCTTATTCTTTCAGGTCAAAATCCATCATTGAGGAAAGTCGGGGTAAGAACCTGACGGCAGGATGTTGAAGCAGAAATCATGGAAGACTCTGCTGGCTTGGTCACAGGATCATATTTAACATGTTCCACAGCCCAAAACCACCTGCCTAGGGACCCTGCTGCCCACATTGGGCTGCGTCCTCCCGCATTGATTATTAACCAAGACAATCCCTCTCAGACATGCCCGTAGGCCAAGGTGATCTAGGGAATCCCTCAATCAGGCTTTCCTTTCAGTGACTCCAGGCTGTACCACATAACAAAGTTAACTAGCACAGCTATCACCTATGTTTCAGGCACAAGAAAAGCAGCCCAGCCAGACTTAGAAATGAGCAGGGGTAGCAGCTCTACCTATCTGGACTTTGCTGAACTACAAAAGAGGCAAAAAATAAAACAAAACAAAGCAAACAAACAAAAACCAACAGCAACAAAGTTATCATCTTCTAGGTCTGGGAATGGTGGAAACAAATGAGAGCTCAGGGCTGTGCTGTACTCCAGCATGGAGACTGGAGCCCCCAGGGCCTAAGCTAGGAAGTTAATAAGTACCTTCTTCTGGACCCATAGTGAAGCCCTGGAGCTGGAGGCCACACCAACTGTCCTAGAGTCAAAAGTTAGGTCTGGAAACACAGGCTCTGCTCAGTGTGACCTCCAGTCACACCAGAAACCAGACACCGAGAGAAAGATCCAACAGGCACAACTAACATGACCTTCTGTACCCCAAGTCCAGAGACCTGTGCATGTAAGATTATTTGGTAAGATGAAGACAGTGGTAATATCACAAACCAAGAACAGGAAAGGAAGAAGAAGAAGAAAAAAAAAAAACACAGGCTGATGTGTGGTGGGGCTGTGATACACAGACACACACCAACACACACACACACCAGAGCTGAACAGGAGAGGCTGACCTTGGTGTCTATGTGGTTGTTTTGAGGATGGGAGATGAACCAACATACAATAGAATCCCTTCTTTCTGGGCCAAGAGTGACCAGTTAGTTCTCACTACTTCTTGTCTGTTGTCAGTTTTCAAAAACAACAGAGCAGCTGGGTGTAGAGGTACATGCCTGTGATCCCAGAGCTTGGGAAGCAGAGGCAGGCAAATCTCTGTGAGTTCGAGGCCAACATGGTCTACAAAATGAGTCTAGGATAGCCAAGGCTACACAGAGAATCCCTGTCTCGAAAAAGCCAAGAAAAGAAAAGAAACCAGAGCAACAACATAATCAGCTTCAAATATCTCAGGGCTGATGCATATGTTGGAGAAATTCTGGGTTAGCTGCAAACTCAAGTTTTCACCAGGACTTAGACATGGACCCTATTCCACAGCACAGGCAATATTTCCATCCATCCATCCATCCATCCATCCATCCATCCATCCATCCATCCCTTCCTTTCCTAACCAAGTGACACCCCAGACTCCTGGGAGCCATCTGTGAAGATTTAGGTTGCAGCATTCTTTTGTCTCTTTGGGCACTAGTCTCTTCCACTAGTCGATGGGGATAAAAACTTGCCCCTCCAGAGAAACACTTAAAGAAATGCTCAACCTCATTAGCCATCAGGGAAATGCAAATCAAAACGACCCTGAGATTTCACCTCACACCCATCAGAATGGCCAAGATGAAAAACTCAAGTGACAACACATGCTAGAGAGGTTGTGGAGAAAGGGGAACCCTCCTCCACTGCTGGTGGGAATGTAAACTGGTACAACCACTTTGGAAATCTATCTGGCACTTTCTCAGACAATTAGGAATAGTGCTTCCTCAAGACCCAGCTATACCACTGCTAGGTATATACCCAAAGTTTGCTCAAGTACACAAAAGGGATACTTGCTCAACCATGTTTATAGCAGCTTTATTTGTAATAGCCAGAACCTGGAAACAACCCAGATGTCCATCAACAGAGGAATGGATACAGAAATTGTGGTATTTTTACACAATGGAATACTACTCAGCAATCAAAAAGGAGGAAATCATGAAATTTGCAGGCAAATGGTGGGATCTAGAAAAGATCATTCTGAGTAAAATATCCCAGAAGGAGAAAGACAAACACGGTATATACTCACTTATATAGACCTATAAGATATGATAAACATAATGAAATCTATACACCTAAAAAAGATAATCAAGAGAGCGGACATGGGGTAAGATGATCAATCCTCGTTTAGAAAGACAGATGGGATGTGCATTGAACGTATGACAGGAGTCTACTGAGGGCATCTGAAAGACTCTAACTAGCAGTGTTTTCAATGCAGATACAAAGACTCATGACCAAACCTTCGGCAGAGTACAGGGAATCATATGAAAGAAGGGGAGTTAGTATGATGGGGAAAAGATAGGAGCTCCACAAGGACCAAATATATCTGGGCACAGGATCTTTTCTGAGACTGATATTCAACCAAGGACCATGTATGAATATAACCTAGAACCTCTGCTCGGATGTAGCCTGTGGTAGCTCAGTAACCAATTAGTTTCCCATGGTGAGGGGAACAAGGACTATTTCTAACAGGAACTCAATGGCTGGCTCTTTGACCACCCCATCCCCCAAGGAGGAGCAGTCCTATTAGGCCACAGAGGAGGGCTTTGCAGCCAGTCCTGAAGATACCTGATAAAACAGGATCGATGAATGGGGAGGAGGTCCCCCCCATCAGTGGACTTGGAAAGGGGCACGGTGGAGATGAGGAAGGGAGGATGGGATTGGGAGGGAATGAGGGAGTGGGATACAGCTGGGATACAGAGTTAATAAAATGTAACTGATAAGAAAAAAAATAAAATTTTTTTAAAAAAGTAAAAAAAAACAAACAAACTTGTCCCTCGCAGACCTGTAGCTTGGTGGAGGGCATTGCCTAAGAAGCACTGACCACAGTCTTAGAGAGCCCGGCAGTGAGGGTCTGCCTACTCACAGCCCCAAGCAGGACCTGGGTGGAGAGAGCAAAGAGCTCAGTTGTGAGACCAGTGTGGCCCTAATGGTGCCGAGACAAAGGGGCTTCTTCATGGCTGCACACCCTCTCCTGGACCTGCTGTTTCCTCGCTGTGCTCTTTAGCACATTCCGCTCGGGCCCACTGCTTTGCTTCTGTGTCTGCTTTTGTGACAGTTTCAAGATCCAACAAGCCACTGAATTCATCTTGGAGCTGGCCCAGCCTCAGCTGCTGTCCCAGTGTGACAGCCTCAATTGGATCTGCCCACTGTCCTCTGCTAACACAGATTTCTCTGTCTTCCTCCAACTCTCAAATCTATAGGACCCTTTCCTCTCCCTTCCAGCCTAGTGGCCACAGACAGTCAGGGAATTGCTACATACATGCCGTTGTGTGTGCCCACATTCAATGGGACCCTGAAGCCAGTAGATCCTGTTTTCTTTGGCCCCACACTCCAGACCTCTGAAATCATCTGATTCACACGCATACCCCTGAGCAACAGGCTCACGCAGAATGCTGATCGGCAGGACCAGACCCCGCTATGGAGATTCACAAAGATGGAGTCCCAGGAGGTCTGATGCTCAGAAGTACACACACACACACACACACACACACACACACACACCTGAAACAGAAGCACACCTGCCATTTCTAGGTGACAGAGAGACACACAGAGCAGCCATGCATCCACAGATATTGTGAGCTGAACTGTGTCCCCCAAATCAATTATCTCAGAATGTGACAGCATATGAAGACAGGGCTCTTAAAGAGGTCATTAAGGTTAAATGAGGTCACGAGGGTAGACCCAAATCTGGTGGGACTGGTGCCCTGACGAAGGACTAGGACATAGACACACAGTGTCAACCAAGTGAAGTCACAGGGGGGAAAGGTGGCCAAGGAAAGATGCCCCAGATCAAACAAAGGTTACTGACCCCTTGACCTTGGGCTTCTAGCTTTCAGAAGTGTGAGGTCATAAATATCTGTGGTTTAAGCCGTCTCGTTTGTTGAACTTTGTTAGGATAGCCTGAACAGGCAAGCACAGACAAGGAGACCAAGAGTCCCCTGTAACCCCTCAAAGCAACGGCCAGATCCTTTTCCACATCACAGCCTCACACAGAGCCAGAGGCAGATTGTGAAGCTCATACTGAAGAGGAGGAGCCCAGGGCCTGCTAGTGAGCTGCATTCCTGGAGCGCCTTCCTCAGCACCAGGATGGAGTCTGACCCGTCCCCATAACTGAGATGTGGAGAGCTTCTTGCTCTGCACAGCAGAAGTGGAAAAGTGCTTTGACAGTTGTGTCACACCTGCTGAGCCTGAAGTGTTTATACAGAAGTCTCTGATGTCTTCCACGAAGCTTTGAGGCAGGTACTTCTGAAAAACTCCCTAAAAACTCCCTATTCCAGAGGTAGCAATATAAGGCACATGGAGGTTGTGTTAGCCTTCAGCCGCTGTAACAAAATACCCCAGGCAATCAACTGAAAAGAGAAGGGTTTATTTTGGCCCCTGACTTTAGAGGTTTCAGTCCTCCATTAGTTGCCTTTGGGTCTGTGGCGAGGAATTCATTGTGGAAGAATGAATTCTCCTACTTCATGGGAGCCAGGAGGTGGGATGGGGGTGGTGGGTGATGGGGAGTGGCCGGGGTGTATGAGATCCTAACATCCTCTTCAAGACCATGCTCCTGGTAAACTAACTTCTTTCCAACAGACCTCACCTCTTCAAGGTCTCACCACCTCCTCCACAGTACCGTGGCTGGTTATCAAGCCTTCAACCCTTGGGCTGTTATCCAAACTTCAAGAGATCCAAAGATTCAGAGTTCAAATCACTGACACGAGGACATATAGTCAGTAAACTCAGAGCTGGGCTGGTGACTCAGGAGGCTTTGGTGATATCTGCCATGATAGCTGGGGGCAAAGTTGGGGGATGAAGGGCCTCAAGCTCCTGGTGACAAAGCAAGTGAACGGAAGTGCCTTCCAGCCAGGTCTTTTGGTCCCCGCTGACACTGACTCCGAGGCTGCAAGACTCAGGGCCCAGAGCTAAATGAAAACCTGAACCCCTTTGTTCAGGAAGCTGCAAAAAATAAAATAAAATATTTTTGAAAAAAAAAAAAAAAACTCAAATCACCTACCTGTCTCTAATATTCTTTCTCTTGACTTAGCCTGATGGTTTTATCTGCTGTGTAATATTGCTGTAAGTAAAGAGCATAATATAACTTAAAATTACCACACGGATTTTACTTTGCAGTTTGTAAAGTCACCGTTAAATGCAAACAGGAGAGCGTTTAACTTCTGTGTAGAATCACCTAGATTATTTTGTAGCTCGTATAGACGGATGTCGTTCGCTCTTCCTAAAAATAGAATCGCTGCCTCCAACTAGCTTAGCTGATTATGTTTCATGTCTTAACACACACGCATCTCCTAACACTACGTTAGCCCAGAGACAGGAAGGAAAGACTCAAAGGAAAAAGGAACTGTGGCTGCTATGATTCCCCCCGCCCCCGACACACACACCCCCTCCTCTTCCTTCCTGCAAGTGCTGGGCTTTGCAAGTAGCCAGACATGCAGCCTGCCATTGCATTCCCAGCCCTCTGTCCACGTTTCTTCATTAGATTTACATTTATTTGTTTATTTGGTATATGCTTGTTTTGTGTGTGCACCTGTCACAGACTGTAGAGGTTGGAGGACAACTCTCCCGTCCTCCTGTGTTGATTCTCTTCTTCCATCCGTCGTGTGGATCCAGAGATCCAACTCAGTCATCAGGCTTGGCAGTGAGTGCTGTACCCACTGAGCCATCTCACTGGCCCTTAGCTTCGTTCTGTTCTTTCTTTGCAACCGGCTCTCATAGAATCCAGGCTGGCTTTGCAGTCCCTATTTAGCTGAGAATGGCCTTGAGCTCTGATCCTCCTGTATCTACCCCCCAAAGTACTGGGATTGCAGGCATGCTCCACCACATTGGGTTTAGGTGGCACCGGGACCTTAACCGAGGGCTTTGTGTGTGCTAGGCAAGCACTTGGCCAACTGAGCCACATGCCTAACCCTTTTTTTTTCTTTTCCTTTTTATTTTAAGATAGGGTCTCACTAAGTTGTCCAGGCAGGCCTTGGACTTGTGGACCCCCTGTCTCAGTTTCTGTACTGGCTGGTTTTGTGTCGACTTGACACAAGCTGGAGTCACGGGAGAGGAAGGACCCTCAGCTGAGAAAATTCCTCCATGAGATCCAGCTGTAAGGCATTTCCTCCACTAGTGATCAGTGGGGAGAGGGGGAGGGCCCAGCCCATTGTGAGTGGTACCATCCCTGCGCTGGTGAGCCTGGGTTCTATAAGAAAGCAGGCTGAGCAAGCCAGTAAGCAGCACCTGTCCACGGCCTCTGTGGCAGCTCCTGGTTCCAGGCTCCTGCCCTGCTTGAGTTCCTGTCCTGACTTCCCTTGGTGATGAAGAGCGATAAGGAAGTGTCAGCTGAATAAAGCCTTTCCTCCCCAAGCTGTCTTTTGTTCTTGGTGTTTTGCTGCAGCACTAGAAAAGAAAGCCTCACCAAGAGCCTCCCAGTCAGCTGGCAGTGCTTGCCCCCAGGCCTGCTTTCCTTTCCTTTTTGTCAGTATTGTCAGTGTAAGCTAGCACCTGCAGGTCACGTGAGGGAGAAGGACCATGATGGGAATATGCAGCCATTCCTGTATCTTAGAACCCCATGTCTTTCCAAAATGTAAGCAAGTTCTGGTCCAAGAGGCAAATGTGATCTCTTGGGGCTGGGGTACCCCACGTGGCTAATCCTAATGGCTTTCAGTCCCTCTGCACTCGCAGGGCTTCAGCACTGCTCCACGTGCATGAGGAGGAGGCAACCGTGGGCACATGCTAGTTTGCTGGGCTCTCTGTTCACTTGCGTGTGCCTTCGACTCATTACCTTCGGGTAAAATTGTGAAGCATGAAAACAACAACAACAACAACAAAAACACCTCAACAGCCATGCACTAAGCTAAGAGCAGGGCCTTCCAGAGTGTAGATGTAGCGTTACAGGGTACTTGCCACTGAATCTGGCCACATTTCTGCCCAGGCTCCCAGCTTATCCTCTCTTGGGGTTACTTCAGGCACTCCTGTGGGACTCACAGCTATGTCTCCAAAAGCCTGCATGCCTCCCAGGCCTTTTCCCTTGCCAGGGCTTCCCCAGCTAGCCTGGTTCCTCTATCCTGCCCCAGAGATAGGTAGATATACCAAAAATCCATCCTCAGCCAACCTGATTTGGGGACTTAGGGGTCACAAAGGTGAGCTGGGTGCTTCTTGATCTTTCTATGTCAGAGAGTTACCTCAAAGACTCAGTCCCATCAGACACTACCCGTGCTCCCTGAGCCTCATGGGAGTCCACTTGTGTCTCCTGCCTCTAGCAGGGTGCTTCTAGAGGGATGTCCCTGGACATCACTCACCAGCCTTCCGTCCCCATCTCAGTGTCAGGAGCCTCCAGGAACCAGTGTTGCGTCTCTATTTGAACCTCCCCACCACATCGTACAGTCCACCCACATCTGCTCCAGGGCCTTTCTCCCACACCCCACCCTGTCACTGCCTTCTCTTTGTCCACCTCCTCACCTCTGCCCCTCAAGTGTCTGAGGCGTGGATTCTTCATAGTGGTGTCTCTGGAGTTCCCGGAGCGCCTGGAGACATTTAAATTCCTTAACCCTGGGTAACAAGGGTGGACTTTCCTCCTGGAAAAGTCAATAATCCCAATAGAGACTAAAACTGGGATGAGGCTGTGCATTTGGGGAGTAGCGGGGTAGGTTGTCCCTCTGTTATGTGGGGCCAAGATAATAAATAAGGACAGAATGTGGAGCTAGGTTCAAAAGACAGTCCTAGTGAGAACCTTTCCTAGGTACATGGTGTGAGGGCGGCTTCGGGAAATAACTCGGTGGAGAGAGAGACGGTGGAGTAGGCTGTCTTAAAACAGCCTCGTAAACAGGAGCTGAGGGTGCCACAGCTGATCGTAGCTATGAGCAGCAAGTCACTCTCTTTTTCCTGACTACTGCCCTAGACTACATTTCCCAGCCTTCCTTGCAGGGAGATGGGATGTGAAGTAGAGTGACTTTTTTCAGGCCCGTGGGAGGGCCTTCTAAGGTAACAGAGCTATAGCAGGGAAATGACCTAGGCCCTGAGTGACTCTGTAGCAGAGCCCCTGCTCCTGCCCCAGTTAACTTTCAAAGTGAGGAGCAGATTTTGTTACAAGGCACTGACACAGTAGGGGTGTTGGATGCAGCAGTTCGCTTGTCTCGACTAATCCACCATTTCTGCCACCCACCAACAGCAGGGGCGTGTGTGCCTCTGTTCCCTCTTTATCTTTCTGTTGGTCAGGGGCATTTACTGGCCTTCTAGAACAACTTTTTTTGTTGTTGTTTGTTTAAAACTAACTTTTAAATTATATAAACAGTCCACAATGCCCTGCCCCTTTTCTGTAAAAGATAAAAATTAGTAAATATGAACCATTAAGCTCGAATCTCAGCTGAGTCCTTCTCCTTCACTCCCCCCACATCAAAGTCCCCTCCTCAAACCCTCAAAGGCTGTTGCAGGTAACGGCCTCCAATTTAAGCAGAGTCGCTCACGTCAAAACTGGCAAACACAGCTGAAAAGGCCCATAGAGAAAGACTGTCGCCCAGGAGTCACGGATGACGGCAATGGCCACAGGAAAATCTTCCAGACCACAACTGACCACACAAGCCACAAGAGGACAGCTGGGAGCACAGACACTCCCCTGACACTGTGGAGCACCCAAGCCTGTGACACCGCAGTACACAGGTCTCTGCTATCACTCCAGCAGAGTGCTGTCACTCCAGAGTTCACCTGCTCCTGGCATCAGCATCAAAACAACCTATAGAACTTTCTCTTTCTCAGTGAAACCCAACCTCTCTGTTTGCTAGCCTTCTTATCCTAAGATAGGAGTCTCATGTATCCCAGGCTGGCCTCAGACTTACTGTGTACCCAGGCTGGCCTTGAACTCCTGATTTCCCAATCTCTATCTCCCAGGTGCCTGTAATCTCTCTATTCCCTGCCTCAATCACAGGCTGTTCCTTTTTTCTTTGGACGTACCAGCAATCACTCTGGTTTGATACGTATGTTCCAAGTTGTAGTAACAGTCTTTGTATATTCTCAAATAAATCCCTTGTTTGGAAACATCTGTAATTTCATGTAGAAATCAGTCTTATTTCCATTTGAATTGTCCTTTTAAGTATTTTTCTAAGCATCTTATACATAAAAGTATTGTTTCTGTCTGGCTCTCTTATCTCTACCTATAAAGTGTGTGTGTGTGTGTGTGTGTGTGTGTGTGTGTGTGTGTGTGCCTTCGGGTTCACAGGCATATGTGTGTTGTATATGGAGGACAAAGTCTGACATCTTTCTCTGTTGCCCTACACCTTATTTTTTTTGAGGCAAGGTCTCTCACTGAAGCATGTTCACTGACTGGCTAGATTAGCTGACCAGTGAGCTTGGCCTGTCTCTGTCCCTCACCCAGCACTGAGGTTACATGTAGAGGAGTTTTAATTCAGAAAATGGCTGTTTTGGCAAGAGATCACACCAAAGAGCTTCTAGGTCTGGAATACAGATATACCTTTAATCCAGGAGACAGAGGCAAGCAGATCTGAGTTCAAGGCCAGCCTGGTATAGAGCAAGTTTCAGGAAAAGAAAAGCTTGTATCCAGGCATGGTGGTATATGCCTTATTCCCAAACAATGAAGGTAAAGTTAGTTTGTAGAAGGAAGCACCCATGTTTGAAAGTGATGTCTGATTCAGTGGAAGAAACAGTAATGAGTCAGAGAAAGATTTCACAGAATAAGATACATCCAACTTTCATGAGAAGAGAGAGGAAAGAAAAGCCACTTAAGGACAATGAGAGAGAGAGAGGGGAGGCAGTTTTACTGGGACAGTAATAGAGAGACAGGTTGCAGAGAGAGAACTCAGATGAAGACAAAATGAGCCAAAGAATGAGAAGGAGCCAAGAGGGTAGAGCAGATTGCTGGAGCTAGTTTGAGGCCAGACAGAGCAATTCAGAGGCAGAGAGAAAAGTCAGATTGTATAAGTCAGCTGGGAAGATTGTACCCGCCAGCCCAGAGCTCAGAAAGAACAAGAAAGGGTGAGCTTATTCAGCAGTAAGTCTCAGGGGCTGAAAACGTTAGGTGTAGGTTAGACTGAGTGGAGGCTAGACGCTTCCAGGACCAGGCCTAGGTCAGCAGTACCTCTGAGATGACAAATGAAACAGGCGGATAAAAGTTCCTTTTACAGTTACAGGCATAGGCCACCACGCCCACCTTTACATGGGTGCTGGGGATCCTAATGGAGATCCCCATGTTGGCACAGCAGGCACTTTCAACTGGAAACCAACCAGGTTCTCTGGAATGGCAGCAAGGGCACATACCACTGAGTCACCTCTCCAGGCCCAAGTTTTCACTCCTATGAACAATGCTGAACAAGGCACCCTCATACAGGCCCCCATGCAAATGTCCTCTCCAGGAGAAAGATTGACAATTAGATTTTTATTTCTTTTTTTATTGATTTATTTTTGCCCTTCAAAGTTGTTGTACAAATTTGCATTATTGACAATAGTACTTGAGAGTCCCTATTTCCATGCACCCTCATTCACATTTAATGTCAAACCTTATTTTTTTTTAAACCAATCTGATGAGTAAAATATGGTTCGTGGTGGCTTAATGGTTTAGTCCCTTAATTGCTAGTGAAAATGAACATTCTTCAAGTTTATTGGCCATTTGAACTTCCTTTTCTATAAATCGACTTTTTTTTATCATCATTTGCTGAGTGTTCTATTGGGACATTTGTCTTTTTCTTATTGATTTGTTAGAATTCTTTATATATTCTGGATGCTAATCCCTTATCTGCAATATAAATTGCAAATATTTTCTCCCTGGAGATAGCTGTTTTTAGCTGGTTTATGGTGTCTCTTGCCACGCTGAAGTTTTACATTTTAACGGAGCACATCTCTCAACAGCTTCCTTTGCTCTGTTTGCCTTGGGCCGTGCTGTTTGCAGCTGTCCTGGGGACAGTGGCATTCCTCTGATCCCCTCCGTGAGACATCAGTGGCCTCAGCTGATTACCACTGAGGAGCTCAGATTCAGCTTGAGGTGCAGCGGGGGAGGGGGGGTGTCCACAGATGTGGGGAGCAGGTGCTAAGAGGGGAGAAGGAAGATGTCTCTCTTCCAATGAGGAGACAGGAGCTGAACGTCAAGGCATACAATGTCCGTTCCAAGTCCTTCTGCTCCTTTTTCTTACTGTCAACTGTTTCCTTATATCCCAATTTCATTGGAGTCTTTAAAATATATTTCTTATACTTTTGTTTGTTTGTTTTTTAAGACAGGGCTTTCCTGTGTAGGTTTGGCTGTCCTGGACTTGCTTTATAGACCAGGCTGGCCTAGAACTCATAGTGATCCATCTGCCTCTGCCTCCCTGAGTGCTGGAATTAAAGGCATGCACCACCATGCCCGGCTTTATTACACTATTATTTCTTTTTGTGTGCATATGTGTGAGCATATAAACACCATGAAGGATGTATGCAGGTCAGAGGACAACGTAAAGGGGGGGGAGGTCAGTTCTCTTCTATCATGTGATTCCCTGGGCCTGAACCCAGGTCATCAGGCTTGGCAGCAAGTGCCTTCACCTGCTAAGTCCCAGTTTCATTGAATTCTTGACCAAACCAAATACTCTTGGGCTTTTGTTTGGTTTGGTTTTGTTTTTGTTGTTGTTGTTTTGCCATTTGGTATGGTTCTTTGGCTTTCAAAAGGGGGGAAAGAAACAACTGTGGCAATCTTCAGAGCTAGGCTCTGTGCTCAGCTGTCTGCCGACCCTCTTACCAGTCAGGATCAGCTAGGCTGAGCTGTAGGAACAAAGAGCGCCAAAATCCCAGGGGCTCACAACTGCCAAGATCTATTTCCCTCTTGTGCTCTGCGTCCAGAGAGCAAGCTGTCTGTGCCTGGCAGCCTGAGCTTTGTTGCTTTGTTTTTCTTCCAGAATCCACAGCAGATTTTTTTTTTTTTTTTGCTTTGTTTTCTGTTTTTTTGTCCTGGAACATGCTGTTTCAATGGGAAAGGGGACAGGATACAGCCTGGCTCTGACAGTCTCTACTTTCTGTGACATGACACTTCCACACACATTTCATTGACCAAAGATAATTTGTGAGGTTAACCCTGATTTTAAGGGACTGGGGACTGAGTGACTGATAGCATCATCCAGATGTCTCTGCTCCTCTGGCCATTTCTGTCTCCCACATGTAGAAATGTTCATATTTAGGCAAGAAACCCAATGTCCGTCCCATTCAACTATTAGGTCAAGTTCAAGCTTAAAGTATGATGAATGGAATGCCTTTATCAGAGAAGAGAGAATTTGATTCAGAGTTCTCTCTCTCTCTCTCTCTCTCTGTGTGTGTGTGTGTGTGTGTGTGCACATAACATGCCTATGTGAACACACGCATGTGGAGGCCAGAGGCCAGCCTCAGGAGTTGTTCTTCTGGGGTGGTTCAACTGTTTGTTTGGTGAAGGAGATGTTTGAGTTATTCAAGTCTGAGCTTGGGGAAATGAGGTAGAGACTATGCGCCCCACAGAAGAGCTTTCCCCATTTTCAGAATATCCAACAGCCTCTGGGTTTTCCAGGGGGCCACGGATGGAAGAGTCCCACATTTGGAGATGTCCCATGTTCTCCCATGGAACAGTTATTTGAAGGGTTTGTAGGACAAAGGCTTGGCTTTTTTTTTCCTTTAAATTCTTTTTCAAGTGACCCTGTCCATTCTTGTTACACAAGGAGTATGGAGAACCCCATGATACCTCTAGCTGGGATAATTGGCTACTTTATTGGGTTCCTGTATCCACCACCCTTCTCCACCCCAATCCCTTCCAACCCCCCAACACTAGGAAGGCCAGAAAGGAGGTTACAGAGGAAAGGGGGCAAAGCTCTCTTTAGACTACTTCCTGCTGGTTAGGGGCATCCTTGGGGCAAGTCCAACCCTCCTTGTCATAGTATCTCCAACCAGCGACCAGCAACCAGCAACAGCAAAAGCAGTGGCAGCCGTAACCACAAGCCCTCTTGGGGAAATCTCATTTTTACCCTCTCAGGAGTCCCCAAAATTCCAAATGTAAACTATATGTAGCTGGCAAAAGTCACACCCCGCCTAGAGGACAAGACAAATCATAGTTAGTGGCTGTGGACAATCTGAAGCAGGCCCGTATCCCACACCCGGGATGGTTTTTAAAGAAAACAAATCTCTCACTACAAATACCTGCGTCACCGCACAGTGCCACCCCATCATGAACGACAACCTCACAGAAGCCACATCATGGAGTCCCTTCAGTTAATCTTTCTATGTATCCTAGCACCAGCCAAGATCATTTGCAACTGGGATGGGGCAAGATGGAGTCCATGTTGTGCTTTTAGTCTGGTCTCTCTTTGGACTTGGAGTTCACTCATTAGGCGAGGCTGGCTAGCCAGTGAGCCTTGGAAATCTCTTAACCTCAGGCTAGCCAGTGAGCTTTGGGAACCTGTCTCTACCTCAGTTCAAAGTTCTATGGAGCAAAGTGTCCCAGCCGTCATCCACAGGCCTGGTATACTGTGTTTAAATGAGACAGTATAGTTAGACAGGAGAGACACACAGAAGCTGCTGCCCTAGAGAGAGACTGAGGTATTGTATATTTCAACAGCCCCTTCTTCCAGGTAAAAGGAACTTTCTTTGATTCAGTCCCCTTACCATTCCCCCAGAGGACTGCCCAGCCCAATGTTTCCTGCTGCTTCCATTTTGTCTAAGGATGAACTGTGTGGAAATTCATCTGGGGGCTAAAAATAGTTGAATACTGGCAATTTTCCACTGGGGGAAATGGACAGGGCAGAAGCAGAGCAGATTTCTCAGTCTTTTCTGCTATCTCTAAAAGACAGGCCGTCCCAGCCCAGAGAGGTGTCTCAGCTGCTAAGAGCACATCCTGACCTCACAGAAGTCCCTGGTTCTGTTTCCAGCACCCACAGGGGAGCTCACAACTGCCTGTAACTTCGGCTCCAGGGGGGGGTCTGATGCCCCCTACTGGCTGCCATGGGCACTGCACACATGTGGTACTCATTCATAAAGTCAGGCCCATGCAATACACACTAAATAAAGACAGAGGCCCAAGGGTAGCCTTTCGTCTTAAGAAATTACAATATCTGGTTTTATTAGTAAGGAGGATATTATGAATGGTAAAACATTCTATCACATGCTCTCATTCAATCCACTTTTTTTTTAATGGTCTCTCTTTCAAGGGTGCAGGAACCACACTCACAGAAGTTGAGATTGCAACCCTCAAATCACACAGCCAGTATGTTTTCTAGTGAGAAGACAAATCTAGCCACTTATACCTCCTGCTAAACTGGGGATGACTCTCTCTGACTCAGCACCCGAACCTCTTACCAAGGCTTCCCATAGTTCTTCAGTCCCGGGAGATGACATCTGACTGCCCTAACAGGGGTCATAGGTTACTAGCCCCACTATGATTGGTTCCAGTGGGGTCATATATTCTCTCCTGGTCAAATGGCTCAGACAGGGCTTATGCAGTAACGAAATGTGCTTCAGAGGCAGCAGAGTGTCTGGGGAATGGCTTTTGTCCCCCATAAATAACTTGGCCTGGAATTATTGAGTCTGAGCTTTGTGCAGTCATAATGTAGCATCAGGAGCTCTTGTTACACATACTAAGTGCATTTGACCCTCACAACCCTACGACGTCATCACTAGCCCCTCTGTGAAGCGGAAGCTCAAAGAGCCTAAGGGAGCAGCCCTGTCTCCCATCTTAAGCTCCCTACTGCGAGGTCAGGGGCATCTTCCCCCAAAAAGCCTTCTCCTTGCTGATCTCTATAAGCCTTTCTCCTGCTCATCAGAACAGAACCCTTTGGCTTCAAGCTCTGTCTGAGGGTCCTGAGCCATTCATGCCCACACATGCTTATGCTCACCTTCATTCACTCAAAGCGTATTTCTTGAGTGCCAGGTTCTGTGTTCCACTGAGACCGCGCTTTCATGCGCTTTATTGTCCAGTGGGGAAGACAGACATTAAACAGATAATGACACTAATAATCATTTCATTGCAATTGTTAGAGATGTTATGAAGGAGTCCAGGGGGGGTTCTGAGCGTTTATGACCAGAGAAGTGACTCAGAAGGGTGGGGATAATGCCGCCAGGAAAGCAGTGTTTAGGCAGAGTTCTGGAAGGGTCGTGAGAACAGAAACTGAGCGGAGGAGTAAAAGATGGCAGGAGACAGCACTGACAGCACTAGCAAGACTCTGAGGCTCAAGGAGCTTGGTACAGCAAGCCTGGACCAGGGAGGCTTCCACACATCTACCCTCCAGGCAGCTCTGCCTGCGTCCATGCTTCCAGCCCAGGCTAAGTCTTGTGGAGGCATAGCAGGGGCTGGAGCAAGGGGTCGTGGAGCATTTGTCCCCTCAGAGGCAGCAGCAGCAGAGGCAGCAGCAGCAGAGGCAGCAGCAGCAGAGGCAGCAGCAGCAGCAGCAACAAGCAGCTGCTGTTCTCTGGCCATTCTCTGGCTCCCGGTCAGGAGGAGGGAGGCAGCAGAGGACGCGCCTAGCACGATTTTTATATATGTGCGGCCATAATATTTAAGTGTCTTGGCTGTAAGCCTGAGACTAGGTCCCCCGACAGCCAGGCCTTGCTCCACGCGCTCTAACAGCTGTCTGTAAAACCCGTTTATGGAGCCGCCATAAATTTCCCAGATGCTGCAAAACCACAGGGCCGGGGACAAAGAGTAGCGAGGGAGGTGTGAGAGAAAACGGTGGCCTCAGCATGTCTCTCAGCTCGTCCTCTGGGCCCCCTAGCCTGGCCCCAGCCCACCTGGGGCCGCCTTACCCTAAATTCTTTTATTGAAGCTGATCTGAACACTGACCCCGTGGGGCCTGGCTGGGCAATCCAGCTCAGCACGGACGCAGGCGCTCTCAAGATTGCAGCAAAAGGTGCCGTAAATCAGAACTAAGTGTCATGATAGTGATTTGAACTGACACTGTTTTCACCTTGTCCATTTACTGGGAAATATATAACAGGAATAGATTGAGCCTGTCATATTGTACCTGAAAAATACAGCTGTTAGGGGAAGAGAGGCAGGTGGCACTAAGGCAGGGTCCCAGCGGGCAGTGGGGTGCTTAGCGTTGTATGTGGGGGACCTTGTCAGCATTCCACTGGACTGAAAGCTTTCCTTGGTGACAGAGGGCTAGACTCTGCTTTGCAAGAGCCCTTTTAAGACAGAATTGCCAGACTAGCCTTCCAGGTAGCCATGTCCCACTTGCTATGGAGAGGACCCACCTGTCCTTGTTTATTGTCCTGAGGGCCCCGCCTGCCCCAGGCCACAGAACTCGTGTGTGTGTGTGTGTGTGTGTGTGTGTGTGTGTGTGTGTGTGTGTGTGATCCTGGGCCTGGCATATTCTAGGCAAGTGTTCTACCAGTGAGGCACACCCTTAGCCTTAAAACAAGAAACCAAAATAACAAGAAAGAGACTTTTTATGCAGTATATACATATACAAGCAGGTCATCAATACATTTCTTGGTTAATTTTTCCAACCAGACTCCCCCCAAAAAATACGTGCACCCCAAGCTCTCAGATAGAGAAGCTGTACCCCTACCCCTACACACCAGAGACTCCCAACTGGCTGAAGGCTGAAACTGGTGTGGTTTTGCACATGGCCTCTGAAATGAGGTCATTTTGAAATTCCCACCTGTTATTTGGGTCCCTAAAGAAAAAGAAGAGCCTTTTTGTCTTTAAAGTCATTCACAAGCAGGTGTGGGCTGCTGCAGCTCAGTGATAGAGAGGGCTGGCCTGGCCACAGCTGGGCTCCCCTAAACAAGACTAACAGTGAAGAGGAGGACCTGAGAAATGGCTCAGTTAAGAGGCTTACCATGGAAACCTACCCCCTGCACCCTGTAAAATAATAGGTGTGGCCACACACCCCTGTAACCCTAACACTGGGGGGTGGAGTAGAGGGTGATGGAGAGAGGATAATTAATCCCTGAGCTCACTAGCAAGCCAGTGTAGCCAAACGGATAAGCTCCACTTTCAGTGAGAGATGCTGTCTCAAAAACTAAGATGGAGGGAAACTGATAATGCCTGTCAGAGGCACTTCGCCTCCCTCTACACATACACACATGTGCACACGCACTTGTACATACACATGAATGCATACATAAGGAGAGAGGGGAAGGGAGAAAGAGAGGCAGAGGGCTAGGCAATGAAAGAGCATAAACAACAGATGTGCCCTCTTTCTCCTCCTCCTGGATTGGATTCCAATGTGACTCCAGGGGAAAGATGGGCAGGAAGGATTTGGAGCAGGGTGTGGGGCCGCAGGGTAGGACTGGAGTCACAAAGGGTCAAACAACCGGAAGGGGGTGAGGGCACATAGAGTTCAGGGCTGTGGTTGGGAGAGGAGGGTGGAGAGTTTAAAAAGGGCTCAGACTCAGAGAAAGGGCTGGGTTGAGTGTGGTGGTTTGAATAAGAATGGCCCCCAGAGGCTCAATGCTTTGTCATTAGGGAGTGGTGCTGCTTGAGAGGGTTTAGGGGGTAAGGCATTGCTGGAGTAGGTGTGGCCTTGTTGGAGGAAGTGTGTGACTGGGGGGTGGGCTTTAAGGTTTCCAAAGCTCAAGCCAGGCCCAGTGTCTCTCTTTTCCTGCTGCCTATAAATCCAGATGTATAACTCTCAGCTACCTCTCCAGCACTACGCCTGCCTGTATGCCTTCAGGCTTGTAATAGACTAAGCCTTTGAAGTGTATGCAAGCCACAATTAAGTGCTTTCTGTTGCAAGAGTTGCTATGATCATGGTGTCTCTTTACAGAAATAGAATATTGACTAAGAGAGCTGAGGCTCCGGAACCAGAGGGGAATCTAGGATGATCCAGGACAGGCCCTGAGCTAGAATGGCACAGAGTAGGAATCTGTGGGGAAGATGCAATGGTCCCAAGCCTTACAGTACCAGAAGATGCATGTGAGGTTGAGAGCCCAAATCCCTGTCAAGACATGGAGGGAGGATGAATTCTTTGGAGTCTGGGAAAGGCTACTTTTTGCCCATCTGTTCCTCCTGGAAGCCCAGTGTGAATGGCTCTGCCTGGCCATATCCTCCCAACCCCACGGGCCAAGGAGAAAACAGGTGGGTGGCCACGATGCCACCTGCAGACAACCTTCCATCTCATTCTTGGGGCCCTGAGCCCCAGCTCCGGGTGGACTCTGATTGGTTCTCACCCTTGTCCTTCTGCAAGCCCTGGAGCTCCACCCTGAACCCATCCAGATGGCTGGACTCAAACCTTTTGCCACTGAGGGAGACCCTCAGCAACTGCCCTCTCAGAAACTGACCGCTGGCCCTGCCCCTCCCTTTCTCCACCCTGCACTTGTTGAGGTCTGCCTTTCTGACTCTACCTTCTGCTGTCAGCCTGCTGGTACCTGCCCATTATGGTGGTGACCTTTCTGTGCCCCAGCCGTGGCTTTCAATGTTTGAACTTTAGCTCTTCCCACCTTTGTTTCCCAGCCCTGACTTTGTGCCCTCACTGGTTTCTCCCCACAAAGCACGCTGCAAAGGCAGATATTTGCCCCCTTTACTTGGGAAGTTGTCCTCACTCCCATGTTAGATCCTCCAAGCACCAGGCCAGGGACCCCACCTGTCTTGTGCAGCTCCAGTAGCCAACTCAGAGTCCAGCATGGGAGTGCCACCTTAGTTGACAGGCTGGGTGTCAAGAAGCTAAGGGGCCAGCTCTGAGGTGAGGGAAGATACGGTAGGATCATGTCTCGCTGAGCATTCAACTGCTCTGGGCCTCACTTGTGGGTTGGGAAATGAGGTGCTACTGCCTTTCTTGATGGGCCTTGGTGAGGATCAGCTCTGCCAACATCACATAGGCGGTACTGATTGTTGTTTGTATGGCCTCTTAGTATTGAAAACACTGCCATTCAGTCCTTGACTTCCAATGTCTCCTTTCCTCCTCTACAGAACCTTTGAGATCCTAGAATGCTTTGAGCAGTTGTCCTCACCCCCACCCCTACCCCCCATATCCTCATGCTTTCCATAGCTCTTGGGAGCTTCAAAGCCAAGGCAGAATGTTGTCAGCCTCTGCTCCCTTCCCCTTGGGTCTGTTGAATATCTGTGGCAAGGCTGAAAAAGGTCTGCCCCTCTTTGGTGAGGCTCTGATTTCACTGGGCACCAAGCTTTCCCATGCTGGTTTGCAGCTGGAGTCAGCCTCAAAGGGGGAGTGTGCAGAAGGGATATAGCCCAGTGGTTGATGGGAGACTCTGTGGTCCTGATGAAGGGCCTCTATCGACCTCTCTCTGAGGAAGAGGCTGCATTGCTCACAGGCCCGGGGACGGGAGCCCATCTGTCTGGGGCACAGAATGCCAGGAGGCTGGGATTTCTCATCCAAAGGCGACAAGGAGTTCACACTGGGAGACATTAGTCTGATGAGTTCCCTGCAAGTGGAGGGACTGTTGGGCATTCATCACAGCCAAGGGGGAGGCAGCGTCAGGCTCTTGGACCAATCCCCCAGGGGTCCATCCTTTCTGGGAACTTCAGAACCTTGCCAGGTCTGGAGACAAGGACGAAAATCACTCCTGGAGTGGCTCAGGACCTCTCTGTCATCTCCGGAAGCCTCTCTGCCAGGGTGGGAACTCTTCATGAGAACCTGGGCAGGTGACTCAACACTCTGAGCTTCAGTTTCTCTGTCTGTAAAATGGTGCAGAGACCTCCCTACTGGGGACTGCATCCCAGTTAATAGATTTGCTATAAATGCTGGTCCCAGTTCCTGTCTCCACTTTATTTTCCTCAATCAACCCATCCTCCCTAGACAACCAAACACAGCTCGTCTTTCACCTTCCAGAATGAAGCAGCCTGCCACCATGCATGCATGGCAAATGCACGCATGAACAAATGAATGGATGAAGAAATTCAGTTTCTCTCTGTGTGTATCCAAGTGTGTGCATGTGTGTACTTGAATGTAGGGTTCTTCAAGGATGTCCACTTTTTTTTTTTTTTTTTTTTTTTTGAGACAGGGTCTCTCAGGGACCTGGAGCCTGATAAGTAGGTTCTGCTGGCTAGTGAGGCCCCCACGGATTGACCTGTCTCTGTACCCCCAGCACGAGGATCACCAGGCACCTACACCACCGTGTCTGGCATTTTAAAGCCTTGTTTTGGGGATTAGCCTCAGGTCCTCATGCTCACGTTTACAGCAAGCACTCTGCAGACTGAGCTGCCTCCCAGCTCAGAACGCTGGCCATATGCACTTTTCTGCAGGAAGACGATGGAGAGAGGGACTCTGTGGCCCTTCCTCTGTAACAAGATGCCCTTCCCCCTTTTTCATCTCAGTCCACCTCTGCACTTCTGTACTAACAGGCATCTTCAGTAGGGAAGGCAAGGGGTATGGTGCAAAATTAGGTCACCTCACTCCTCCACTTAAGATTCTTTTACAACACCTCAGTGCTCTTGGTGTAAAGCCCTAAATTCTTTCCTTGGGTTAGTTCAGTACGTATCACCTCCTCTTTAACCTTTCCCAGCCCCCACCTCCTTCCTCCTGTAGCTTGCCTGGGAAGAGACCCTTGAGATCTCTGACCTGGTTGAAATGATGGGGCCATCCATTCCTGTGAAGACTTCCTGGCTTCTTCCTGTAGTCCTGTGTAGGCCCCAGTGAACTGGGGGCAGCTGACGCTAGCCACTGGGCTCTGGGCTTAGCTTCCTGTCTGGGATCAGCCAGTATGATTTGGGGGCATCAGGCACTAATGGAGCCAGTCGGCCCCTCCCCTGGTAGCACAGCCATTTCTCTGACCCCTTTCCCCTGCTGGTCTACTGGTGCCTGGGCAAAGTGTGTCCCAGTTCCCTCACCTTGCTGACCACCACTACCTTCTCCCCATTCCTACCACAGAGGGTCGCTTCACTGTCCCCAGCTGAGGAGATAGTGCAGAAGCCCAGGGCTTGCCCTACTACCCTCAGCTCCTCAGACTATGCTATGTGAGGTCACTGCCTTTGGTATTCACCCATGGCTTCAAGGAAGGGTGACTTGCAGAAGCAAGCGTGGTGGGAGCAAGGGCTGCTGGAGCCAGGCACATTTTATGGCTCTGCCCAGACTGTTAGTGGCCTCTGCGACATCGCTGCTCCAGCACCAGCCACAGAGCAGTCATCCATCAGGGGGGGCATCCTCAACAGCACCTGCCTTCCCTTATGTCATCTGTCCTGACGGGGAATGCTGTCAGAAAACTTGTCATTCTCCTGGCTGGGAGGTAGGCAGTGGCCAGCATCCTCCATCCTAGCCAGGCTCAGCAAGGGCATGGAGACTCCAGCCAGGTGATGGAATGGTGTGTATGCATGTACACCCAAACGTCTATCCTTGGGTATGTGTATTCGTGAGAACATGTTTGTGTGTCATGTACAAGCCTTGTGTGTGTCAACACTTTCATGTGCATGGGTCAGGGAGGCATATAAAAAGATAAATATTAGTATATGGTTTCACCGTTGCCTTCCACAAGTGTTTGTTTAAATGAACTATGTGATTGCATGCCTGTAGACATGTCCGTGTGGTTCTGTGCCCCTAACATGTACTTTAGTAAGCCTGTGTGGGTGCTCTGCCATGTGCCCGCCTGTAAGCACGTCTCTATGTGTGCGTGCGTCATTGACTGTCTGTGTCACTTCACTTAATTGGTACTAACTGCCCCTATTTGATGCTGGCTCTGACTTTGGTGCCGAGGTCATCAGGGGAACAGACAGGAAAAAATGAGAGATTAAGTTGGAGGGTAGAGATATAGTTTAATCTGTAGAGCACTTGCCATGAAAGCACCGAGGACATAATCTTGGTCCCCAGTATCTCCAGTTAAAAAACCAGGCATGGGAGGATGTGCTTGTAATCCCAGGGCTGGGGAGATACGTGGATCCTGGTGTTCAATTCAAGCCTACTTTGGCAAGCTTTGGCAAGCTTCCAGCAAGTGAGAGACCCTGTCTAAAAAAACAAACAAACAAAAAAAACAAAGGTGAGTGCCACCTGAAAGATGACAGCAGAGGTTGCCCTCTGGCCTCCACACGGATGCGGAACCACAAACACCTGCTCATACACGTGCGCCCTCATTTAAACGCACACATGCACAAATTAAGCTGGACCATGAGAGAGACTTTGGGTAGGATCAGAGATACTATTTCAGCAGCATTTAGAGAGGGCTTCTCAGCACGAGTGACATCAAGCAGAAGCGCACCTGCAGGCGCACACACGCACATGTACATACACATGCAGGCATGCATACACACACACAGTAAGTTAGTCAAGAAAGACACTGGGTGGCAACGGGATGCTGTTTTAATAAGCATGGCTAGTCAGGGTTCTCTGAAGGAACAGAAAAGATAGGATGGATACATATAGTAAAAGGGGATTTATCAGATTGGCTTTCAGAGCGTGATACAGGTATTCCGACAATGTCTGTCTCACACCAGAGAGGCCAAGAATCCAGTAGCTGCCTAGTGCTCAAGGGCAGATGTCTCAGCTGTCCCAGGCCGGTGCTGAAGGCCTGGAGGATCCCTGACCTGCTGATCTTCAGTCTGCTTTGGAATCCTGAAGAAGCCACATCAACAGGATATGTGATCTTACCAGCAAGAGTGATGGCAAGCAGGCAAGAGCAAAGTTTCCTTCTTCTATACCCCTGTACGTGGGATGCCACGAGAAGGTGCCTCCCAGATCGAGGGTGGCTCTTCCTGCTTCAAATCATCTGACCTAGAAAATCCCGAAGAGGAGCGCCCAGCATCTTGGGGTTTAGTTGATTCCAGATGTCTAACCAAGATTAGACATCCCAAAAATAGTGGTCAGGGAGGACCTGCCAAAAGGTAATAATAGCTTGAAGGATTTAGTCAAATTCTTAAGTTTGAACGTCAGAATGAATAGCCACCATGGGTTATAGCACACAGAATTAAAAAGTAATCCATAAATCTTTATCAATATTCCCAGAGAGGACGGAGGAGAGGCTTCACAGATAATGCACAGTACTGATAGAAGAAATGATAAAATTATAAGAATTACCACTTTGCAGTCATCAAAGCAGTATTTGATTCAAGGAAGGCTCCCTCATGGACGCTAACATCTTTGAGTAAAATCTTAAGGAACGCAATATGACCACATAATTTTCAAATATTACTCAGCAAATTATTTTCCTGTTTCAAATAGGGAGTCTTCTTTTCCAGGGCAGAATCTGGCAGCTGCCCATTAGCTAAGTGATTGAGACGTCAACAGTGTTGCTGACAGGAGACTACAGGGCGAAGTTTTAACATGGACCCTGCAGGGTTGCTCTTGAACTGAACCGGGCATTGAAGAGCTCGTAAGAATATTGACTGCCTTCTACATTTGGGACTTGATCAATTTAATAGGAGGTATTTATTGAGATGAAGAAGAAAAGCAAGCCCCGCATGCCGGCAGGGTTAAGTTCAAGGTGTCACGCTGGTAGGGTTGTTGCCGAGGCCACTTGCTTTATGGACTTCATGAGCGGTAGTTCACGATTGGGTTTCGAGATAGAGAGGAGGATGCAGGAGTCATCCGCACCATGTGACTGGAGGGTGTGATGTTATCCTGTGATACTGTTTACATCAAGAATGCATATGGCCACGACCTAGGCCGTCTGACCTAGCTGTGCCTGCTGCTCAGTAAGAGCAGGAGCTTGGGAAGGGAAGCTGGAAAGCACGGAAGCACTAAAAGAAAACTCCGAGGCCAGTCAAAAAAAGCACTCAGAGCACCAGAGAGGCCAGTTGGGATGAGGCTGAGAAGGGTCAGATCTTAGGAATGCGAAACAGTCGCTGGAATCCAGTGGAGCTCTAGGCATGGGAAAGCTCCAGGGACTTAGGTGTTTGCACACACGTTGCCCGTGACCCAGTAGAAGGAGAGAAAGGCAGTTGGTGGTGGACATCAAGGGAGAATTGCCAGAGCCATAGTCTCCAGCAGGTAACACATATGCAAGCCAAGCTGCCAGGAGAAGGATACAGGGGAGATGGAACCTTGCCAGTCACTTCAGCAAGAGGGAGTCAAGAGAAAGCACATCTCAGCCTGTGTGAATGTGTGTCTGGAGTGGGTAGGAAATAGAGTGGATACACAGGCAGGATAGCATTGTTGGCCGGAGAGTTCATCATGTTGCTCACAGTTTACAATCAAAACATATGGGTTGTTTATCTCTGGGATCACCCATTTAGTGGTTTGATAGTTTGAGCTGCAGTTAGCTGACCGTAAGCTACTGCAACAGTGTAAAACAGACCCGTTGTCTGGGAGTCAGGGACTGCATTGCCGGGGGGTGGGGGTTGAAAATCAAGACACCATGTTTTAATTGGGTGCTATAAGTTTTCGCTCTGTTTTAAAGATGGCAAGTGACATTAGGGATGGGCATTTTAGAAAGATGGATGGGGAGAGTGAAGGCTGCTAGTTAGGAAGCCCTTTTGGAGACCGCCACGCCCAGCCACTCCCTCTGTAATCACATGGCTCCCAGCTCTCCAGGCGACAGACAAGCAGAGGATCAGGTTTTATCATCAGTCACTGCAAGTTGCCACACATGCTCGAGCACAACACCCCCACCCCCACAACCACGGCTGCCGCTACCACCACCAGCAAATACAGACTAGATAACAAACCACAAAAGCCAGTTTTCTCGAAGCTCTGTGGAGGGGGACGCCTAAGGTCAGGGAGCACTGGCTGTTCCTGGAGAGAGCCCTCTCCCTGGGCTGTAGACAGCTGCCTTCTGAGGGTGTCTTCGGGGCACACAGAGGACTCAAATGCCTCTTCTTAGAAAAGCATGGAGTTACTAACCATGGGGCTGGAGAGATGCTCAGTGTTCAAGGGGATACAGGCGAGACGGAACCTCTTGTGTTGCTCTTGCAGAGGAAGTGGGCTTGGTTCTCAGCATCACATGGTCGCTCACAGATCTGTAACTCCAGTCCTAGAGAATCTAAGGCCCAGATGATGGAACTCCATGGCGCTGCATGCATGGGATGCACAGACATACATGCAGGCAAGACACCATGTATGTAAAATAAAATAAAAATGAACAAATCTTAAAAAAAATAAAGGAAATTTAAAAGACGCTAATCCTACCAGGCCACAGAAGATGACAATGCAGCCACTCCTGATGAGATCTGATAGACTAAGATCAGAAGGAAGGAGAGGGGGACCTCCCCTATCAGTGGACTTGGGGAGGGGCATTTGTGAAGAAGGGGGAGAGAAGGTGGGACTAGGAAGGGAGGAGGGAGGGGTTTATGGGGGGTACAAAGTGAATAAAGTGTAATTAATAAAAGTTAAAAAAAAAGACACTGATCTAATCGGGAGACGCCATTCTGGTGATCTCATCTAACCTAAAAGCCTCCTTCCAAATACTTTGGGGGATTGGGGCTACAGCATATGGATAGGGGTAACAATTACATCTGTGATGGTCTCTGTGGTATGTGGGGAGGCTTCAAGCACTGGGATGGCAGAGTCTCCTCACTTGGTTGTCTAGATGCCCTTCCTTCCCCTGTGCTGTTCCAGGCTGTGGAGGTGAAGCCTCTCAACCCCTGTACTTTGCAGCTGGACCGGACTCTCCTTCATAGATACTTCATGCTAGGACACAGTTCCTTATAAACTAAGTGGACGTCACCAGGCACCTGTGTCTGTGACTCACAGCAAGAGGGATAGGACAGAAGAGGGGACAGGTTAGACACTGTTATGCAGAATCTTCTAGAAGGGCACCGCCTTGATATGCATGTCTTTCTTATTTCATTTTGGATTAAAAAAACAAAAACAAAACCAAAAACAACTCTCCAGCAAGGTATGATTGAGTACATACTTACTACATGAAACTGGATTAGCATGTGCCCATGAAACCATCAGGGCCACAGACATAGCTATCAGCAAAGAGCTGGGGATGGAGATCAGTGATGGAGCACCGACCTAGCATGTACAAGGTCCTGAGTTTGAGCCCCAGGACTGTGGAGCTCTTCCAATTGTTATTGCTTTCTCTGCTTTCATCTTTAAAAAAAAAATAGCTTTTCCAGATTAAAAATATATATACAAATTATATGGAAGTTGGAGAGATGACTCAGTGGTTAAGAGCAGTTGCTGCCCTTACAAAGGATCTAGATGTTTCCCAATGTAACGCCAGGATCACGGGACCCTCAGAGACCACCAGGAGATGCAATAGCAAGAAAGCTTTATTACGAAAGCGATCGAACTCGGGACCCAAGTCTCACTGACACAGCAGTAGAGAAGTGGGACCTTGAGCTCCAAGTGAGCAGGATTTTTAAAGGGAAAGTTTGTGAGCAAGGGGTTTCCATGACAGCAAGCAGGGGGCACAAGCCTTAGCGTTACAGGATTGGGTAAAAGTTAGAGGGGCGAGATGACCTTCTCTGAGGCACATGATCACAATTGCTAAGGCATATACTCACAATTGCTATTCTTCTAAACTATATCTGAAACACTGGGGAGAATTTTCCCAGCCGATTCCCAACCGATTCTCATTGATTATTGCCAGGGAGATTGTCTCTATTTTCTATGATGCATTTATTCTGTATTATTTCCTGGAGGCTGTTGCTAGGAGAGTTAACTTCGTTTTCTGCCAAGTGTACATTCTGTGATATTTCCTGGTACCTGAATTCATCTCCCAGTCAAGACGGCTCTTTATTTCAAAATGGAGTTATACCCAGGCTAACTTAAACTCTTCACCAACACCTACGTGGCAACACACAACCACCTGTAACTCTAGTTCCAGGGAATCTGATGCTCTTTTCTGGCCTCTGCAGGTACTGGGCACACATGTGGTACACATAGATACACACAGGCAATCAATGTAAAAGAAACACATCAATAAAGACGTGTGTGTATATATCATGGTGGTTTGAATGAGAAATGTTCCCCAGAGGCTCAGGCATTTGAATGTTTGGTCCCAAGCTGGCGGTGATGCTGTTTGGACTGAGGAGTGTTATAGAACCTTTAGAGGGTGCAGCCTTGCTGGAGGAAGTACATCACGGGGGGGGGGTGGGATCTGAGTGTTTACAGACTCACCCTACTTCCTGCTTGTGGATGGAGAGGTGGTCTCTCAACTCCCCACCCCAGCCACCTGCTCCCTCGCCTGCAGGATGGACTCTCCCTCGGGAGTACTTCTCTCAAACAAACCCTTCCTTCTGTAAGTTACTTCTGGTCCCAGTGTTTTATCACAGCAGCAGAGGGTAACTGATACATGCACACAGTTGTGAGCATACACACACACACACACACACACACACACACATACATACGTTTGTATATACGTGTAATATATATGTATATAGTCATCATATTTCTGGATGTGCATATTTGCATATATAATGTAGTTAATCTCAGAGTTCATTCATTGAAATAGAATGCCTAGGTAACAGAAATGGGAGTGGTACCATCGTTTTTAACTTTGGCCTTCTATACTTTTGTAGCTAACAATATTTCTTCAAGATAAAAGATATTGTTTGTGGGGCGGGAGACATGGCTCAGTGGTCAGGAACACTATCTGCTCTTCTAGAGGACCTGGATTCAGTTCCTAGCACCCACATGGCAGCACTTCCATAACTGCAGTTCCAGGGGATCCCGAGGCCCTCCTTGGCCAACTTGCGCACCAGGGACACATATGGTACACAAACACGCATGCAAGTAAAACCTTCATGCACACAGAACAATTTGAAAAACAGCATTTGTTATATTTATGTGATTTGGGTGCACGCCCTTCCTGCACCTCCCGTACCTATATCACGCACACACAGAGCTGATTGTTAGTGAACAAAGCCAATCATCTTACCTTCCTGCTTGGTTTTCCTAATTAGCAACACATGGTGGAAAGCCGTCCAAGCAAACCTATTTTTTTTTCTTCTTTTAAGTCTTTGTGTGTGTGTGTGTGTGTGATGTAAAACTGTCATGATTTAAACATTATTCTATAGATGGATTCTCTCTAGCTCTTTAGCCACAGTGAAAACTGCTACATTAAACACCTTCATCTATGCCCACACCTGAGAGCTTTTGTTTATTTCTTCAGGCTATTTGGTTGAAGGATATACACAGATGTGAGTGCGTGCATGTTTAAAATAGTCTTTTTTTTTTTCTATATTGCTTTCCAAAGACAGACAGAATTAATTCTATTGTCATCAGTTATCCTTAAAAATCGACTTTTTCTTTCCTTCTCTTTAGGAGTAGGTGTGGCCACTCTTGAATCCTTGCCAATAGTATGGGTGAGGAGAGCTACCATGTTGTTATTTTAATTTGCATTTCCCTGAGTGGTGGAGCCCCAGCCATATGTTTACTGGCCATTGGGGTTTACTCTTGTCTTGCCTATTCACGTCCTGGGAACAGTTTTCTGTCGGATGCTTTGTCTTTTTCTCAACAATTTGTAGAAGCTGAAAATTAACCCTTTGTCTGTCACAGGCACGGTGAATGCATCTGCCTCCAATTGGATGTGTGTCTTTGCACATTGTTTATGGAAATCTAAATGTGTCTAGATTTGATCTAGTGACGGGGCTGGTGATATGGCTCAGTGGTGAAGAGGCTTGCCTGCAAGCCTGATAGCCTGAGTTAGATTCCCAGAACCCACGTGGTGGAAGGAGACAACCAACTTCCAAACGTTCTCTGACCTCCACACATGCAGAGTGACAGGCGTGAATGAATGAATGATGAGTGAGTGAATGAGTAAGTGAGTGAATGAATGAATTTTTAAAATTAAGTTTTATGAATAGTGTTCCCTTCCAATACAGTGCCCAATAAAGGACAGTATCCAGGTCTTACTCCAAAATTATTAGACGTATGCAGATACGAGATAATGTACTCCGTATTCAATAGGAAAGGTCATCAGTGGAGCCCAACCTCAAGGGAAGCTGCGTCTTAAATATTTTAAGGCTGTTGTTATAACTCTGCTCAAGGACACAAAGGCAAGTATGCTAACAACGAATGATTAAAAAGAAAACCTAAGCAAATAAATCAACACATGTCATAGTTAGCTTCAGCGGTCAACTGGACACAAGCCTCAAGTCACCTGCAAGAGGGAACCTCAGCAGAAGAATTGTCCAGGTCAAGCTGGCCTGTTGCCATGTCTGTGAAGCATCTTCTTAGCTGTTAATTGGCATAGGAAGGCTCATTCTGCTGTGGGCAGCTTGCCCTTCGGCAGGTGGGTCTGAGCAAGCCGGAGAGAGCAAGCCAGGAAGTAGCTCCCTCCGTGGTCTCTGCTGCAGTTCCTACCTCAAGTTCCGGCTTTGAGTCATTCCTGTTTGAGTTTAACACCTGTGTGTGCTATGAGGTTAGGATCTAATCCCATTTTCTTACAGAAAGATTGCTGCTTTAAAATTTTTATCAACTTTGAGGGTTTTTTTTTTTTTTTTGCAATTTCATACATGTATATAATATATTCTGATAACTTTCTCTCCCACATCCCATCTCCTTTCCGTTCCTATCACCACCTCCTACCAGTCCCTTTCCCAGACTCATGACTTCTGATTTTGCTTTGTGATCCAGGTCATTTTATCAGGGCCATTTCTGTGAGCATTGGGTGAGGTCTACCCATGGGAGCCTGGTGGGGTTCTTCGTGGGTAAGCAACTGAAAGCAATGCCACCCCCTCTCGCTGGCTCTATCCCAGAGTAAACAGCTCAGCAGTGAGGGGTGGGGCCTCACGAGCCCCTCCTCCATCCACACCTAACAGCTAGCAGGCCCGTTCCTGTGCAGACCTCCAGGCATTCAAAGCTGCTGTGTATTTCCAGAACTTGGCATTTCACAGCCATTCTCCATATCGTTTGACGTTTATATTCTTTTCACTCCCTCTTCTAAAATGTTTCTTGCATTTAGGAGGGATAGTATCACAGTCTTATTAGGAATAGCCTGTCCTTTATCCTCAGAGATAACTGCTTTTTGCTCTTGTGATTTGTTAATTAGCCTTCCCTCTTACTAAGATGAAATACTGTATATTGAATTGTGGTGATATACATACACATATACATGTATGTGTGTGCGTGTATCTATACATGTGTATGTCTTTGTGTGTGTGCATGTATCTGTGTGTGTGTGCATGTGTGTGTGTTCATGCACACACAGGGAACCAGGGAACCACTTCAGGTGTCATTCCTACCTGGGACTTTTTGACAAAGTCTGTCACTGTCGTGGAACTCACCGAGTAGGGCAGGCTGGGGACCCACCTGTCTCTGCCTCCCTGGAGCAGAGATCAAAGCCGGCACGACCATGCCTGGCTCTTCTGTGCAGCCGTTAGGACTTGAGCTTGGTGTGTAGAGCTATCCCACAGACTGCAGTCTCCCGGCTCAGAACTGACATGCTTATATCGAGGACCCATCCAGATGTATAGCATGTGGTTCCGATTTCTTCAGAGTATTTTCACAATTCCGTGAAAATCGAGGTGAAGTGGAGAAGATTTTGTGCATCTCTGTATTGTTTGAATGGTAAGGAACCAGCACTTGTTGGAAGAACTTGGCACAATTCTTCTCTCAACCAAAGTAACCTGTGTCTTCCGCTAGTTGACAGTTTCACACTAGTTCATTTCATTGTCAACATGCTTTGTATGTCGAAAATATCTTACTTCAAAAAAGTGGGAGCCAGGCATGATTGTGCATGCCTTTAATCCAGGGAGCAGAAGGAGGCAGATCTCTGTAAGTTTGCGGCCAGTTAGGGCTGCTTAAAAAAAAAGGCTAACTTACATACATCTAAAGTGTTTCAGATAATCCATAAATCTATGGAATAAATAAATGATTCCTGGAATTCTCCTAGCCGATGATAACCATTTCCACCATCTTTTGGTGCATTTAATAACTGAGTATTTTCCCACTTTCTGTGTACACAAACATGCACACAGATCTACACACGTGCATAGTTGATAGAGGTAAATTTATCTGCACATGCACCTAATATACACATCTCAGATATTTATATGTATCTTACACACACACATACACACACTGATGGGCTGACACCGACAGTTTTTAAGAATGGCCTTTTAACTGCATTATGAACAACTCTTTTCCTAATATACATCATTATTTTTAGAAAACCACATAGATTCCTTTGTAGATGTGCGAAGGATTTACTTAGCAAACCCATTTGTTTGCTTGTTTGTTTGTTTTGAGACTGTTTCTATAGCACTGGCAGTCCTAGAATTTGCTATGTAGACCAGGATGGCCTCAAACTCACAGAGATCCTTCTGCCTCTGCCTTGTGAATACTGGAAATAAAGGCATGCACAATTTCATTATTTTTAAAAAAATCATTCATTCATTTTTTTTTTCCTTCAGACAGACTCTTGTTGTATAGCTCAGGTTGATCTCAATCCTGGAACCCCCTCGCCTCAACTTCCGAAGCGGTGAGATTGCTGGCATGTACCCCCACGCCTAGCTTCTGTTATCAGTGGACGTTTACAAAATCCAGTGAAAGCCGAGTTGACGTAGACACTATTTTGTGCATTCCTGTCCAGTTCACCTTGTGCTCTCTCTTCTGTCCTTCAGCCTCCTCAGGTAAATTTAGAGAAGGCATTTCTAGAAATCTCCTGTAGTTTTTCGGGGAACCTCTGGTAACAGGACATGGTTTGAGAAGCAGAGTGAGGGTCAGGTCCACGTCCCTGCCCATCAGAAGATATCTGGCAGCCCAGTGTGCCAGCTTCCTCAGGACAGCCACTGAGTGCGGCCTGGAGATTCGGTCAGCAGACTTTCAGTCCATTTTAAAATTACGTGTGAATGTGTGTCTGTATGTTGCCTACACTTGTGTGCAGATACCCACAAAGGCCAGAGAGGGCACTGGACCCCTAGGAGCTGGAGTTACAGATGGTTTGGAGTCACCAGGCATGGATTCTGGATACTCAAGTCCTCTGCAAGGGCACTATCTGCTCTTTACCACTGAGCTACCTCTCCAGGCCCTGGCTTGATGTTCTTTGTTTGTTTGTTTGTTTTTGTTTTTGTCCAAAATAGGATCTCTCTGCGTAGTCCAAACTGTCTTGGTACTTGCTCTCTAGACCAGGCTGGCCTCAACCTCAGAGGTCCGCCTGCTTCTGCCTCCCTAGTGCTGGGATTAAAGGAGTGCACTTCCCAACTGCAGGGCCTCGATACATGTCCTCTCTGCTCAAACACCCTGACTTGCTTGGTTCTCACTCTTTGGGGCTTCCCTCCATTGTCACTTCCTCAGGGAAGCCTCCCCTGATCTTCCTGGCTAATTGCTCCGGGAAAGCATACCATACCAACCAGCCTTCCATTTGTAATCGCTCACAATCGATTTTGCATTTATTCCTGTGAGTGTCTGATCATATCCCATCAACTAGGCTCCACAGGGGAGAGGTCACGGTGGCTTTCCTTACTGATGTAATCTTAGGGCTTAGTACAAGCAGGCACGCCATCCACATTTTCACATAAGTGAAGGAAAGTGTTCCTTATTTTACGGCGGGTAGACCTGCCCGTTTGTGCCCTCGCTTGATTTGTGTCTGAGCAAAATTTTCAGTGTGTGCACTCTGGTGGGAATTGTAACATAGCAACCTCACGGCGAGGGGAATGGCAGAGATCCACCACCCTCTACCTCCTGTTCCCCTGTGTTGTCCACACCCGTCTGTCCCTTCCCTCCCCGAGTGACAGCGGAGATGCAGGTCTCCAGCTGCCTCTACTCCGCTGCCCTTGTGCAGTTTTCTGCCAGTTGTGCATGCCGATTACTATGAATGCCACCATCTGGTACGCCACGCGGACATCATAATCTTTTCTTAATTACATTAGCAGCGCAATCAGTTACTGCATTACAAGGCCGGCGATGAGCTTTTAAATCTTGGTGGAAATCATAAATAATTGCACTAAGTACCAGGCGCCAGATGTGTGTGCCAACTTTGGTTGCACTAGATAAATAGTAACCTTACCAGAGTGTTAGACAGCAGGCGGTCCGGCCAGCCACAGGGCCACACCACACCTGGGCCTCCGCTGTAGGAAGGCACCAGCAGCCGCATACCCTAAGACAGGCTGTGGAAGGAGGCAGAGACCCTGGGAGGATGTGGTTACCGGGGAGAGAAGCTGATCCTTAGGGCCAGGGCCAGACTGGGCGGCGAGGAAGAAATGCTGAGAAAGACAAAAAGAAAATGAAGTGGATGGTTAGGAAGGAGGGAGGGAGGGAGGGAGGGGGCGAAGGAGGGAGGGAGGGAGGGAGGGAGGGAGGGAGGGAGGGAGACAAAGGAGAAGAAAGAGAGAGAAGAATGGGAGGCGGAAAAATGGCAACGTTGACTGAGAGACAGTGTGAGCATGGTGGAGACATAGAAAAACAGTGAGCCTCAGAGATCCTAGAAGAGCTGGAGGCTGGGGAGACACTGGGACCCATTGTTTCAGCTGAACTCTTGGCAGGCAGCTGGCAGGGACCCCAGCACCAGTTCAACTACTGGGAGCGAGAGCCATGTGACCAGAGAGTGGGTGGGTGAAGCTGTGGCCAGGCCTAATGGGCTTTCAATAGAAGGATTCTTTTCTTCCTTGAGTTGAAGAGGGAGGGGGTGAGTGTCATGGCAGGCCCAGAGGCAGCAGTTCTTTCTGTGCAAAGGTCATGACAGAAGCTTCTCATAGATGGGAGGAGGCCCAGGGCTGGTAAGTCTTGGAGAGGGGAGGGAGAAAGGGAGGAAAAGAGGAAGAGAGAGAGAGAGAGAGAGAGAGAGAGAGAGAGAGAGAATTTGATGTAATCAGATAACTCACAGCAATCCAGGCCAAGTGTAGGCCCAAGGATCGGTGGTGGTTCCAGGGGATAAGAATGGCATGTGGGGAGGCATAGAGACAAAAATCAAGAAAGAAAGGGGATGGCAGAGATAGAGACAGAGATAGAGATAGATAAGTGATAGATAGATTGATATAGAAAGAAAGGTAGATAGATAGATAGATAGATAGATAGATAGATAGACAGATGGATGGTTAGATGGATGGATGGATGGACAAATGGATGGTTGGACAGACGGACAGATGGATGGATGGATGGACCGATGGATGGATGGATGGATCGTTAGCTGCAAGCACAGACATGGCTCAGGTGAGGAAAGCAAAGGAGGAAACACAGAGTTTTTTAGGTAAGTGGCTGGTTGAAGGTATCTCTTCTCACTTGTGACATGTCACTCAGATGGACTTTAAAAGAATTTTAAAATGTATAAGCCCCGGGATGAAGAGAATGGGAGAGGAGGCACAGTGAACCAGGTGTGAACCAGATGCTGCAAGCAGGTGCACAGTGGCCCCTGGTTTGCTGGGTCCTCCACCTGTACAAGAAACGCAGCCAGCCCCATGCAGCTGGGAGAGACCCAGGGAAGAGGCTGGCTGTGGCCTCAGAGGTGGAGGGAGTGTCAGGGCCACTTTCTGCAGCCAGGGATCATCCACACTTTCTCTCATGAGGTGCAGCTGGAAGAGCCTCTGGACTCTTCCTTGACTGAGGGAAGGGAGAAACCCAGACGCACCCCGGGAGATAGTGCTGTAAGCTGCAATAGGAAAGGCCTGTCCTTCCCCACATGGCTTGCAGCACTGGCTCCTGCACTGAGAGTTGTGCTCACACCTCCCTCTCACTCAGGTCTCTGTGTTCTGAAAAAGTCTCTTGCAGAGATGATGCAACACTATCCAATGGCAGCACCCTCTTGCTGGTTGCACCCAGAGCATCCCCTCTCCGTGGCATCACGACACACTCTTGAATACAGAAGACAGCATGGGTATGTATGGGAAACTCTAGGCTGAAAGACAGAGATCAAATATTTAGGTACAGAGGAGAAGGAAGCTAGGAAGGAAAAGAGACGACACTTACATAAACTCCCTTTAATAGCATCCTGTGAAAGATGAAACAAAGCAAAGGGGCCATATAATGAGGTTGAAAGGACAGAATTAGAAGGAAATGTCTGGAGAACACAGAGGGGTTGAAAAGCAAGGGGAACTTAGAAGAGTTGAGGGTGGTGGCTCAGAAAGACTGAGGCAGGAGGATTGCTATCAGTTCTAGGACAGCCTGGGATAGAGTAAGACCTTGTCTCTAAAACAAGAGAAAGAGAGAGAGAGAGAGAGAGAGAGAGAGAGAGAGAGAGAGAGGAAGAGAATTAACAATGGCAATAGATGCTGTAGAAAAAAAAACAAAGAATGAACAGAAAGGGTATCATTAAATAAATAATACAAGATACAAGTCAGGTCACCTGTCACTCCAGCTTCCGGGGATTTGACACCCTGTTCTGGCCTCTGTGGGCATCTGCACAAATGTAGCATACACACACACACACACACACACACACACACACACACACACACAATCTTTTTTAAAGTTGAGGTCTGTATTTTCCTTCTGAATATGCTACTGGAAACAGCCTATAGGTAAGCGATGGGTGGGAACCAGAAAGGGAAAAAAACATAGGATCTAGAAAATTAGATTAAATGGAAAGGCAAAGGGAAACCCTGGAGTAGAAAAAGTAAAGCAATGATTAACTATGAAAAAAAAAAAAAAAAAACAACAACAAAAATTATGTACACTCATAGCACACTTCATGGCTCAGCTCTAGTCAATATTTTAGTCTTATCTATGTAAATATTGAATATTCACATAACAAAACTGTGAGAGAACCATGTTGTTAAGATGAGAGGAGGGGAAGTGTGTGCTGTGGTATAAAAACTGAATTCTCGTCTTTTTTTTACTAGACAGGCAATAGGTAGATACTTTCTTCTACAATATAGAGCTGGTAAACAGTTATTCTGAAACACAAAGGTAAGTAGTGGATGAAAGTTGGAGTTGTCTGTATTCATCACCTTTTCATCACTAATGAAATGCTCGAGGCAACACATTTCCTTAACTCACAGTTGTGATGGTTCAGGCTTCAGACCAAGCAGATCTATTTCCCTTTGGGGCTAGAGTGTTGCACCCTCTGACGTGCTGTGTGTGCAAAGCCACCCATAGTGAAAGCAGGAGAAGAGAAAGGCAAAGGATCCATGTAGGTTGCCCTTCAAGGGCCTGCCCACAGTGACATAAGGACTTCCCACGAGGTCCTGCCTCCTAAGAGCCCACTTACCTTTCACCCTGAGGACCAAGATCTTTGGAGGGCACTCACCCAGGGAGGGATGTTGGGAAGATGCCTTTTGTCATCGGCAGGCATTGTGCTGTCTGACTTCTAAACCACATACATACTCTTTGAGCAGAAATTTAAGAGTTCAAAACTGGTGGTGTCACTCAGTGGTCGAACACTCACCCTAAGCAAGGGAGGCCCTAGGCTTGAGCGTTAGCATTGGTGATGCGGGGAGAGGAGGAAGAAAAAGATTTAACAGTTTTTTAAGGCTTGAAATGAAACTGGCAGAATGATAAAGGGGCACCAGACCCAGCACTTCCCAGGTTTTTTTTAACTTTTCTTTTCTTTTTCATTTTTTTAAAAATTAATTAATTCAATTTACATCTCAGTCTTAGACCCCTCCTTCCTCTTATTCCAGTCTCACCCTCCCTCTGGCATCACCCTTCCCGGGCCTTTTTAAATAGTCAAAACTTCTGAAGGAGAAGGAATTTCACAGGGGAGGGGCAACATAAGATTTTTTTTTTTTTAAATAAACAGCTTTGGTTTCTAGTTGTGCTGTATGATGATTAGCTTTAGTTGTTAATGTAGCTCAACCTAGAATCTCCTGGAGAGTCTCTGTGAGGGACTGTCTGCACCAGATTGGCCTGTAAGCATTGTCTGTGATGGATTGTTTAAATTACCTTACTCCCACTGTGGGCATCACCATTCCCTAGGCAAGGGATCCTGTGCTGTGTAAGAGTATAGCTGAGCACACACTGACGCAGGAGCATGTGTAGACTCATTTCTATTCACTTCTAACTGTGGATATGCTGTGACCGGCAACTTGAGGCTCCTGCCTTGACTTCCTTACAGTGATGGACTATGACCTGGAATTGTAAGCTAAAACAAATCCTCACTACTCAAGTCTGCTTGTTGTCAGGTTATTTGATCACAGCAACAGAAATAAAACACACTAACCTTCAAAGCAAGAGTCACTGGCAACAGGAGCAGGGGTGTGGAGCTGAACCAACTGGAACATGGTTCTGGAAACAACTCAGTTCATTGTTGAGTTGCTAGAAGCAGGAGGCTCTATGGGACAATGATGGTGGAGAAAGAGAGACGTTACCATGAATGAAGCTTGCCATTCAGCTTGCCATTCACTGTCACTCAATCGCCATTGCCCCCCTTGGGTCAACCTAAGGATAGTCAGTTATTATACCAAACTGCCTAGATAGTCAACTTATAAGGAAGATTCTTTTGGCTCATAGTTTGGGAGGGTTCCAGTGGGTGACCAGTTGGCCCTGTTGCTTTGGGCAAGTGATAAAACAGCACCATGGAGGGAGGACATATGTTGGGGGAAACACTCACCTGTGGCTAAGAAACAAAGCAGAGGAAAGGGAAGGAGTGGGAGGCTCCACCTCTCTTTCAGAGACATGCCTCAGTGACCTGATTGCTTCTTGAAAGCTGTCCCAGCACTCAATAGCCATACCCTTGATATCAGGCTTGTATGAGGCATGAGGATCTGCCCTCCACTCCATAATAACAGCGTTGGAGACTCAGAGTAGCCAAAGTGAGGTGGTTTGTTTTACAAATTGGAGAGCTGGACTTGGCCCAGAATAATAGTGGTAGCCTGAGAGGGTAAAGAGCATATTTTTCCCCATGTGGGTCCTCTCTTTTTCTTTTATCACTGGCTGGGTAAGCAGGAGGGTCAGGGTAAGTCTTGTGGTTCCCTCTGCCACCGACGGTCTGCTTCTCAACAGAGACCATGCATGAGTGGCTTCATCCCTACCTTTTAATCCTGCTTACTTTAACATCATAAGGCACAGGATGCTGCCACAGCTGCAAGCTTCTGCTCTAAACTTTTAGTCTGGGTTGAGGAGGGAAGCTGGACTGGCAGGCAGGTTGGACCAAAGCTGACAGAAGGCACTTTTCAAATGGACCGTTTATTACATGACAACGAGGACGACTGCTACTATATTATTATTATTATTATTATTATTATTATTATTATTATTATTACTATTATTACTATTATTATTTTATTTCTCAGAGCCTGTGACAAACACACAGAACTTGGAGGACTACAGGTCCAAGCCACAGTAGACAGTAAAGCAGAGAGCTGAAGGCTTAGATTTTTGTTTGTATGAACAACTTGAATTCATCCTCTCTCTCCCTCTCCCTGTCCCTCCCCCTTCTTTTTCCCTCCCTCCCTCTCTCTACTTCTCCTCCCTCTTTCTCCTCCTCCCCTGCCCTTTGAGGGATTGTTAAGGATTATGTTGATGGTAGGATTATTCTTTAACATTTTCTATATTAAAAAAATCTAATAAATGGTATTTTTTAAAAAAGCAATATATAACCAAAAGCTATTAGGAATACCAAGATGAAGCTGGCAAAATCACTGTCTTAATGAGATACCTTAACATTATTACATTGTTTAGTCTTTGTCAAGTCAAGTAGGCAAAGAAGAACTAAAAGCATGGAAGAGATGAGGAATTTCATTAATAGGGCTGTTTACTTGTACGAGTCACGTGCCGTAACCTACACAGAATACACAATTTTAACCTGTTCCGTTTAGCACTTAAGATCATTAATCCTTTCTCTAATTCACAAAAGCCATGTTTCTCCCTTTTAACAGTTGGAAACTTTAAGCCACAGGAGGGCAGAGGGTGGGTCTGCCTCAGCTGCACTGTTGAGCGGGTGGGACCTTGGCTACAAAAAATAGGCACGCACAAACATTTGTTCCTATCCAAAAGATATGCTTTCTCACTTGAATGCATCCTGATTGTCAGTTTGATGGGGCTTAAAGTCGCCATGGAGACACATCTTTGGGCTTGTCTATGAAGCCTTTCCTAGATTAGATCAAGGGGGAGATGATCTGTTTTAAAGGTAGGATGTCTGGGCTGGGATCCTTGACTGAATATCAGGAATGATGTGAGCTGAGCAGCAGCATTCAATGCTCTGAGCTCATGACTGCAGGCATTGTGGCCAGCAGCTTCACACCCCTGCCGCCGTGCCTTCCTGGTCACGATGGGTCTTCACACCCCTGCCGCCGTGCCTTCCAGCCAAGGTGGCCCATACTTTCAAACATGTGCCACAATAAACCCTTCTCTTGTTAAGTTGCTTAGGTAACTTGGCACAGAAATGAGAAAAATAGCGAAGTATAAAAGTGTTTGAGAAGTGCAGCAAGTATTTAAAGTATTTAAGCCCCCAAGTATTTAAAACCAATGTAATATCACTGACAACTTTTTCAAGTATTTTTTTGGGGGGGTTGTTTTTGTTTTTAATAGAATTTTACAAGTCGTTCCAAATTAACAATAACATCAACAACAAAACCCTCCAAATATACACGATGAAATGAGGATGGAAAGCCATCTGAATTTCTTTAAAATATTTGTAGGGGGAGGGTTTAGGGAGATAGTTACACATTTAACTATCTCTGGATGCTCTGCCAGAGGACGCAGGTTCGATTCCCAGCACCCACATACATGGTGCCTCACAACCATCATTCACTCCAGTTGCAGGGGATCTGCTGGCCTTTTCTGGCCTCTGAGGCCACCATACTCACACAATGCACAGGCGAAGTAGTCAACAAATCACCCACACACATAAAATAGTAGAATAAAAGTTTTAGTTAAAAGTTTATTGCGTGTATGTATTTACTATGTGGATGTGAGCACATGTACTGATGCACATATCATGCCACAGCAAACGCGTGGAAATCAGGGGACAACTTTCCAGAGTTGGTTCCCTCCTCCGACCACGTAGGTCAGGAGGATTGAACTGAGCGTCTTCACCCATCTCTATCTGACTGGCCCCATCTACATTTCTCCTAAGACTTATAACTTTATTAAATTAGAGAAAATGTTTCTATTAACGTATATGTGCATGGATGGGCAGGCATGCCACACAACTGTGTGGAGGTCAGAGGACAATTTTGTGGGGTTCTAGCCTTCAGTCATGTGGATCTTGGGCTTGAGCTCAGGTCCTCAAGCTTTCAGGGTAAGCACGTTTATCCACTGGGCCATCTCACTGGCTCGGAAGATGTTTTTAAATGGTGGGATAATAGTGCCCCAAAAGACAACTAAATCAATGGAACTAAGCAGAATCCAGAGACTCCTTCCCACTGAGTTACCCGCCCAAATAAGATACAATGTAAACTGCTTGAGGAGAGAAATGTTATTTGACAGACAGTCTTGGAATGATTTCCTCCAGATTGGGAAGAAAATTATATCCTTATCTCACACTCTCCAATAGATAGAAGTCCCAAAAGCAAAATATAGAGGACTGGGCTGTCAAGATAGTTTAGAAGGCAAGGCGCTTGCTGCCAAGGCTGATAACCTGAGTTCAATCCTGGAATCCACAGGTGGAAGGAAAGAACTGACTCCTACTGGTTGTAGTTCTCTGACCTCCACGTGTGTACTGTGACACACGCAGACACACACACACAGACACACATACACATGGACACACACAGATGACACACACATACACAAAATAAATGCAATAAAAATAATTTTTAAAATAGCACAATCGTAGCATAAGAAGTCAAGGAGATTGTGTGGTCACCCTGGAGATAGGGGGCTGTGTGGTCACCCTGGGGACAGGGGGCTGTGTGGTCATTCTGGGGCTAGGGGGTGTGAGGCAAACCAAGTGGCTCAAAACTGAAGGAACTTGACCTACAGCTATGACAATGTGCTGCAAGTACTGACAACTCAGTCAAGAGCTGAGGGAGTAAGATCAGGACACCACCCTGTAAGTAAATCTCAGTGAGTAGGGCTAGAGGGATGACTCAGTAATTAGAGCACACACTACTCTTCCTGGGGACAGAGTTCAGCTTCCACCTCCCATGTCACATGGCTCACAATCTTCCAGGAGATCAGGTGCCCTCTTCTAGACTCCACTGGTATTACACTCATGTGTATGTGTGTGTGTGTCCATGCCATCACACAGCACAGGTGGTGATCAGAGGGTGACACCATGTGGGTCCCAGGAATTGAACTCAGCTTGTCAGGCTTGGCAGAAAGCACCTTTGCCAACTGAACCATCTCTCCAGCCCTTATGAGCAGTTGTTTTCAAGAGCTAATGCATCCAGAGCCAGGAGAACAGGGACAGTAGATGTATCCATGAACAGAGGAATATAAAATGTGACTAGAAATGTGCATGGCCTGGCACTCTTGCTCTGGGAGATGCTGGGTAAGACCAGGATGATCAAATGCACGCTGTACAGCACGCCAGCTGCCCACCCTGCTTCTGTCTCAGCAAAGGAAACGCTGGCTTGCATCCCTATCCACCTATTTTGTCTCTGTGTGGTGTTGGGTGCAGCATTTTCTATCCCAGAAAAACGTGGAAGTAATCTCGGTGCCCATCAAACAGAATGTGGTCTGGCAAAAGGCCTCTGACCCATATGCAAGACACTGCAGTATTTGAAATGAATGCATTAGGTGTGTAGTTATTGACAGGAAAAGATAGTCTGCACAGCAGAGAGGAGCATAGTGGTGTATGAGGTAGGATGTCTTCTATGGCAAACAACAGCAAAGCAAGCTATGCCTGCTCCAAGCTCCCATGTATATAAATGACAAGAGGGCCAGAGAAAGACAAGTCAGTCTGGATGATGTGGTGCCCTTTCTTCTCCCACCCAGAATCCTCTTCAAATATTGTATGAAATAGCTTGTGAGGCTTTCAAAACACACTCTTTCACACACACACATGTCTGATCTTACACATGCTACAGAAGTGTGTATGCACACACTCCACATAAATAAAAATATCCATAATTAAGTAACAAATAGAGATGTTTTAAAGATTTTTTTTAAAGATTTATTTTTTTAATGTATATGAGTGCTCCATCTGTGTGCATACATCTGTGTGCACACCAGGCGAGGGCACCAGATCTCATTATAGATGGTTGTGAGCCACGATGTGGGTGCTGGGAATTGAACTTGGGACCTCTGGAAGAGCAGACAGTGCTCTCTTAAACACTTTGTGTACTCGTATGTGTCTGTGTGGATATGTGTATGTGATTGCAGATGACTGTAGAGGCCAGAAGATGGTGTACTATCCCCTCGGAGCTGGAGTTCCTGGTGTATGTGAGCCACTAGAAGTAGGTGCTGAGAACCAAACTCAGGTCCTTTGCAAGAGCTATTCATGCTCTTAGCCATCAAGCCTTCCCTCCAGTCCTGAGAGGGAAAGCTTTTTGTTTGTTTGTTTGTTTTGTTTGTTTGTTTGTTTTGTTAGTTTTTGAGACAGGGTCTTACTATGTAGCTCTGGCTGTTCTAGAACTCACTGAGTACACCAGGCTGACTTCAAACTCTCAGAGATCCGCCTGCCTCTGCCTCTGCCTCCCGAGTGCTGGGATTCCAGGTGTGCACCACCTCACCAGTCTTGTTTTCTGTTTCTTTTTAAACTAGGTCTGTAGGACAGACTGAAGTTCAGTGGCCCTGGGATGAGGAGGCCAGTCATTAAATGTAGAATTAATTTTGAGAAAAATTTAAAACCCACAAATGTTGTATTTCATTTCTTCCCAAGAATAACATGGACAACATAGGAAGGGGTGGCTTGCAGAGTCCTCAACATCTGGGGACAACGATTTAGTTATTAACATCAGACTTTGGTAACTCAAGCATACAATCTATAAATTTAAGCATACTCTCTGAAAGCAGAGAAATAAATGTTAAAATGGAAAGAAGAAGAGAGACAGAGATAAGGGAACCTGTTTGATTAGAGAGAGGACTGAAAATGAGGTTGAAGAAAGCAAACAAGAAAAAAATAAAACCAAACAGGAAGCCCAAATGAGAAGAGAGAATTGAAACTTGTTACTAAAATAACTGTGAGTGGCCTAGACTTCTCACTTAAAAGACAGGGATGCCCAGATGGGGTAAGAAAGACTGAGAACCAAGATAACGAAACATAAAGTGTGAAGTTAGAGAAATCCAATCCAAAACTTGGAGTGTAGCTATATTGGGATCAGAAAAAATAGACTTTGAAGGCAAATGCAAGAATACAAATAAAGAGTAGTGTCCAATAATAAGACACGGCTGAGAAGGAAGATGATCTTATATGCACCTACCAAAAAGCTCAAAACACATAAAGCAAAATTTCATTGGAATTATAAGGAGAAGCAGAGAAAACCAAAACCACAGAGGGAGATTTGTGAAGTATTCACTCTCTCTCTCTCTCTCTCTCTCTCTCTCTCTCTCTCTCTGTCAACTAAGTGAAAAGTAAAGCAGCAAGATAAAGAAGGTTCAAATAACACCATTAACAGGCAAGGAATTACAACTTCTGAGAACATTTTTGTTGAAGTTTAGTGAATTATTAGGCTTTTCCTAGAGAGTGTTTATAAAAATCAACCATGAAGTAGAGAACCAGATGAGTTATGCAGACCATGTATTCCAATAACAATACAGCAAACTCAGATGTCAGCTGTACATAGCCTGCCAAGCAAACCATTCATTTAGAAAACGAAATAAAGTGAAAGTACTGTATTTCAAAAATGTATGAGAAGCAGCCCCAAGAAAAGAAAATAGGAAAACAAGCTAAGCATTCAATTAAAGAAAAACAGAATAAATTCCAAAGAAAATAACAAAGAAATAATAGGAATCATTTCCACATAAAACTGATAGAGCATAGGTAAGCAATGCTGAATTGTTCTTTGCAAATGTCTTAGTCACTGTTCTGTTACTGTGAAGGAACACCATAACGAGGGCAACCTATTAAAAAATGAATTTTAATTGGGGCTTTGTTTACAATTCAGAGAGTTAATCCACACTAGCATCACCACTATCATCATCATCATCGTCATCATAATCAACACCACATCACCATTATCACCATCATCATCGCTATCCTATCATCATCACCATCACCAGCATCATCATCACTATCCCATCATCACCACCATCACGAGTCCAGTCATTTTTTTACAAATGGAAAAAGCATATTACGATCCCCAATAAACTGTGGGGAAAAGCATGTGATAAAGGTGGATGCTAACTTTTGAAAAGCAATCAAGAGCCTGGAGAGAAACCCACTCTGCTTCACAGCCACACTTCTCAGGAAGTCACAGCAATCTGCTTTTTACTGGATAAATCCTTTCACTAAGTAAAAGATTAAAATTTAAAAGGTTGCTACAACCACTTACATTTAATTATATTAGACAAATTGAGATAAGAAAAAGAATTTACTGGAAGGAAGTGAAAGAATTACCATCATTACCACCATCCCCCAAATACCATGGTCTAACATTTGAAGAAGGTTTTAAGGAAATCTACTAATGAACTATCAGATTAAAGGAATTCAACGAGTCCTATCCGTACGAGTCTCCTATATAGAAGCTTTTGTGTTTCTAGACACTAGCAACAAATGAGGTGCATGACATTTATAAAAACAACTCAGTGGCAGAATCTAGAAGGAAATTATACATTAGTAAAGAAAATGAAAGACTAAGCAAAGAGGCAGACAGTCTCGACTTCCTAAAGCTGGGAATTTTCTTTAGATGAACATATAAAGTCAATGATCAGCCATTTTAAAACATCAAGAGAATTTTTCATGAACGTGAGACTCTTAACTCAAGCTGTGAAAATGCAACCACAGTCGGAAACAGATATATTTTTTTAAATGTGCGCAAACTTATAGATGAAATGATGTTCTCCCTCCAGCTATAAAGACGTCTGATGGAGCCAGAGGGATAAAACGGTACACTTCAGAGCCGGGAGGGTAGGGACGGAAGAACAGATACAAGAGGGGAAATCCACCCACGCAGTGAGGAGCGGACACACAGAGAGGTAGAGGGACGGACTGCTGCATCACATGCTTTAAAGATGAGGACAGAGGGAAGGGACTGGACGCCTGCTGTCTGCAAGCTTTGGTGGAGTAATGGATCCAGGCAATGATGATTCTTGGTGTCCCCAGACTGTGCTGGTCGACATGATAACCCCACCCATGGAGCACACAGCCTCCTGGAGGGAGCATCCTGGCCCTGTAGCCAACCTGCCCTCATCAAGTTTCTATAGTCAACATCGACACCACAGGGACAGAGGGACATGTTGAAGGACAGATGCCAAGGGGAAGCAGTTGGAGAAAACTTGATACGTCTGTGTTTGTGCGTGTGTGTGTGTTGGGGGGGGTGTCTTTGTGAAGCAAGAGGTCCGGTTTCTCCAATAGACGCATTTCAAGTGGGGAAGAGGAGAGAAATGCTTGTATGCTGAAATAGACTTGGGAAGTGCACAGACATCATTCACAGCCTAATTAAACCAAACTGCAAGAAACGGTGCTGGTGCCAGTGTGCTTGCCCCTCATGCATGAGGCCCTGGGCTCTATCCCCAGCATTAGAAAATAACGCAGACGTAAAATCATGGTAATATCCGAAAGACTTTTAAATGCTATGTATTTATTTATTATCACACACGTACGCGCATCGTGTGTGTGCCCGGGTTTGCATGGGACAGCGAGCGTGCTTATGGGAACGAGAGGGAGAACCTGTGGAGTCAGTTCTCTCTGCCTTCGTGTGGGTTCTAGGGACTGAAAGTCTCAGGCAGCCAAGGTTTACCCAGCAGCTGCCTTTACCTGCTGAGCCATCTCACCTGGGCAGAGATGTTTTCGCTGATAGGAAGGTTTAGTGTTATTGTTAAGACTAACGGACGTTCTCATGGCTTAAAAGAGCCCTGATCTCTTCAAGACTCATGCCAAAATATTCAAAGCTACCGTTCAGGCTGTTGAAGGTGAGCCATGAGCCTGGGAGGCTGGCAAGTCCCGCTGTCTGTCCTAGGAGCATGTTTGACATTTTCTCAAATAGGAAGTTGAAAGGGGAGTCAACAATGACGGGGCGCTCCGTTAACCTGTGTGAGGGAAATGTACCAGCAGATCCCTGTCTTGGTTTCTATACAGATAGGTGTGAGGCTTGAGGGAGAGGGCGCCCTACCTTGACTGAGCGGCACAGCGGAGCTGGCCCTGGAGCCAGACCACGGCAGGAGAGCAGGAGAGCTGACCCCAGCCTCGCTGGGGCAGTGCTGGAGAGCTCTCCCTGGTGGCGCAGATAAGGGAGAGCCAGCAAGCTGACCGTCTGAGCTACCGCCCAGGCCCAGATCCAGGGCTCTGAGTTGGCCCACCCCAAAATCTACATCATCTATGAAGGGTTGGGACTCCTGCTGTTCCAAAGCTTCGGGATCTCCATGACACGGCGCAACAACAGGAGAACTGGGAGGAGTTCTGATGAGGATCCAACGTTGATGGTGTCACAGAAGTCAGAGATCTCGAACCGGACCAGCGACCCATTGCCATTGCAAGTGAAGATGTGTGGACAGAGGGATATACTACAGGGCACGCTGTGACACACTACAGCTTCCACGCCGAGATCTTTTCTATGCTTTATTGTCGTTGTGTGTTTTATTCTGTGGGAAGTTTGCAAGGGCGGAAGGCAGCTGCGAGGGAACAGGGAGATGAGCGGGACTGGGGTGCATGATGTGAAAATCACAAAGAGTCAATAAAAAGTTTTTAAAAAGGTGCTAGGTGGATTCAATACTAGGAATAAATGGCAAAATCTTGAAACTTGTGCGAATTATCCAGGCACACATGTTAATGCCATTGGAATGGGAGGGGCTGACTAAGCAAGGCAGTAAAAGCGCTTCACTTGCAGGCAAACACTGATAGCTTTACATAAAAATCAAACATTTACACACAATTAAATGTGCCTTTAACAGAAGTGAAAGACAAACTGTGGTCTGGAGAAACTCACTTGCACTAGAAATATTAATGTCCACAATATATAATGATCTTTTACAAATCAATAAGCAAGAAAACGGGAAATGTGTTAGGCTCTAGACCGGGAATTAAGAAAAACCTGAGTAGTGAATAAATACTCGAGAAACAGGGTCCTTGCTGGTGCTGTTCTGATGACACTGGATGGCGTGATGTAGCAGGTGGGCACCGTCTGTGGTTTAACCATCCATGCCCATACATCTACCCCAGATGAATTCTCTTCTCTGTGCCTGAGAAGACATAAGAAGAAGTTGTTCTCATGACTTAGTTGTGAAAGTGTAAATGTGAGAAGACCTTATGCAAAGCACAGAGGAGAAGTGGGAAAATACGCAGCACATAGCTTCAGTGGACAGGTGACTGGATGAGCAGAAACCACGTGTGCCAGCATACATGTCCTTAGAATCAGGTTTTTTAAAAACACCGCACCTTTAAAAACTTCAAGACCTCACACTTCAAACACACCCAGGGGCTGCGAGGATGCCCTGTCAGAAAAATGCTGGGCGTGCAAGCATGAGGACCTGAGTTCGGTCCCCAGAGTGGGCATATAGAAGCAGACCCGGTAGGGGGAAGGTAAAACCAGGTGGCTCTCTGGGGTTCACGGGCCAGTCTGCTTTAGCTGAGTTAGTAAGCTCCAGGCCAATGAGAGACCCTACTTCAAAAAGCACAGTGGGGCTGGGGAGATGGAGCAGAGGGGGGCATGCCCAATGTGCAAGCAAGACTGGAATTCAGACGCCCAGAACTCAGGTAAATCCTGGGTGGGTGTGGCAGCCCAGTTCTGACTCAGAAAGTAGAGGACAGATCCCCAGCTCAAGCTGCGTAGCCAGACTAGCAGAAGCAGCACGCTCTGAGTTCTCCTGAGAGACCTGGCAAGGTGAACAAGGCACAGAGCAATGAAGAAGACCCTGACTTCAGCTTCTAGCCTCCCTATGCCTGCACACAAATACACAGACCTGAGAAAAAGCAAGGGTGAACAGCTCCTGAGGAACACACCTCAAGGTTGACCTCTGGCCCAAGGCTGACCTCCAGCCTCCGTGTGCATGAACACACACACACACACACACACACACACACACACACCTGCCTATACCTGCACATTGCCCAACCTGTGATTTTGCTGTAAGCCTCGATGACCTTCACACCCTCTGGGTGTGATGCCCTCAGGGAATGAGGTGCAAATGAAGGGGAGGGGTGGGGCTTGATCTTGGCACAGCTGGTCAGTGGTTAATCTAGTGAAATGGATGTGTGTTATGCCATTTCCCGTGCTTTCTCATACTTCTGAGACATTTCATGGTTACAATTTTTTTTTTTTTTAAGAAAATGCATTGGTTTAATATCATTAACTACTGCATGATTCTTCTATCTGGGAAACCCTGGATAATTAACCGAAAAATACTTAGGGCTAATAAACACGGCGTGTCCCCTGAGGTAGGACTGCTGCAGAACTCTCACCTCCCACTCTTGGGACTTGTTTGCGTTTTCAAAATGATGAGCACATATCAGTGTTCTACTCAGAAAACAATAATGAGAGTTCCATCCTGAAAACCAAATAAAATGCAAGCGTGAATAAAAACACCTGATAAAGTTTAGCATGGAGACAGAAAGAAGTTAATGAGAAGAACTGACGATGTTGGAATAAAGCCTCAGTTCAAAAAGCTGCCCTAAGTAATAGTCAGAAATGTGCAAAACTGAGAGTGGAACCAAGTAGCTAGACACAAAGGAAAACCTGAAAAAACAAAAAAAAAAAATGCCCAAGGAAGGCCTGGGGCGTGTTGTTCGTACTCCGAGGTGTTGAATTTATCTTGGTGGAAAGAGCACTTGATGCTCTTCGGCATCACCAGGGTTCCAGTACCCTCATCAGGTGGCCTCAGCTGCCCACAAGTCCCGCTCCACGGGATCCAGAGCCTGCTGGCCACTGCTGGCACCTTCACTCACGTGTGTGTAACTCCACCCGGACTCACACACAGAAACATACATAAACTCATAGAGACACATACAGACATACACACAGACGTACACACACAGACACATAGACACAGACACATAGACATAGACACACACGCAAACACATACACAGACACACACATAGACACACACACAAACACATATACATACATAGACACACAGAGATACAAACACACATACAGATACATACACAAACACACACAGACACGCACATTGACGCACACATAGAGACACAGACACATAGCCACACACAGAGAGACACATACACATAATTTAAGAAGAAAAATGTAAGACTCTTGAGCTCTTTCTAGAAAAACCTACCCCTGCAACAGAGTCGCGCTTGGTTTCAGAACACTTAAGGATGCACCAAAGTCCATGTGACTTGGAACCAGAACTCCTGCCCAGAAATACCTAGGATATGAAACTGTCTTAATTAAACACCATAAAGTATCAAGTTATAAAGACAGAATAAGGCTGGCACGATGGCTCAGTGGGTAAAGTGGCTGCTGTCAAGCCTGGGCTTCTGAGCTCAGAGCCCACAGGAATATTGCTATTCAAGTCTGTATCCCCCGGCTGGGGCTGAGGGAGGGGACAGAGGGTCCCTGAAGCCCACTGGCAGCCACCCCAGCTGAAGCAACGAGCTCCAGATTCAGTGGGAGACCCTGCCTCAAAAACTAACAAGGAGAGAGATTGAGGACCGTACCCAACATTGACCCCTGCTCCTCCACACACATGTTCATACACACGCAGAACATACATAAGCCACAGAGAGAGAGAGAGAGGAATGATCAGGATTAATTCATTCCTGGGTTATACACTCACTCTGAACAAACATCCTTGCACACACACACACACACACACCTTACAGGGTTACTAGAAACCTGCTTAAGTTTCAGAATATTAACAGTGACCATTTCTGATGGGTGGGGCTGCTGCACAAATTTTGCATTCTCCACATTTTGTTCATTGCATTTTGTATAATTAATGTGCTTCAGCTTTGTAATACAAAATATAATGAGCTTCAGAAAGCTGTGCTCCTACCCACGTAGGACAAGTCTGTTATTAATCACCCTTCCGGATAGATTTTCCATTGCTTTAATCTTTTTTATTTCCTCCAGGTGAATTTCAGAAACCTTGTGTGAAGATATTTTCCTCCAACCAAATCCTGTGTATGTTATCTGGGATTTAAATTATTGTTATTAATTGTTACTGCTATTAGCATGTGTGTGTGCTTGCATGCACACCCACGCGTGCAAGTGCGCTCTGGGAATCAAGCTCAGACCAGAAGACTTGGCAGCAAGCATCATTACCTGCTGAGCCATCTCCCTGCTCCTTATCTGGGATTTTGACAACACCTAGATTTATCTCTCCAGTCTATATCCAGCTTTAACAAGACCCCAAAGTGGCCCGTTCCAAAGCAAGACTGAGAATCGCTGTTGGAAATAATTACAGCTTTACAAAAAAGCTCCACTGAATCTAACTCATGTGCTGTAGTTTGCCCAGCTCACGTGTGTACCTGATGTGTCTCAGCACAGTAGACAGTTGTCAGTCTCGTTAAGGGTATATTTAAAGGCTCGGAAGTGGCTCAGTTGATAAAATACTTGATGTATAAGCTATATGATCTCTCTCTGTCTCTCTGTCTCTGTGTATGTGTGTGTGTCAGAGTGTGTGTGTGTGTGTGTGTGTGTGTGTGTGTGTGTGTAGTGGGTGTACAGGTGCATGTGGGGGTCAGGGGGCAACCTCAGATGCCCATCTACTCTTTCCATTTTGTTTGAGACAGAGTCTCTTTCTTGTTTCTATGTGCTCCAGGCTTGCCGGTCTGCCATCTGCCAGGGATTCTCCTGTGTCTGCCTCCTGTGTGACCTCATGAGAGTGGGGTACAGACACTTACTACCTCCCTGGCTTTTAGACAATCTGTGGGGACTTGAACTCCAGTCCTCACACTTGAGGGGCAGATCCCGCTTTAGAGTATAGGCAGAGCTGTTGCCTGCTGCCCCTGCTGATGGTTGTTCTTGCACTCTTCATCTTTCAAGAATGCTATAAAGAGCCACTCTGTAACAGGAGTTGCACAGAATCTCCCCTGAGTTTGTGGTTTCTTGGATACGGTTTTTGAAACCTATGTACAGGTTTTGTTGTTGTTGTTTAATGTAATCGAGGAACTGGGGAGCTGACTCAGTGGGTAAAATACTTGCTACACAAGCAAGAAGATCTGGATTTGATACCTGTAACCCATATAAAAAAGCCAGCAGTGTGGTATGTGTGTGTGTGCTGCAAATCCCAGCCCTGGTGGAAGACACAGAGGAAATTCCTGGGGGGTTGCTGGCCAGACAGCCTTGTCTAACTGGGGAGTCCAGGTCAGTGAGCAAGGACTTGTTTCAAAACACAAGTCACGGACACGGCACCTGAAGAATGGCACCTGAGGACACCTGGCTTCCACATTCATCTATACACACACACATATGTAAATGTGTACCCACTCATACACATATAAAAGCATAGCACACACACATGCACATACACACACACACACACATATCCACACATACACACACATATCCACATGAACACACACACACAGGCCTTTGCCATCCCAAGATTGTGCAAACATTGCCCTGTAGTTTATAGCTTCATTTTCTATGTAGAAATATCCTCACATGGGATTTGTGTTGATGTAACATGTAAATAAGATCCAACCCCTTACACACACACACACACACACACACACACACACACACACACCGCACACACGCACGCACACACGCGTGCAATCCTGCAATCCTGCGATTGCCTGTGTCTCCTCTCCCTCATTCACCCGTGCCACCTCTGTCACCCTGGACTGAGGGCTTTCGGTCTGTACTCTGATCTTTCTGGACAGGAAGACACACTTCTGCATTGTTTCCTTGGATCCACCTCACGTGTCCTGTTATCTGCTGAACTGCTCTTCCAGAGTTCTCGGCATTCAAAAAAACTGAGGCTGGTGGGATGGCTCAGTGGGTAAAGATGCTTGCTATACAAGCCAGGTGGTCCCAGTTCCAGCCCTGGAACCCATGTAAAGGTGGAAGGAGAGAACTGACTCCTGCAAGCTGTCCTCTGACCTCTACACATGTCTGCACACACACATGCAAAATAAACCCATGAATGTTAATCGGTTTCCCAGTTCAGTTTGTCCAATTTAAATGAAACCTGGGACTCTGCCGATTTTTATTTAACAGCACTGTTGTCGGTTTTTTTGTTTTGTTTTGTTTTGTTTTGTTTTAGTGGGGGTCTCATTACATTGTAAATTAATTTTAAGAAATGTATGTCTCCCTTCATATTCAAGAATACAAAATAACTTTTTACAGTCATCCTTTGTGCTCATCTATTATTATACATTTAGTCCCATAATAAAATACGTGGTATTTTGGTGTGTGTGTGTACATGTTTGATTCTTTTAATGTAGCATCTAGCATGTTTTGGACATTTTATAGTTTATAATAGTTTTTCAGTTGGGTCCTTCTGTCTCCCAGCTGGACAGTCATATCATCTGTAGATAAAGATAATTTACACCCCCACCTTTTAATTTTTATTCTTGTGATGTCGTTTTTTTAATTACACTGGTGATTTCTTCCAGAACAATGCTAAATAATAGTCTACCGGACTAATATTGGACATTTTTGTTTTATTCTGACTTTAATGGGAATGCTTTTAGTGTTTTTCCCATTAAGCAGTAAGCATAAATTATTTTTTACTAATAAAAATATCAACTAAACATCAACCCAGCTTGTGGAAAGAGATGAATCTATTTCATATGCTAAAGAAATAACTATCCCTTCCTGTTTTATTAAATGCTTTAAAAATTAAGAATAGTTATTGAATTGTGTCAAATGCCTTCTCAGGGCGTGTGGAAATATCCTCAGATCATTCTCTTTAGACCTATTAATGTGATGAATTATATTAATAGGTAGTTCCTCCAGCTTTTTATTGTGAAAATTTTCAAATATGTATCAATTGTGAAAGAAGATAAGCGCGGGTAAAGGTCTACCTCCTGGCTGTGTCCTGTAGGGCAGATGGCTGTCTGGCTTACGCTTTTGTTCCTTCTTGAGTCTTAAAATCCATGTGAACAACCGAGGCTTGATATGTTGACCGGTGCTGTGACCTGCAGAATGTTCTTCCCCTCACAGTGGCTTTTCCTTACTTGGATTGTAAACGTCGTGCTATTGAGTAAGCGCCTGCTTGTCTGTACGTGCACTGATGTGTAGTACCTCAGAGGCTAGAAGAGACAGCAGGATCCCCTGGAGTTATAAGTGGTTGTGAGCGGTGATGTGGGTGCTGGGAAATCGGCCACAAAGCCAACTCTCCAGCCTCTTGTTTGCTGTTTTAATTCAGACTTGTAAATATCTGTGGTATAAATCTGTACATGTGGATAGCCTTAGTCAAGACCCAAGAGCTTTGTGTGAGTAAAACAGTTTAGATTTGTTTTGTAAAATGTAGACACTGAGACAGTTTATGTAGTGCTAGGATTATTTGTCCCTTAAAAATAGATAGAATTCCCCTGGAAAACTGTCTTGAATGAGTTATTTTTTGAGACACACTTTCTGTTTCCTCTGTGGTAACATGTTTGCTTATCATTTCTTTCTCTTCTGGAGTCAGTTTTGATAATTATTTTTTGTAATTAAAGTCTCAGTTTCTTGTTTTGTTTTTTTTTGTTTTGTTTTGTTTTTTTTTTTTTTTTTACTTTAAAGTGGAGCCAAGTGTCACAATTGTTATCATTGTTCCCCTACTAATATTTATCTTCTAACTGCCATTTCCATTTAGTGTGCTTTTCCTCTCTAATTTTTGGAAGAAATCATGAAATGTTTGATATTCCCCCTCCAAAGGAAAATAAAATTTAGAAAAGGCTAATCTACTGTTAAAGGACATGTGAGGCTGCAGTGATGTCCCCGAGCACAAGATTGCCTTACAAAATCAACAGCATTTCCACAGCGATAGCCACCTAGGAAGTCATACTACAAAGTAACTGATATGATATGCAATTGTAAAGAAATTATAATAAGAGAAACTATAAGTAAATGTAATTTTAAAAAAACCAAACACCACTAACTAGAAAAAACAAAAACAAAACAAAACAAAAAAAAAAACAGTCAGTTACCAAGTATTTGAGAATTAAGCTAAGGACATAAAAGGTCTCTGGGTTGAATTTTCAAGTGTGAACAAACTGATAGCCCTGGCCAAGTAGGTGATGGTCATGACCATCATTCTTATGTTCAAGATCCATTCATAAATTCAACGAATCAGTCTCCTAGAAAAGGTTATATGAAAGGGTACACATATGTACACAGATTGAAACACATGTGTGCAACCTGCTGGATAGACTCCCAAAGTAAAGTAACCGAAAGTCCATGAAGAGCTAAGTTAAAAAGATAAAGAAGGGCAACAGAAAGAAAGCCACAGTAATCAACACTGTGGGGAGAGGGGCATGTTTGTCATAGACATGAAGGCCCACATCCAATCCCAGAACCCACTCTCTCCCTCTCATCAAAACAACCAACACTGGCTGGTGAATAAGCAAAGGCAGCAAATGAAACCAAAGAGAGAGCTGGAGAAACCTACCCAGGAACACACAGGGATGGAATGGGATAAAGGAAATCACTGGGACATGATGGCTTGTTTTGCAGAGTTTAATCTACAGAGAAAACCATAACCAGATCATTCTTTCGCTTCATGAATAAGAAATCCCTGGACCAGATTAAAGATTTAAATGTGAAAGTAAGAAATCACACGGGTAGTAGGAACAAGAAGGGAGCTCATCTTCAGACTCGGGAAAGGAAACCGCTTATTCCCCCAAACTTTAACAGCACGCACACGGTGATCCTGAATTTGATTACATCAAAATGCAGAAATCCTACCTAACAAAGAAACAACACAGGCCAATTAAGAGTCAGATGAGAGAAATGGGATTTTTCCTTTTTTTCAAAGTCTAAAACTGACAAGGGATTCACACCTAGAGCATAAAAGGAACTCCGCAAGGGGACAAGGAGAGGACATCAGGTCCAGCAGAAAAATGGGCAAGCGGTGTGACAGGCAATTTACAGAGAAGGAAACCCCCAAAAGCTAATGAGCTCGAGAAGCGATGCTCAAACTCATTAACAGTCCAAGAAATGCAAATTAAAACCAGACATCACTTTGCACCTTCAGACTGGCAAAAACTCCACAGCCGGGAAATACCAATTAATGCAGAATGGAGAAACTAGAATTCCTCACAGGGGCTGATGGGAGTGTAAATTGGTAAGGGCTTTTGTGTGTGTGTGTGTGTGTGTGTGTGTGTGTGTGTAATTCCACACTACTTATGCAAATTATGCCCTGGGGGACCCAGAGGACCCAAAGGGAACGCTATAAGGGTGGTGTTGATTTGTTGGGGGGCAGATAGACACAACCCAGAGTGACCCCACCATCATGAAGCAGAGTTTCCTGTGACCACAGAACCACACAGATAGATCTTGTCAGCAGTGAGACAATTGAAACGTAAGAAAGCGCCGGCGTGGCCGTGCGCTGCTAATGTGAATTATGAACATATGCCCACATCCTTGGCTGTGCATGGGTCTGTGTCTTCACCAGCCCCACAAGGACCTGGGCGCATTCAGGGTATTCAGACCCATGATGTCATCGGGCCACTTCTGTGCAGAGTGCAGTTATTGTGGACCGCTTTGGACTACTCCATGGCCCTGCACGGAAGAATTATCTCATCCGAGGGGAAGCTCTCAGAGGGCTGCCGTCTGTCAGTCCCCCTTTTCAGATTGTGTTAGAACAGAATGTGCGGCTGAGGACGTAGCTGGTACGTTTGCTAAGCACGAGTGAGGCCCTTAGTGCCACACAAACTGGGTGCGGTGACACACACAAGCCTGGCATGTCAGGCTTAGGAGATGGAAGCAGGGGGACCATGAGTCCAAGGTCATCTTCAGCAAGTTCAAGGCTACCTTGGATGCTTAAAACTCTCACTGTCTCTGTCTCCCTTCCTCCCTCTGTCCCTCTCTCCCTCCATTTCTCTCTCAAACAAACAAAACAAAGACCATCTAATCACCAAGTCCCCCGAAATGTGCCCTGTAGCAAAGATGGCACACCACACCCAGAAACAGGAACCTGGGCCACTGTGATTAGATAAGACGAGAATCCTGTGGGGACGAGAGACCCCAGGGCAGGAGGACAGTAACTTCCGTTTTAGCTGGTGGAAAGGAAGGGAATCTCATGAAACACAGACTGTAGGGCCACAGTGTGAGCTGGAGGGCATGTCTGATGGCGTCTCTGGTCTTCACGTAGGGCAGCTTTGCCAGTTCATATTAGAACTGAGCATTGTCAGGGAGGGCATTTTCCAAAAAACTCTTTCTTGAAGATGCCACTTTTGAAGGCAAGCCAATGTCACACCTGTGGACATGTGCAGTCACTGGACTGACCCCTGGATGCTGGCACACGGCCCCCATCTGTGGGATGCCCACCCCTCCCAGCACCCCTTTCTCCAAGAGAGGGTGACTGGCCAGGGTTTTTCTGCCATGGGATGAGGCTTCTAAGAAATTCTTGGGAGCAGCAGCTTCTACGCCAACCGTTTTACCTCACCCATCCAGATAAGCCCTTTTGCAGGAGACTAGCTGTCCCTTACTGTCCCCTCAGAGAGAGAGAGAGAGAGAGAGAGAGAGAGAGCGCAGAACCCAACACTTAAAAGCCGATGGACACATATGGACACATGTGAAAGCCAGAGGCTCATACTAGCCCCAGGCACATCCAAATATCCGTGCAGATGCTCACAGTGCTTTAGGTGTACAGGATGACCCGCAAGCTCACCAGACGCCTGAAGGTGAACCCTACAACCTGCAGGTGGCGCACACACCTGCTGTCTCCCCGCCCCCAGCCTGGCCCTCCCATGACCCTTTGCGTCTTCAGGAGTCACTGTACCTGCTGTCTCCCCCACCCTCCTCCCCTGCCCCTGAGCCTGCCCCTTTCCATCTTCTCTCTTCAGGAGTCGCTCCTCCCAGGTTCTCCGTTCTGGCGTTATCCTTGACTCCTCCCACATATTCTAACCTATCGGGAAATCCCACTCCCCATAGCTTCAAATAGCCTGAGGGGTGCGGTGGTGCCCGCCCTTAATCCTAGCACTCTGAAGGTGGAGGCAGGCAGATCTCTGAGTTCGCGGCCTAGACCCTGCCTCAAATTTTTCTCCCCACCCCCCACCCCAAACCCAACAACCAGGGCCAACCTCTTCTCACCCCGCAGGTCTACACCACTGTCAAGAACTGCAAGACTATTTCAGGAACTTTGCTTTTTGGAGACACAGGCTCACCTTTAACCCAGAACTCACCTGGCCTTGAACTCCTGATCCTCCTACAAGCTAGAATTAAGGGCATCTGTGACTGCACCCAATTCTAATTTCTCTCCATAGTCAGAATCTGTCCTGCCCTCAGAGTCTGTTCTCAGAGCATCAGATTTGGGGGGAGGGGGGCGGCTCTTAAGTCCTGGCTGAAAAATGTCATGCTGAGAAATGTGCTGCAGCTCCGTATTCTACATCCAAAGGAAAGCCAAATCTCCAGCCAAAGAGTGCCTGAAGGCTCCCTGGCTTGCCTTGCCTGGAGTCTGCTCCTGACGCTCCCCGACTCTTCACGGGTCCTGCAAGCTTGCTGCTGTGAGCCCATCCTGGGACTCTCACACTAGCCAGGGTCCTGTCTGCACAGCACACATCTCCAGACTTCCAAAGCCCTGGGTGTGTCCGTCTTCTAGGGCTGAGTAACAGTCCAGAGCTGGAGGCCATTGGCGATCAAGCGCCCCCAGCTGTAACCCACATTGGCAGGAGGGCATCTTCCTTCTTTCTCCCTGGGGGCTACTGTTTCCAGGGCCTCTCGGGTGTCCTGTGGTTTGTAGACCTCTGCCCTTGCCTTCACGTGGCCTCTTCCTATGTGCGTTTCTTTTTCTATTTTCATGTAGGGACACCAGTCACAGTCAAGTGAGGGCCCACCAGACTCTGGGATGGTCTTCTTTTAACCAATTACATATGCGATGACCCTATTCCCAAATAGGGTATTGGAGGCCTTAATATAATTTGGGTCTTGGGAGTAGGCCATCACAAGATCTGTGGCATTAGTTCACACTTTCCAAGGATTTCCCCCACGACACTCTTCTCATCACTTTTCTCCTTGCTGTGGCAACACCGTAGGGAGGGAAGGCCTTGCTTCGCCTCATGGCTTACGGGTGCAGTCCGCTATGGTAGAGAAGGTATAGTGGCAGGAATGTGAAGTGACTGGTCATATTTCATGCTCAGTCATTTTGCAGAGAGATGAATGCTGAGGTGCAGCTGAGCATTGTTTTATTCAGCCAGGCACCCTGGCCCAGGAGGCAGCACCGCCCATTGTTGGGGAAAGTCCTCCCAGCCCTCAGGAGCGTGCTCTCGGAGGCACTGGGAGGTGTGTCTCCTAGGTGGCTCAAGATTCAGTCAGACTGGCAGTGAAGATGAACCGGACAGTCATCCCAAAGGCCCTCCCTGGGGACCCTGTGGATAACTGTGACTCATCCCTGTTCCCAGCCCCGAAACCTTCTCACTTAGCTCTAGCTTTGCTTTTGCTATAATAGATATTCCCACTCTATGCAGTAGCTACACTTTTCCTTAAGTCTGTCTTTTCTAGTCTGTCTGTCTGTCTTTTGGAATGCGAGACTCAGGGTGACCTGGTTTTGGCTTTGTTCTCTGACAGACTGGTGTAGGCATGCTCCATGCGGTTCTGACTGGAGACATGGGGGAGTGCCTCAGAAACACACGTGTGCATGTGTACATGTTCGCGACACCGCACACACATGCACGCATGAAAACAGGCATGCACACAAACACTCCCACACGTATGAACACAAAGACGAACACGAGTGCATACATGTGCAGATGCGCACATGCACAGATCTTTCAGGCCTGTTAGTTATCCCCTGTTGCTGCTTAGAGAACCACTCTGGTCTTGGGTGCTATGAAGCAGGGTCACCCTGTGTGCACATAAGCCATGTGGGCTCAGAATTCAGAGCACCCAGGGCCTCAGCGGAGAGAATCCGTTTTAATGGCCTCTCTCCTTACTCTCTAGCAGCTAGATGGGGCTGGCCTGAAGGACTGGATATTCACCAGATCTGTCTTTTCCTCCCCACACCCTCCCCTCCCTCCTTCTCTCTTTTCTTAGATTTCTGCTCTCTTTCTAGAATCTCTCTCATATGGTGGTCTCCGAGCATACTCTAGGAACAACTGTTCCATGAACAATCAGCGACTGCTCGGCCTCTGTGACCTCCCTGAAATGCCACGGTGACATTTTGATCACACTCACAAGTGAGTCTCAAAACACCCACACTCAAGGTGTAGGAGGCGTAGGTTTTGTTTCCTGATTGGGGGACTGGGGAAGAATTTTCAACCATAGTTTAAAATGACTCCGCATGCACATCCAAACACCCAAGAATGATCTCTCTCTCACACTCTCTCTCTCTCCATCTATCTATCTCAGTCTCTCTCCCTTCTTCCCTCACCCCTCTCTCACACACACATTAATATATACACTGCACACTGTATGTGTGTGTGAACACATACCTCTATTCTGAGAGCACACACACAAAAGCACATGTGCACACCAATCCCATGTAGAACAGTCATACAAATGTGCACACACACACACACACACAGCTGCAGCAGACCCTGCCCGGGTAGACACCCAGATGGTGCCCAAGCCACACACGTTTTGTTTGTTTGTTTGTGTTTGTTTGTTTGTTTCTGGCCCCAGGCCCCTGCCCTGCTGAGCTGGACCAGGGTAGGTGGGGCAGTTGTTAGGATGGGAGGCACCACCTCCCCCAATCCCTCTCCCTGGCTCACGGCAGGGGCCTGGTAAGAAAGAAAACAAATAACCTTGCCGGGTTTAAATAAGCAAAGTTTTGTGCAAAGCAGAGGTTAATGTACTTTATTGTTCAATGTCATGTTCCTAGTGGATTGGTGGAGGGAAAAATGTGATTAATTGCCCCGAAGCCCACGGATCTACAATTATTTGGTTGTTGTGAACAAATAAAGGACTTCAGTATCCATCATATTCAAATGAGGCGGCAGAATAAATGATGGCGGGCTGGGGACGAACAAAACCGAGGAGTGTTCCTCCAGGATGGAAGGCGACTGGCGCCTTGTCAGCCAGACGCTGGATGGTGTCGGGAGCCGAACCCGTCTGTCTCTGTACCGCCGGCGAGGGCCGGGCTCACCCCGCGGGGGCTGCCGTTAATTCATGTCACCCTTAGCACCTCCAGCCTGCGTGGTAGGAAGAGCAGGCGCCAATTCCCTAATAAAGACTTGTTTTGCAACGAGGCCGGATTGGGGCGGGGGCACAGATCTTCATTAGTGCCCTTTCCTGGGCCACGCTCCTTACAGAGCACAGGTACTGGCTAAATGTGTCCGATCATTCATCATGATTTTGCCCTCCACTTTGTCACAGCGTGGGGATTTAAGGAAGATAGATGGTACGAGATGTTGTCTCCTCCGCAGACGCTTTCTGCTCTGGTAAGTGTGTCCGAGGCAGAATTATTTCGCCACTTTATTATTTCCTAGTGAGTGTTTGTCAGAGCGTCGCCTCTTGGAAGGAGCGAGTTGTTTCCTGTCACTCAGGGATGTCGCGGGAGCTGTGATGCTTGGCTGGGTTCACCAGCCAGCTGGAACCCTGTCTGTGTCCCCAGGCAGGGCTGTGGGGGGTCCAGGGAGGCTGAGCTACAGGGTGAATGTCAAATACAACAGAACCGCTGAGCGCCAGGCTTTGGGGAAAGGGTGGGACTCGGGAGCTTTCCACAAACTGGATTGGGTCAGGGGGAGTCCTGGGGATGTTTGTGGGCCTGGCCTGGCTGCAGGCCAGGGTACTGAGTAGGGAGCTGTTCAAATCAGTGTCCAAAGGACTGTGTGAGCTTGGCATTGAGCTGAGCCAGCTGGAGAGGGTGCAGGCAAGGCGGAGGCTTGCAGGGCTGCAGAGAGCCAGAGGGGAGTGCCGCTCATCTTGCTGGCACCAGAGTCCTCCGCCCTGACCAGAAGCAGAGGTGCCAAGCGGCAACTCACAGGGACCTCCACTGGGGGCAATGACAGGAAGTTAGTGATGAAGGCTGGCGGCTCGGAAGATGGAGAAGTTGGTGAAGTGGTTACCATGCAAGCATAACGACCTGCGTTCAGATCCTAGGCACCTTGCAAAAAGGTAGTCTTGGCCCTGGGGAGGTGGAGACAGGAGACCCCCTGGGACTTGCCAGGTCAGTGAGCTCAGTGAGAGACCCCATCTCAAAGCTAAGGTGAAGAGCGGTGGAGGAAGATACCTGATGTCAAACTCTAGCTGTCATGTACTCACATGCACTTATACACACATGCCTACACACATATGTGTGCCCACACACAAAGCCTGAGAGCGCCACACAGCCCTACCACAGAAGCCCATGTCCTGCACTTGGATCTTGGGAGACTGGAAAGTGATTCGTTCCCTACCACGGAGTGAATGTGTCCTCAGGCAGGACATCCGGATGTCATTGGCAGCTCTTCTGCTCCTTCCTTGTTCCTGTTCACACTTTAAGGGTCTCTCAGCTGTCTCCATCTAGCTAGGCTGCCCATGACCCTCAGCCACACCGGCACCTGGGAACATGGCTGTGGAGGGCTCTGCTGTTTCTTTGCTTTTCTGCAGGACAGGCTTCTCTGGGTGTTGAGTCCAGAATGAACAGTCCTCGGAGGCTCTGAGGAAACCAGGCAAGCTGAGAAGCGTCAGGGACCTGGGAGGGCACTGTGCCTTTCCCTGTCTCCAACATGTCGCCGTCACAGTGAACCTCCTGCTACCTGCTCAATATGCCCTCTTTCTCCTCTTCAAAGCATCCCCAGAGATGGACCAAGCACATAATTTGGGGGTCAGGGAGGCCTGGGCTCAAAACCTTCCCTTGGAGTAATGTTTTGAGCCTCGGTTTCCCCAGCTGTTAGGAGGGTGCATTGTAGGTGTTCTTTCAACTCAGGTACCCCCTCCCAGACCCCTTTCTGTTGGGTTTCTGTGGGCCCGGCTGGCTCTGTCCAATCTCTGAAACCATGGCTTATTCAGATACCCCAGCCACTCCTTGGTATGGACGGCTCCATAGGAAGCCAACTTTCCACAAAGCACCTGACTGCTCAGACCTCCATTTCCTCCAACCCAACCTGGCTGGCTGGGAGCACAAGTTTTGCCCGTTAGGAGGCCACAGGCTTGTAGGGGCTGGGGGTGGGTGGAGGAAGAAACATATGCCATGCCTCACCCAAACCCAGGCCACTGCCATGGGCCTCTGAGGTCCTGCCCCAAGCCAGAGGTCCAGAGGCTGTGCACACCACACCTTATGGCCCCACCGCAGTCCTTGCTTGCGCTCCTATCTTCACTTCACAGCTGAGAGAATTAAATCTGTGCAGATGACCTCGGCACTTCTTGGATTCCAACGTGAGCACATTTGGGAGCCAACCCTGCCGACTTGGCTGGGCAGAGTTGGCTGATTGGTGGAAAGCTATGATGGACACCTATTACTTCCAATCAGGGTTCAGCCTATTTACCTTTCTTCTTCTTCTTCTTCTTCTTCTTCTTCTTCTTCTTCTTCTTCTTCTTCTTCTTCTTCTTCTTCTTCTTTCCCTTTGCTGCTCACTTGTGGAGGTGTCTAAAACTCATAGCTCAAGTAGAACCCCAAAACCTATGACTCCTTGTAGCTTGAGATTAAGTTCCATTTGCCTTTTGCCCTCTGGGTTTGTTCACTTTTTTTTTTATGCCTTTCCTAACATTAAGTCACACACCCATTTGTTAACTCACTCACTCATTCCCTCATTCATTAGTTATCCAGATTAAGTGTCTGCCTCTCTCTCTCTCTCTCCCTCTGTCTCTCTCTCTGCCTGCAGACTGGGGTGTCACGCTCAGCAACTGCTCTAGTACCATGCTCCCGACCCTAATGATAATGGACTGAACCTCTGAAAACTATGAGCAAGCCCTCAGTTAAATACTTCCTCTTGTAAGAGTTTCCTCAGTCATAGTCTCTTCACAGCAATAGGGCAGGGCCTAAGACACCTACTCAGTGAGCTCTAGGCCAATGAGGGGCCTTGTCTCAAAAACCAACAGGGTGAGCAGCAAGATGGCTCAGCAGGTAAAGGTGCCTGTTGACAAGCTTACTGACCTGAGCTCAACCCCCAGGACCTACCCACGTGATACAAGGAGAGAAGTGACTCCTGCACGTTGTCCGCTGACCTCCACATACAGGCATGGCACTTGAGCACTCCTACACACAGAGAGAGTGAGAGAAACACACACAAAAACTAACTAATTTAATTAGATAGGTGATAGATAGATGATAGATGAATGCAATATTTTAAAAAATATTTTAATAAACCAAGATAAACAGTTTCTGAAGAAAAACACACCCAAGGATGAGCTCAAGCCTAAACACACACACACACACACACACACACACACACACACATACGCATACACATGTACACATGGCATCTTCCTACTGCCTACCCACTCTAAGCCTAACCCTTGAACTTGCCCATCAAGGCCTCTTCTGGCCCAGCACCAGCATACCCACAGCTGCCAGATCTTGACAGCCATAAGATCTGAACCTGCTGTTTAAGGCTCTCGCTACCTTCATTTCCTCACCTGTACAGCAGGGGTGCGGGAGGAGTACTTCACAGTTACAGATGGCCCTGTCTCAAGGACAGCAGTACCAACCCTGATCCAACACCCTCTTCCTGTGGGATGACAGAGGCAGTGCTCCCTCCTAAATTCAAGTAGACTTTGGTTACTGCCTGGACTATAAATGCTTACAACCAGGTTATAAAATGCCATGCACTTTTGTTTGGCTCCTCGAGATACCCTCTCTTGGAATCCAGCAAACTCCAAGAAAGCCCATCACAGATACCCTGTGCGTGGTCCGTGCCAACCTGTCTACCGTGGGAGTGTGCCGTGTTGATGAAGGTCTACTCCAGGGGATACTGGAGCTGGAATGAGTAGACCCTGCCAAGGCCTTGAGCATAGCAAATCCTCAGGGCCATCTTCAGACCTGACAGTTGGGAAGCTTGTCATCCAGCCAAAGAGAGCTGGGATGCCAGCCCCCTAGAGCTCCTTTAGGAAAATGAAGTGAGCTAGTTTGTTATGACAATGGACCACACAAGTGGATTCAACCAGATGTTGTGTCTCAATGTCCTGGAGACTGCAGATCTGAAAAGAGAGTCAGTGTGGTTAGTTCCTCCTGAGATGTCTCTCCTCGTGGCTGTGGCTAGCTAATTCCTCCTTTCCATGTCTCCCACAGCCCCCTTCTGGACATGTCTGCACCTTCTTTTCACATCTAGACAGTGATAATGAATTAGTTACCTTCCCTATTCTAAAGTCACCCCTATTTTAAAGACTTGTGTGTGGTTACAGTCCCATCCTGAGAAGTTGGAGCCCACATGTCCACATACGAGTTTCAGTGGGGGACAGTTTAGCTGGTAACAATAAAGGACAGCTTATGGAACACTCTGAGGGCTCTTGGAAAGCCCTCAGTCAATGGCAGCCAATGTTCCCATGCTAACTGCCATCCCCACCGCCCTCTGCCTGTACTCAACTCATGCCACCTCCCTCTATCCTGGGGACTGTCTCAGATCCCTGGGCTACCTAATTATAATATACTGAATTTTGTTTTGATTTTGAGACAGTTTTATGTAGCCCGGGCTGGTCTCAAACTTACTATGTAGCCAAGGATAACCTTGGACTTCTGATCCTCCTGCCTTCCGCTCATGGGTATTGGGATTACAGGTAAGCACCTTTACCCCTTGTTTTGAGGGGGTGCTGTGAATCAAACCCAGGGTTTCATGGCTGTTGGGCAGGCAGGTTACCAAGTAAACCACATCCCAGCCATGATGAGTAAGGGTTTTTTGATGCCATGGCTTATGTCTCTCTGGACTCTTTTATAGGTGTGACTGTAACGTGTGTATGATGTTTTTCCCTTGAGTCTAGGGTAACCGGCTGCACCCCAGGCCTCACTGCACAGCTCCAGTTCTTATTAAGCATATATGTTCATCTATGGTGAGCACCCTGAAAAGCACATGCCCCTTAGAATCAAGAAAATGTGGCACGGTTGATGAGATGGCTCAGCAAGTAAACGCACTGGCTACCTAAATCTGGGTCCCCAAGTTCAACCCCAGAACCTATGAGAAAATCTGGAGGACTGTGCCGGGCATCCTAAAGCTCCTGTGGTGGGATAGAAAGCACAGATGAAGGACTCAGCCAGAAACTCTAGGGCCCTCAAAGCCTGGGCTACTCAGTGTAGCAGCAGAAGGGAGAGAACGCACCTCAACCTCTAAATGTCGTCACCTGACTTCCACAGCTGTGTGTCCACACCCACACTCACACAGGCATCACACACAGAGCAGGAGGAAAGGTGAGGAAGGGGGAGGGATGTGTATTAAGAAATGAAAATCAAGAATATTATGGTCGGGATGGGGGTTGTTTCATCTTAGGACCTGGAATCCTGCTGTGCTGTGCCAGATAATCTTGAACTCCTTTGCTCAGAAGAGCTCCCGTTGCGGCTTCCGAAGTAGCCAAGTTGGTAAGCGCCTGGCTGGAGCGCCTGGCTGTCTTACGGTCTTTGTTTAACAAAGCATTATCCATCACTCCGTATCAACAAATGAACGGTGCCGCTAAGGATTTTAGTGGCTTTAGCATTTCGTAAAACTGATCTCTCACAGTGACGTCAGTACTACACAGGGCAGCTGAAAATCTCTGGTGTTTGTGCCCGGGTCGCCAGCCTGGTGCGCAGCGGCCCTGGGAATCGTTGGCGCGAATTTCTCAGAACCGACAGGCTGTGAGCCTGAAGTCCCCGGCTCTCCCACCACGCGGCTGGGCTGAGCTTTTCGAAGCTTTCCACTCTGTGTGCTTTGGGCCCTGCCTGGATGGCCCGGCTCTTCCATTCTCTTGGCTCTAAGCACACTTCGATCCTCACATGCAATTCTCCCACCTCAGGAGAAGCGCCCTTGCACAGCCTTCCTGCCATCTTCGCCCCACTCACTACTCAGACACCCTCTCCAGGAGGCCCGTGATGCTCCTAGGGTGAGGCCCTGCTGGCTTCTCTCGGGACGTCTACCGTGCTTACCACTAGGGTAAATCAGGAAATGGGCCGCAGTTAACCCTTTTGAAATTAAGCTGTAGGCAATTTCTAATGGAAAACTAACATACATCCATCGTACCACCCCTTCAGGGTTGAGCGATGATGACATTTTAGGGGCCTAAAATTCTCACTGTGGCATTATCCCAGCACTGCACCCAAACGTAGACGGCCTCATCTGTCAATATAGTGAATAAATCAACAGGGGAGGTCAGACTAAATTTGAGGCCTTTGCATAGTCTATTTTCAACCCAGTTTCTCCAGAGCTGTGTCCAGTCAATAGCAGCTGGGCCTTTCTAGATGGAGAGACCAAGGACATGGGGACAGGCACGGGCACTGCCTCTTACCAGTCTCCTCCTCCAGCGGCCTGGTGGTCCAGGATCGAATCTGGTGCACTGTGTGCCCATGGCCACACGGTGGCAGTGTTGGCACCGACTGGGCTCTGGGAGACACAGTAAGCCCCAGCCAGCTCCTGCAAGATGCCTTCAGAGGCCGCTGTGCAGTGTGCCTGCTGGGCGCACAAAAGGGTGCGTGTGCTGGGCGGCGTGAGAGGGTGCCTGTAACTATAGATAGCAGAATCTGGAGGGGTCTGTGTGCATAGGTGTGGGTGCATGCTTGGTTTTCTGCATGTAGTATTTATGCCCCCGAGGGAGTTGTTAACGTTGGTTACGTTGGTGTGTCTTTGTGTCTCTGAATCTGTGTAACTCTAAGAGCTAAGAACGCTCACAGGGAGACAGTCTTTTGTGTGCAAAAATGTCATGGTCCTGATGTGCACTTGTAGGGTGAGTTCTGGGAGAAAGGAGGGGACAGCTTGAAGCTGTGTTGACACCAAGGCCAGGGACTCCTGGAGCCCTCTCTCTCCCTGCCTGGGACCCTCTTTTCCATAAACAGCTGTTCTGCTTCTGACCCTCAGAACCTCGAGCTGGGACCTCGCTGGTTGCACACTACCTCGGATGCTCTGCTCCCTTCTCCCCTGCCCACATCTTCCTCTGGGTCTCCTCCCTCCGTCCACTGGCACTGCAGTAGCAGCGCTTTACCTAAGGCAGCCTCAGGGCTCTGAGGGCACACAGTGGGGTGGCACCCCAGTTCCCCAGTGAGGAGAGTCACTTTCCTCTCCACGGTGGGCTCACAGCTGATTTCAGTGTGTAGCCACGCATTCTGGTCTCAGCTGCCAGTGCCTAAGACAGAGCCCCGCCTGCCCCCTCAGACCTCCAAGTGGGGCTAGGTCTCAGATTCGGTGGCCCAAACTTTGGGGGACGAGGGGGTGACACTCACTCGTTCCCCTGCTCACATCTCTTACCCTGGGCACGCAGATCACAGCTCCCTCCCAGCCGGCTCCCTCCCCCTGCCAGGCAAGGGCCCAGAGTGGCACGTCTGGCCACGTCTGGCCACCCTTCCCCCCACGGTTATTAATAATTGGGTATTAGGCAAGCAGCACTATCGATTCTGGCGCGGGCAGCTCCAGGTCGAGGTAATTTATGGAAACACCGGTGTCCCTGGTGATAAATAATGAGGTGATCGTGGGGATGGGTCACTAGTGAGTGGCTTTCACCTTCTACCCTGTCCACTAGCACACCAGCTCATAAATGGAGGAGAGGGGGAGTGACCCGGTAAGCTAGAAAGACAAAGGATGCTTTGGTGATGTGAGCCTCCGGAGGACAAGGGAAGCAGAGACGTGGCTCTGAGGGGTCCAGGCAGCCTGAGCTGGCAGGAAAGGGAAGAGAAATATAAAGAGGGCAAAGGGGCAGCTGGGGCATTGGCGACACGGAGGGAGGGATACGGTGGGAGAAGAATACAAGACAGACAAGGCAGAGGAGGGCGGGATGGAAGAGCCCTGAGGCTGCACAGGGTGGGGACAGCCAGGGCCGAGACAAAGAGAGAGGACTTGAGCGATTAAAGAGAGAGGACCTGAGCGATTAAGGCCAGCCACTCCTAGACAAGACGGTGGTGCACCGCTCAGGGCTGATTTCCCACCTGTGAACTCGCTGGATCGTCACTCCAGCCCCAAGGGGGTCACCAGGACTCCTGCGGTCTGGAGGCAGCCTTTGGATCCCAGCTAGCTCCTGGGCCCAGCTCTGTAATCTAAAGCAGGGTCACTTCCTCATCTGCCCAGCCGAGAGAATAAGCCGGTCAGTGCACCTGGGAGCTAGTGCCAGGCTTCAGGGCATGCAGGTCAGTGACTTGCATGGGACTCTGGTGGAGTTACAAGCTTCCTGTGACTCTAACTCTAGTGCACATAATGTCCAGTTAGCCACGAATAAAGCAGAGCCACAAGATCAGCCAGCAGACTGAGTGGCTTTCAGGGAGGCACCTGCCAGAAGTAAGGTCTGATTTGGGCCTGGATTCCAACAGGAGGGAGAGGCCTTCCTGGGGTAGAAACATGACGTGATGGTGTGTTTAAGGTCAGAAGGAAGGCCACCAGGGCCTGGGTTGGAGCCTCGAGTGCATCAACCCTGACCCCCTCCCTCCTACCCCTCATACACAGTCATCACCAGCTCACTAGCCTTAACGTGGTTATCTCCAGGGCTGAAGAACTCATTACCACTCTTGAGGACACCTAACTCTGAGAACGTCCTTCCTTACAATTCCCCTTCAGCCCCAGCTTACCCTCTCCCTCCGCTGCCCACTCTCACTCTGATCATCAGGTAACCGCCCCACGTGGCTGCCGGAGACAATGCCTCCAGTCTGGCTGGCCACCCTGTCCTGGGCAGAGCCAGGGATGGGGACTGTTCCTTCCCCCTGGATCCACAGTGCTCGCTCCTGGGAACCCAGAGTCTGGGGCTCCTTGGAGAAATGCCACATGCCACCTCCCTTCCCGTGTCTGCCATCTTTTCTGGGTACAAAAGAACATCAACCCCAGTCTGCAGGCTGACCTGAGGAGAAGTACGCCCATTCTGTGTCCCCTGGGCCGTGTCTTGGTCCTGCTGCCTACTGATCAGGTGACTATAACAGGGCCCCAGGGTCCTCTAGGGTCCCAGAGTCATGTGCAAGGTGCCCAGCTCCAGATGGAACTGCAGTATGGTCCTGCTCTCAGGGTCACCCTCTGTGCCCCCCCCCCCACCTTCCCTATATTCCCTTAGTACCCTAGGTTTCTCCTTCATGCCTGGGACTGATGTTTAAGGGCCCACAGTGATTGCAACATGGCTCTGTGCCCTGGTTCCGCGCCATCATAGGTCGACACCCTCACGCCCACTCCTATCCTGAGCCTGTGGGACCCTCTCACAGTGAGGAGTAAGACCTCAGGCGGTCTTGGTAGTTAGCTCCCCTGTATCCATCCATCTCTTGTGTCCCTTTTGTGGCAGTCTGTTCCCAGAGACTTCTCATCTCTCCTGAGCGTCACGTCTCGACCTTCATCCTGGAGGCCCATCACGGGATTGCGGCTTCCTATTAGGGCCTTCTAGGATATTCCTGGCCATCTAGAACCCTCCTTGAGCTACTGAACTCAACCTACTTGCTATTCCCGACTGCAGCAGCTAACTAACGTTTTGCTCTCTCTCACCGTTTTTACAGATATCCACGGTATGATGTCATGGCCACACAGCATGGTGACCGGGGCTATCCCATGGGAAGGGGGTGGGCTCAGAAGCCTTTGGACCCTACACCTCTGTGCCTGGGAGGAGAACTTGAGAGCGGGTGTGAGACTGAGACACCGTCCTGATCAGTTGAGGATGGGTGAGGAAGGTCTGCACCTCAGGGAGATGGAGAAGTGGGTGGCTCCACGTAGCTGGAGGGCCTGGAGGGGTGCTGTCCTGGACAGCCATCCGGGTTGGAGGCATGTTGCGGGTCCTGGTGTTCAGGAGGCTGGGGAAGATACACTCTTGGGTCCTCAGGGTTTGTTTCATCCCAGCGCCCAGCCTGAAGCCACCAGGAGGGTGCAGGGGAGGAGAGCTGAGGCCACACACAAAGACTGGACACTTGTGAAGCTAGGAGAGGGATAACCACCGGAGCCTGGATGGTCCCTGAAAGGGACCTGTCAGCAGGCTGTGGCGTGGGAGGAGGAAGCCTAGAAGTGGACATCAGTTAGGGATCTCCACACACCTCCTTCTCCAAATGTTCCCCTAATGCCAGCGAGGATGGGACTGCCTGCGTCCTCTGACAAGGGCAGGCAGGGCTAAGCCAAACTCTGGTGGCCATTTCAGTGCCTTGTGAATGTGAGATGTGAGGTGAGCTATGCTCCACCTCTCCCCCAAATCTTTTAGCCTCTTTACCTAGAAGCAAAGCCTGTACCCATGAGCCATAACTGGTTCCCCAAATTACTTGCCCCTTGACTTCCCAAGGCCACCTGGCTGGTGATAGAGGCAGGCAGGCTTCACAGCAGGTGTACAGGGCTTCGTTTGGGGGCCCAGCTTGGTGGTCCCCTGGCAGAAGGGAGATTCCTTCTCCTCAGCTTGCTGGACCTCCTTTCCTTGCAGCCTCGGCAGCCAGCCCTCCCCTTTCCCTTACTCCGCCACGCCCCCAGCTGGGCCCTCTGCTGTGTCCCAACACTGGTTGCTCTCAGTTGTCAGTCTCCCGCCTGCGGAGGAGCTGTGGCCCTGCTGTGTCCCATTCAGGGCCTGGCTCCTAGGAGGCTCTTGGTCACTGGTTACCGTGGGTTGAATGCCGAAAGGTCAAACAGGATACCTAGGGCCCTCCAGGCGAGGCTGGAGAGGGGTAACTGAGAGAGCTGCGGCGGCTGCTAGGCCCTGACGCCTCTCCCAGGCCCTCAGCACCCCGCCCCACCCCCCAACGGCTTTGTTCCCGACCTCAAACCACAGGGAGAATAAAGTTTGTGAAATATTAGTTTAATAAGACATGCGACTACTATTAAGGATCCAAGGGTTCTTATTTATTATTCATGGGGCTGCGTGATTTAGGGGCGAGTGGGTCCGCAGAGGCTCTGCTTGGCCGCCTCTCCCGAAGCCAACCCTCCCCACAGCGCTTGGCTTTCCACCACCCTCTCCCCCTACACCTGCCCACACTGCCGTGCTCTCGGGGAGCCTCCATCCTCACCAGGTGTGGAGTGGGGGGCCAAGGTGGCCGCGGCTCCTCCCTGGCTGCCTCGCCTGGGCTCTGACCCGCGCTGGACTCTCTGAAAGGAGAGGAAGGTCACCACTGCCCAAGTCCTGCCTAAGGAGACCCATCCTCCGCCGGCTCAGCAGGGATTTCTCTTCTGTCTCCCTTTTAGGGCAGGTGGGTGAGGGAGGCCCCTGGCAGATTAGAGGAGTGAAGACGGGACTGAGTTATACCCATACTAATTTGCTGTGTGACCTTGGGTAGGTGCCTTGCCTTCTCTGTCTGCCTCTAGAACTCAGAGTGTGGGTGGATCGTTTGAAAGTCTCTCGGCAGGTGTGGGGGGTGTGTGTGTGCGCGCGCTTCTTGTACGATCTCTTCCTAGAGGCACAAAATCCCCATCACGGCACCTCAGTGCTGCCGGATTGGTAGTGAGCGCCCTCTCCTGCCCCCAAATGCAGAGCCTCTGCCCTGACTTCTTTGGTCATACATTAGAGTTGCTCCCTCGTAAACTTGGTATCAGTAACGTCACGTGACTTTATGAATGTCAAGTTTCTTTTCTTTCTTTTTTTTTTTTTTTAATTGTTGAGCTTCGTGGTGCTGTAAGTGTGAATCCATTAGCAACGCCCTCACACACACCCCACCCCCGCAATCATTCAGACTTTTGGTCCATTCACCACGTGGTCCTGCAGGAGGCTTCTAGCCCTTTTGTCACCCGGAATTATGCAGACTTCCGGTGTTTGGGGCTCATGAATGACACCTTCCGGGGGTGTTTGCAGCCTCTTCTGTTTGCCTTGGGTAAATACTCAAAAATGAACTTGCTAAGTCAAAACGTAAGTACTTTTTGTTGTTTATTATCTTATTTTAAATTTATCTGCGTTGCTAAGGCTCCAATCCACAGCCCTGAATGTCACTCTGCCACCGAGCTATCCACCAGCACCCATGTTTTTTATTTTTTTAAAAGGCTAATTTTTATTATTTTATTTTATTTTAATTTTGTGTGTTTATGTACATGTTCATGCCTCCTGTGTGTGTAACTCCAACGAGTCCGAAAACGGGCATCTGATGCCCTGGAGCTGGAGTTAACAGGGAGCAACCTGGCATGAATACTGGGTAACAAACAGTTCCTAGGGAAGAGCAGTATGTACCTAACCACTGACCCATCTCCAGTCCCCTAGGTTTGCTTTTAAGGTAAGTTTCAAGGGCTGGAGAGATGGCTGAGTGGTTAAGAGCACCGATTGCTCTTTTCGGGGACCCAGGTTCAGTTCCGAGCACCCATGTGGTGGCTCACAGACACCTGTAACTCCAATTCCAGGGGATCTGGTGCCCTCTTCTGGCCGCTATGAGCATCTGCAGTCATGTGCACATATACCACATAGGCACACGATTTTAAAATAATAAAGATAAAGCTTAAAATATATGTGTATTGAAATATTACCCAAATCATTGTATTTACAGTCTTATCAGCAAAGCGTAGACCTCTCCAGTTACTCCACAACCTTGTCAACACTTGATACTGTTGGTCTTTTTAATTTCAGTTATTCTACTGTGCGTGTTGGTACTTCATGTGATTTTTAATTTGTGGTTAGCTCTAGCTACTGGTCATTCTTTCCTATGATTTGGGGGCATTTCTGTATTTTCTCTCGTGACCTGTTATTTCCTATTTTGGCTGCCTTCTTGATTTTGCTTTCAGTCTTAGGACATACTTACATACAAAGAATGAAAGCCCAAGGCTGAGAGCTGGCTCACCAGGTAAACGGCTTACCACGAGAACCTCATGAGCTAAGTTCGGATCCACAAAACCTACGTAAAACTCGACACAGTAGGATAAGTGGGTGTCATTGCAGCACTCTACAGTGCCATGGAAGTGAGATGAGAGGCAGAGACGGAAAATCCCTGGAAGCTTGCAGGCCAGGTAGCCTGGCACACACAGCTGAAAACAACAGACTGCTTGGAACCAGACAAGGACCCACACCCGAGATTTTATTCTGCATACACATGTCTGGACTCATACCGACTGCACACACAGGGTACACAGAAGGAATGAGAGAAGGAATGAGAGCCCTCAGACATGAAAACTGTGAAACTTCAACATTGTAGAATGCCTATGTCGTCTTTTTCAGTTGTCTGATAAACGAGTTTTGACCGGGAGCCCAGTTTACGGTTTCTGTTTGTAGTCCCTGTGTTCTGAGGGCTCTCAGTTCATCTTTGCTCTGTGCTGTGAGCATGGTTCCCTAAATTTTTTTGTAGAAGCTTATAGCTCAAGTGTTATGATCCGTCATAGACTGACCTCTGTGCGTGGCATGAGGCAGGGGTTGAGCTTTTCTGCTGCTCGCTTTTGATTCTGTTTCTTCGTTCCTCCATCCAGTTGTCCACTGTGATTGAAAAGAAAAACTTTGCTTTTTACAGTAAGTTGGCAAAAAGAGAAAAGAAAGGTAAGGGAAGAAGGGAGGGAGGACAAAGAGAAGAAGGAAGGTGAGAAAGAGATAAATGAGATGGTGAAGGATGAGCCAGGAGTGGTGGCACGCGCCTTTAATCCCAGCACTCTAGGAGGCAGAGGCAGACAGATTGTGGTGAGTTCGAGGCCAGCCTGGCCTACAAAGCGAGTCCAGGACAGCCAAGGCTACACACAAAAACACTGTCTCGAAAAATAAAGAACAAAAAACAAAAACAAAAAGATGGTGAAGGATGAAGAGTGAGAGAACAAGCCCTCTGGATATATAGGATCTGTCTTGGACTCTCCTTACCCACCATCTGCCTTCATGCCGGGCCCCACGATCTTGATTACATCACCTTCTCCGTGAGTTTTAAAACGGGCAGAATAAATGCAATGTTTCTTTTTAATATCGACTGGGTTATTATTGGTCCTCTGCTCTCCCACATCAACTTGAGAATCAGCTTGCCAATGACTCTTAGAAAATCTATTTGACATTTTGATTGGGACCCAAGTTTTCCATAGGTCACCCTGGGCAGGCCTCTCTGCCCCCATGTCTGGCCACGCCCAACTACCTTCTGCCAGTATTCTCTGAAGATGCAATCCTTCCCAGCACGCCAGAGGGGGAGGCTGAGGCTCCGGAAGCTAAACTCACCCCAGAGGCTGTCGTGAGAGATCTCAGCCAGGTCCTGGGTCATTGCCATACCTGTGAGGGCAGCTGTGGAGGACTCCACGTGACACTAAAATGTTGATGATTGAAATGTGATGCCCGAGGTTCACCTCAAAATAACATAGAGTGAGTGCGAATATCAGAAGCAAAATTGGTTATGAAATGAGGATGGAGATTGGGTGTGGGCGTACAGGACTCATTATACCAATCGCTCTACCCCGAACCCTTGTGGCTTTTATGATGAACACTTAAAACATACGTCCTTTATTTCTCCCTAGCCTCTCCTGGACCCCACTGACACTCTGGTTAATGACATTTTTCTTTGCCATCTGCAGCTTCTCCGGTGGCTGCTGTGTCCCCAAGCACCCTGGAGCACACCCCGCTGTGCAGGTGGCCGTGTCCAGCCTGCCCTGATGTGGGGTTGGCAGGTGGGTTTCCACCTCACCTTAAATGAGTTTTGAAATGATTGACCTCCAACAGCTGCCACCTGCAACCCGGGGCAGGGCCCTGGGCCAGCCCCAAGCAGTAGTGGAGGACAGGATGGAGAGAGAAGACCGAGCCATGGACTGAGGGGAAGACCGTGGGGGACTTCAGAGCCCCAAGACCTGGGCTCTGCTCCAAGTGGAGGCTACAGCAGGCAGGGCAAACTGTCCCCTAACTGTGGGAAGATGACTGTGCTGCAGCTGCTGGGAAAAAAAGAAACAGCATAAAGCCGATAAATGCTAGAATGCTGCCACGGCCACCAAAATCCAAAATCCACGTGACATGGGCTCACACCGGGCTGGGGTGGCAGCAGAAGTGATCCAAATGGCCTGGCTCGGGATACACATAAAGGGTGTCATGGTCAGGCTTCCTTTCAGATGGGATTTAGGTTGAGAGAGAAATAGAGGTGTCAGCCATGGTGCGGAGGGCTGGAGCACTGGGCACAGAGTTGACCCGGCCAGGCACTATGGGAACAGCAGGAAGTCAGGACGGTGGTGTGGACGTGTTAGACATGCTGCTTGTCCCTAACAAGACTCACATAGGCGTCTAGTGGCCATTGTGACAGTGTGAGAGGGCATTGCGTCCCTCAGGTGACCAGGGGTCTGCGCGGTCTGAGGCAGCTACTGGGGGGCATGGCTAGTTATCGTGGGAGTGGGTTTCTGATGGAGTCTGGGTTCTGCCTGCTCTACCTCTCTGTCTCCCCTATATCCTTGTGCCCTTAGCTACGTCATGACAGTGCAGTGGCCCTCATCAAACACATCTCGCTCTTGCACATCCCAGTCTCCGGAGCCGGGAGCTAAAGATCCGCCTGTTGTTTATAAATGACGCAGCCTGTGGTGCTCTGTTATAGCAGAAGAACACAGAGATGTCCACATAGAGAAGAACACACAGGAGCCGAGCGGGCAGGAGAAGTCATGCTGGGCCCCGCTGCTGGGCACTGCTCTAGGATGGGGTTGAAAACTCACTGGGGTACTGACGGCAACTAGGCAGAGTATGCAAATGTGCAAACCTTGATCTGTGGGCATATGAGCGATTGAACGTGAAGAGGCCCCTACTCTTACAGCCCCCTTCCCCGGCCCTCCCACAGCCTTCCACGCAGCTGCCTCCACCGGGAGCCTCTGTCCCAAGCCCCACCTTTGCCCTCTGTGAGCACACTGGCCATCCCACCTCCTAGTGCCCAGCTTTCAGGGTTCCTCTGGTGCATGGCTGTCTTCATACCAAACTCACCTCTCTGCCAACTTCCTTAAAATAGCTTCGATGTGATACCCTGTGAGGTCAAACCCTGGTGAGGGCCAAGTGTGGGGTACAGGTGCTGCCCCCGAACCACTTTCAAAAGGGGAACCCTACCCAGACCAAAGATGCGAAGAAAGAGGCCAAGCAACCAGGCGCTAATAATAGACCTCCTCACTCACGGCACCCTGACATTTTTTCCCATCTCCTCATCTGGGGCTACCTAAAATGATGGGGGCACCTCCCATAAACGGACAAAGACGGGCAAAACAATAGGGTGTCTGCTCAGACTGCCCTGCCACACCCCACCCACACCCCACTGGATCTGGCCACAATGGTTTCTACGAAGTCAAAGTCAAGGGTAAAGAGGATCCAAAACAAGGCTGTCAATGGGACAAAGGGAGTGCAGGCCCGGCAGGTGGGGCTGACCACATGCGCAAAGTAAATGTCCAGGCTTAACAGAGACGCATGTGAGTCGGACTGTGTGCAGCCAGTGTCAGTGGGCCAGGCTGAGGGATCAGGCACTGAGCACTGGCCTCCCCATCTTCAAGAGTGGTGTAGCAGGAACAGCTGAACCTGATCTGGTACCCACCCCCATCCCCTGAACCAAACCTCTCACTCCGCAAGACTAGCCCTTTCCCTGGAGGAGGCCAGGCTGCAGACAGTGGCACTGGTCGGGAGAGGGGAGTTGAATATTCAGTATCTGGGGAGACAATAAAAGTCCCAGGAAGAACCTGGCTAAGGCAATTACCTCTGCATAAATGCATATATTATTCATCCGTGGCTTTGAATATATAAATAATACTGATACAATTTGCATGCGTTAAAACGGGATGTAATTACCCACGGATGTCTGTGAGTGCCTGGTACCCACCGGCCACATCCTGGGCCTGATGCCCTGCCCCCGGAGGCTCACCTTTGCCCTTTCTAGAGGCAGATTGTGCTCCACTTGGGTGTCCAAAGTGACTGGGGAGGCCTGCGGCTGCCTCTGGCAGTTAGGTTGGACTGAGCTTCCTGTGACCTTGGGGATTCTTCTTGCCTCCTGACTCTATCTGACAACTTTGGACTCTTTTAAATAGGATCATTATAATTGTTCCTTTAAAAAAAAAACTCACATTGTCTTGGGCTATGAAAACAGCACTTGTTCATCGTGATTTGGAAAATGAAAATGAAGAAGATAATTTGTTGACCACCCCCACGGCGCTGACATGGCCACAGCATGCGTCTATCTCCTGGCCAGCCTCGTCTGATTCTAACAAACTTAGGGTCGTGTGATGCACAGAGGTTTGTAGCCTACTTTTATCATTTACGCCACATCAGCAGATGAAGAAGTATAAAAGGCTAATAAATAGAACAAGATCTCAACCTCGCTAGCAATTAAAGAAAATACAAATTATATTCACACTGAGACACACTTTCACCTACCACATGACAAAGACTTAATGATGCTAAGCGCTGCCGGCACACACGTGTAGGACAGGCTCCTTAGAACAGTCTATGCAGAAAGAACCAAAGTTGAGGACGCTCATCTGAAAGGTGATTTAGCAGTATGTGTCAGGAGGCACAAACGTGTGCAGGCCTTTTGGCCTCTGAAAGCCAACCCCTTAGAGGTTCAGTAGTCGGCCAGAAAGAAGAAGATTCACTCCAGCCACACACGCTGCACTGTTTTGTCATAACACAAAATTACAAACAACTTTAAGAATCCCGGGGCGAGAATTAGTGGCCTGCAGTCATACCTGCAGCTCCTGCAGCAGATTGTGGTGGGTGTTTACACACAGATGTTTATGCACACACACAGAAACACACACACACACATACTATAGTAGTTTGAAAATGGCCCCACATGCTCACAGGAAGTGACACTTTTAGAGGGTGTGGCCTTGTTGGAGTGGCGGGGGGGGGGGGGTTGTTGGAGGAAGTATGTCACAGGGAGCAGGCTTTGAGGTCTTTCATACTCAAGCTAGACCCAGGGTGGCATTTTCCCCCTGCTGTCTGCTGATCTAGATGTAGAACTCTCAGCTCCTTCTCCATGTCTGCCCAAAATGGTCATGGTGTCTCCTCACAGCAATAAAACTCTAACTATGATACGCATGAACATACACATAAACACACATATATGTACACCGATGTGTCTGCAGTGCACAGACACCCAGATGTGCATGCACACATACACACACCCAGACATGCACACACACAGTCACACACACACAGAGTCAATACTCAGCATATATAACCAAGGGTAGGTATCATGTTGGGATTTCTAGCTGAAAAAGTTTTAATTTCTGCTCCCTTTTAAAATGTGACTAGATGGGGAGGGAAAAGTGGGGAGGGGGAGCTGGAGGGACAGAGGGCTTGGAGAGAAAAGGGAAACTGAGGGTGGGGGCATCTCTGGGAAGCTGGAGACCTCCCACAGGGTAGGCTCCAGGGAGGATATGGGGATATCTCTAGCTGAGCCTCCTAGCAGCCGGGGATGTGGAGACTGAGGAGGCCACCTTCTAGCCAGGCAGGACTTCTGGTAGTGGGAGGGGAACACCAATCCACCTACAAAACCTTCAACCCAAAAAATACCCTGCCTACAAGACGTGCAGAGCTAAGGATAGAGCAGAGACTGAGGCAATGTCCAACCAATGCCTGGCCGAGTCTGGGACCCACCCCATGGGAGAGAGCCAACCCCTGACACCATTAAGGATACTCTGCTATGTTTATAGCAGAAGCCTAGCATAACTGTCCTCTGGGAGGCCCCACCCAGCAGTGGATCAAATCAGATGCTGAGACTCACAGCCAAGCTTTGGGTGAGCTCGGGTGTCCTGCGGAAGAGTGGTGGGGAAGGACGGAAGTACCCGGAGGGGACAAGGACGCCTCAAGAGGTTCCAACAGAGTCAACTAAGCTAGATCCATGGGGGCTTGTGGAGACGGAAGCACCAACCAAGGAGCATGCAGGGACTGGGCCCTGGACACTGATGGGCAATCTTCATGCGGGTCACCTAGTGAACTGAACAGGTACTGTCTATGGCATGAACTCTGTGACCTTCTTTCAATCACTTCCTCCCGGTGGCTGCCTTGCCTGGCCTCAGTGGATGAGGATAAGCTCAGTCCTGATGCGACTTGATGTGCTGGGGCAAGAGGGTGGGAAGGAAGACTGGAAAAAGAGGACTGAGGGGGCTACGATGGGGATGGAAAGTGAATACATAAATTAAAAATATTAAAAAAAAATGAAAGGAACGGGGCTGGAGAGATGGCTCACAGGTTAAGAACATTGGCTGTTCTTCCAAAGGTCCTGAGTTCAATTCCCAGCAACCGCACGGTGGCTCACAACCATCTATAATGAGATCTGATGCCCTCTTCTGGTGTGCAGGCACTTGTACAGGTAGAATGTTGTATAAATAATAAATAACTTTTAAAAAAAAATGAAAGGAATGAAGTGACAGAAGGGGTGGGGAGATGGCTGGGCTGGATGGCTGCTACAGAAACATGGAAACCCTGGATCCCTGACACCCACATAAGAGCCAGAAGGACTTGGGGAGCTGCTAGCCCCCTAAGGCAGTTGCCACCCTATTGAGTTTCCTGCCAGTCAAAATGCCAGCCCAGCTTCAAGGGGTGGGATAGACAGAGATCAGTTCCTGCGGTGTGCCGCACTGCCAGAGGGGGCAACAGGGAGCTGTGAAGATCGGTCCCTCACTCTACCCCTGAAAACCTCTACTTTCACTCTTCCACCATCCCACTGGTCTACCTCTGCCCCTCACTGCGGGTGCCAGCAGCTCCATCCCAGACCCTCACGTCACACCAAACTCCTGGCTCGTTGCTGTCCTACTCAACGTGTCCAAAAATGGTCTCCCAGCAATCGGAAGTCTGAGTGTCCAGCCCAGGTCCCTTTCTTCCTGTGGTCCCTAGCTTCCTCAGCCACTCCCTCTGCATCCATCCTCTAGACTTATTCCCAGGAGCCACAACCAGCTGGAGGCTCTTTCCCCTCTCCAATCCCAAACTGAGATCACTCTGGTGTGGTCACCCATGTGGGTTTTCCTCTGATGCATTAGGGGAGAAAACACAAACAAACTTCCTGATCGGGAATCTTCGGGTGGAGACCTGACATCCGAGTTGAGCTGGTCTAGGAAGGTGGGCTCACCCATGCTAAAGAGCTAGGTGGAATCAGTAGTCCTTTAAGGAGATACTGTACTTTTCCTTCCCAGAGTCCTCTGCAGCACAGAAGCTTACGGTATGCAGCCATGTAGGATCACAAGTTTGCCCACTTACCTGAATTATTCACTAAGGGGTGGTTTTTTTTTTCTTCTCTCTCTTTTCTAAGCATCTTTCCTTAACATTTTGGGCTGCTGGTCTATGAAGTGTCTGACCCCAGTGGCAACTTTAAGCAGCGGCATTTTCCTTTCTCCATTCTCCTCCAGGCAGCTGATGAGGTTTTTATTTTAAACTCTAACAGAATTGTCCTAGAAATTCCATTTGAGTCCATTCTTAAATTATTTTATTAATGAGACCAGAACCTGATCCCCCAACACACACACACACACACACACACACACACACACACACACACACACTACCAGGTATCAAATACATTCCTGCTCTGCCATGGCTGTTGTTTTCCTTACAGGAAATGGTTCACAGTAACTACAATCCCCACAATGCAGCTCTTCTTCCCTCCCCTGCTGCATTTTCTGGTTCCCTCTAGAGCCTCCCTGATGGGAACTGTAGTTCAGAGAAGCCTTAACTCAGGAATGGGAGAATGATGAAGGCTGGGGATGAAAAACAGCTCTGCTCTGGCTGCCCCACCTAGTCTAAAGGTGGCTTTCTTCTTCACCAGAGGAGGCCCCCAGGCGGCCAGAAGGAATTAGATCATTCCCACATCTTTTCCTCACCTATCCAGTCAGATCTGTTCAGAACTTTATCCTCGTATTGGCCACCGATGTTCTTTTCCAGGGACTGGCAGGCCTTTGAACACTTGCTCTGGCCCCAGGCTCTTGAAGCTGTGGTCCCCAAGGCTCCCCCTGCCCACAACTGTGAATTCTCCTTATTGCAATAAGGAACAGCCAAGAGATGGGGGCAGGCGAACCCTGCTTCACTCTGCTTGCCTCTTGTGGCAGCGTTGGTCCAGGCCTCACCGATAGGGCCCTGCCCAAGGCCAGTTCTGCTCTCTGTGCGAGCTGGAAACCTGGAGTGCTGTGTTCTGCCTCGCGCCCTCCCCAAGCCCATTTTCTCCTGTGTGGATCCTCGTTATCACGCCTGCCTCAGTTTCCTCCAGCACGGTTCTCCCATTGTCATACATAGGATTTCTATTGCTGTGATGAAATACCATGACCGAAAGCAAGTTGGGAAGGAAAGGGTTTATTTGGAGTATACTTCCACATCATAGTCTATCACTGAAGGAGGTCAGAACAGAACTGAAACAGGGCAGGAACCTGGAGGCAGGAGCTGATGCAGAGGACATGGAAGGGTGCCGCTTACCGGCCCGTTCCTCACGGCTTGCTCATCTACTTTCTTATGGAACCCAGAACCACCAGCCCAGGGATGGCCCCACCTACAATGGGCTGGGTCCTCCCCATCATCACTAATTAAGAAAATGCCCCACAGCTGGATCTTAGGGAGATATCAGATTAGTTGAGGTTCTCTTCTTTCAGATAATTCTAGCTCAGTGGTCTCAACCTGAAGGGCTTGACCCTTTTGGCCACCGAAGAAACCTTTCATGGGAGTTGTATATCAGATATCCTGCATATCGGATATTTACATTATGATTCATAACAGATGAAAAATTATGGTTATGAGGTAGAGATGATGGCTGGGGGTCACTACAGCATGAGGAACTGTATTAAAGGGTCTCAGCATTAGGAAGGTTAAGAACCACAGCTCTAGCTAGTGTCAACTTGACATAAAAACTAGCCAGCACAATTGATCCCTTCGTACCTCCCAAACCACCTGGATGATTCTTCCATTACTAAGTTCATCTGCTAGCACATGGTACAATTTTGGCCACCTCAAGAACACATGCTTCTGTGTGCCGACTCTCAGGAAGTACTTCCCAGAAGATTTCACCTCAGTGATGCTGGTCTCTTCTTAATCACAGCCAATTCTTCAGCTCCAGATGACAAAACACCCTTCACACAAATGGCTCGGTAGAATCTTGGCTTCCCTCTGAAACTCGACAAGCCAAGCCTCCATCATCTGCACCTATCTCAAATTCTTATTTCCAAGACTCCTCAGAACACCCACCCCACTGAGCTCTTAACACTCAATGACTTTTCTAACCCAAAGTTTCAAAGTCCTTCCACAATCCTCCCAAAAACATCATTGTTATGTTTGTCACAGCAATACCCCACTCCTGGTACCAAAAGCTATATTAGTCAGGGTTCTTTAGAGGAACATAACTTATAGAAACAATCTTTGTACACACACACACACATACACATGAATCTCCATCATAGCCATGGAAGGTGCACTTGGGTGGGACCCCAGGTCTTGGCCCTGCCTGATGCCACCTGTACCCCTAGAGTCTGAACCTGGTTCTTTCTCCTAGTCTGAGGGTCTCCTGTCACCTGAAAACTTCCCTGCACCCTGGGGTTTCAGAGCCGTGATACTGGGGGTGTGCCAAACCTCACCTGTCTTAGTGAGAAAAGAATCCATAGGCTTTCAGTGTGCAGAGTGTATGGCAGGGAGCTGGGATCCTCAGTCCATCCCATGAGGGAAATTGGCTACTTGGGCCATCACATCCTCTCTCCTGTCCCTGGAGTTCCCCAGGGCCAGCAGCCCTGGTGACTCATTCAGTCTCATGCCCAGAGCTCAGCACAATAAGCTGGAGTAATGTCAGTGAATATCCCCCCTGGAACACGCACACTTAGCAGGAATCTGTATGTCCCTTCAGAACCCTCTGTACCCACAACCCCACCCTGGAGACAAACATTTTTGTCTTGACCATGATTCAACCAGAGAGAAACCAATCACCTGACAGTGCTGAACCAGTCACCTGTTCACATGTAGAATCAGTCCATGATAAGACCCCACGCCAGCCAGAAATAGCCCCAGAGGAGCTGGGGTTCCTTGTCCTGAGCCGACCTGATGGCATACAGTTACTCTGCTTCCTGTCCTTCCCTTCCCTCCTGAGGTGGTTAGTTAAGATCCTGCCTGGGTTAATAATTGCCGGAGACTGCAGAACGGGCCTGTAAATGTGGGGAGCTTTCTGATCCAGTTTTGGAGTGCTCAGCTGGCAGTTAGCATTTCTGGTACCAGTTTCACCACTCAGGCCCATGGCATGGGCAAAACTCCACTCAGTCCCAGTCCTGGACCCCTGCCATCCAAACCTCATTATCAGCGCTGTCAGTCTGGTGACAGTACCTAATGCACTAATGTTCCTTCCTTGCTGTGGCCCGTGTTTCAGGGAGTGGGAAGCCTGGTTCACAGTCAGCACGGGGATGCCAGCTGCACCAGTTGAGGACAATGCCACTCCACAGGCATTCTTACATGCATGTTCATTGGCATGGGAATGGAGAGGTATGAGTCCCAGCACTCAGGAGGCAGAGGCAGGGGGATCCCTGTGTGTCTGAGCCAGTCTGGTCTACATAGCAAGTTCTAGGCCTGCCAGGGCTACAAGGTGAGACTCTGCCTCAAAACATAGATATCTTGCTGTCTTTGCCTTGAGGCAGAGTGCTTGCTCCCATGGGTCCCTTCTCCATTTGCTTGTCCTTCCCTGCACCGGACGTCCCCACTCTGTCTTTTGACATCCTTCCTGGGTGAGAGGCAAATCCAGTAACTCACACTTTCTCCACGTGTGCCCGTGTGAGCTGCTGCATGGCCACAGGTGTGTGTGTGCCTGTGGTGGTGTCCACACGCTCGCACCTAATTGTGTGAAGTTGTCTTGGGATCAGCCTGAGCGGCACGGGACGGCTCAGCCTGCAGACTTTTACTCTCTACAGCCCTGGCGTCTTGAGTTCCGGGCATTACAGGCTTGTTCAGATTCCGCTGAGAACTTTCTTTCTCATCTGCAGACAGCCAGCTTCTCATCCAGTCCTCACTTACTTTCGATTGTGTGCACAGGAGGTGGGGATGAGGAAGAGAATGGAGAATATCCCACAGGGCGTGTCCTTTTATAAGAACACCAGACCTATCAGATTAAAGCCCATCTTTACAATGTCCTGTAACCTTCATTGCCTCCCAAAGGCTCTGACTCTAAATACAATCACATTGCATGTGCGTGTAGGGGTGGGGAGGTTAGATCATCAACATGAAGGGGGGGGTGTTGTGTCACAGTTCAGTCCACAACAAGGTGAGAATGTTCATGTCTGTGTGTCTGTCTGCACATGGGTCTGTGTGTCTTGCACAGCCGGACTGGGAGGGGGGGCCAGGCAGTGAGGATCCGAACCTGCCAATCACCCCCTCCCACCTGAGGTGGAGGGAGGCAAGCCGTGGCGCCAGCGGAAGCAAGCGTGGGCTCTTCTCTGCCGATCAAGATCTATAAATAAGGTTGTCTCCCTGGCATGTTCCACACCACACGCGGCTCTTTAATAAAAATTGGCTGAGATTTGTGGATAAGCCTGAAGCAAAGTCAATGCTTGGTGTCAATCCTACGCTAAGAGGGGCCTTCAGGGGTCAAGCTGCTTCCTGTGTATGATGCCCTATCAAAGATATGTCAGCCTGGCGCTAAGCAGCTCCTAGAGTGCAGGGAGACACCCAGCTCTGACGGGGCTCACGTCAGAGTTCTCCGTGTGGTACCAGGACGGTGGGGGTGAGGGTGAAGGAACAGAGTTCATTTCATCCTCTCTATGGGACCCAGCCACTCCTCAGAGCCTGTGGTGGTCACAGCATCTGTGACCTTCTGTGTAAGCGTCGAGGAGGGCGGGAGGTCACCGCCCCTCCTTGGCTGCTCTGCAACCCCCTTTTCTCTCCTTTCTTGGAGAAGGCAGTACTCGGTCTGGGTCCCCGTCCCTCACCAGGCCAAATTTACAGACAGGGAGTCTGCCAGGGGCTTGCAGGGGTCATCTGCCTCCCTGGGCCCCACTGACGCTGGCGTGGTCAGGATGTGTGGGGTAGCAGGTGAGTCCTGTCCGTCCCCGGCCACTGGGGGAGGAAGAGCCTCTAATAGGCATGCTGGCCACACTCGGCGAGGCAGAAAGAGGGGAAATCAAAAGAAGTTTGGTTTAATTAAGTATCAGGGAAGATTTATGCAACTTCCTCTCTCTGTCATAAATATTAATGAGGGCAGCCTGTAAGCTCTCCACCATCCACGAGCTTGGATGGAGGAGAAGCTGGGTTGGGGAGGTTTGCATCTGTCCCCCAGTTCTCACACCCACTCACATGCACACGCACACATTAACATACAAGCATTATCACAGGCAGGCACACACACACACACACACAGAAACTCACACATGCTCGTGTGGTCTAGTGGCACCTATGGTACCCGGGCAGGTGGTAGTTTGGATGTCCCCTGACACACACCTAGTCACTTGGCAATGAGGCCTGGAGGGAAAGGAAACCTTTTACCCACTGGTCAGAGCTCCCCTGGGCCAGCTTTGTCACACTCTCTCTCATGGTTGAGTCAGCTTTAGTCTGAGAGGCAGGAGGGTTACGGGGCATAGAGATATGGGGAGGGGAGCTGGTTTGGAGGCCTGAGAGTGGATTCAGGGGTGTGTGAGACATGAACAGGCTGAGGGTAAGCAGAAGCGGTAGCCACCAGGGCAACAGGCATAGGAGCCTGGAAGGGGCAGGATGGCTGAGCAAAGCTGGGTCTTCTAGCAAAGGCCAGCGGGAGGCAGTTGTATCAGTCAGGGTACTCCAGAGAAACAGGTAGTAGTGTGTGTGTATGTGTGTGTGTGTGTAAGGCAACAAACAAATGACTCATGCTAAGGAATTGGCTTTTGCTTATAGAGGCTGGGGGTTGTCCAGACCCACAGCCAGCAAGCTGAGGACCCCAGGGACAAGAGCAGTCTAAAAACTGTCAGGTTAGTGGCCCTGGAGGGGCTGACACATAGGTGGAGTCTAAAGACAGAAAAACAAAAACAAAAACAAAAACAAAAAACAAACAAAAAAAAAAAAACAAAGCCACCTCATCTCGAGCAGACAGGCAGGAGGTCCTCCCTTCACAAAGGCCTGGTCATAGTGGTTGCATGGTTGCAAGGAAGCACCACGGGAGGCCCAGGGCCCCCAGCTCTGACATGCACAGGAGTCCTTGAGCACCACATTCTACTGGCTAAAGGTAGAAATGCTGGGTCCAAGGCAGTCGGCTGGAAGGGAGAGGTGATGGATCAGGCCATTTTGCCACCTCTTTGTCATACTTTCAGACCTCCTAGATGCCCGTTTGGGCTATGGACTTTATACTCCAGGCCATAAAGCGGCAGTTGGTCCATCTTCTCTCCTGCGTCTCTGTAGTCTCAGCTCCCCTCGTCCCACTCCCATCACTTCCACCACTTTTTCCTATTTCCCTGTCTCTTAGGATTCCTCAAAACCAAAGAGACTGCAGGCCATGCGCTGGGCGAATGGTGGGAACGCAGGGCAGCAGCCAGGGCCAGACCTAGCCAAGACAGAAAGTCCATCTCTCCTTTCTGCAGGTCAAGCCCTGACCTATGAAAACGTGGAACCCCTTCCCAGTGAGGCTACAGCCTCTATGTGGAACACACTTGGAATTTGGATCAGGATAGGCTAGAGACCCTTGCTCACCCACCTGTCCAATTGTACCATGTCGCCTTGGTCAAGATACGATCTTGCTCAGCCCCAAAATATGCACCTACCATCAGGTCTTCTAGCAAGACTGCATAAGAGTCCAGACTCGAGCCCCCAGAATGCCCTTTGTTGCCCTATCCCAACTCACTCACAAAACACAGGAACGGGCTGAAGAGATGGCTCAGTTGTTAAGAGCACATACTACTTTTGCAGAGGACCTGAGTTGGGGGTTTTAGTGCCCACATTAAGAAGCTCACCATTGTCTGGAACTTCAGCATTAGGGGAATCCAGTGCCCTCTTCAGGCTTCTGTGGGTATTGCACCCACATGCACACATGCATAATTAAAAATCATAATAAAATACGTCTTTAAATTTTGATAGTTTACTCTCTAACTTAAACACTGAAAAAAAAAACAGTAAATAATTAGATTGCTCTTACCTGTTTTCTGTAATAAAAACCATAGAAAGAAAAAAAAAAGCACAAATGCAAAGACAGCTACTTAGAATTTCAAAGCAATGGCTGTAGAGCCCTGCCCCCCCCCCACTAGAATCTCTGTAGACTAAATTACAAAAAAGTGAAATCGACTCATCAAAGATCAAAGGGTCATATATTTTAAGCTCCCCTAGACAGTCTTTGCTTCCGCACGTGTGTTCACACTCAGCCCAGGTGCTATTGAGATGCTGGCACTGGCCAGTTGTAAGTGAGAAGAGAACTTTTTGTCAGCTTCTTTCCATACGGGGCCCGAGCATATTTTAATTTGTTTAAAAACCACTTAGATTTGTGCTTTTAGGAAGCCGTGGGACTCAGTGGAAGGCCTGTTCCGGTCACCTCTCTGGGCTGTGGTAACACACCCTGACCTGAGCAACTTGGGGAGGAGAGGGATTATTTCAGCGTACACTTCCAGGTGAGAATCCACCAGTGAAGGAAGCCAGAGATGGAGCTCAAGCAGGAGCCCGGAGGCAGGAATCCTGCCGGGTCTCTCTCTGGCTTCCTCAGCTGGTCTTCTTATCCAGCCCAGGGCCACCTGACTAGGGATGGTGCTATCCACAGTGGCTTGGGACCTCCCACACAAAGCCATAAATCAATACAATCTCTTTTGGACCAGGCCAATCTAATTTGGGCAATTCTTTGACTAAGGTTCTCTCTTGTCAGCCAGGACAGGACCTGGCAAGATGGCTCAGTACTGAAGAGCACCTGTCACTCTTGCAGGGGACCTGGACTTGGTTCCCAGTACCCTCTGGTGCTAGGGCATCTGACACCTTCTTGTAACCTCTGCATGCACTGCACACAGAGGGTGCACGTACATACGTGCAGAAAAAAATGCTAGTACACATAAAATCAATATATATTTTATAATACCAAACAAGACGGACATTTGTCTTAAATGTGCAAGACTTTTGTCAGTCAGTTCCTTGCACTGAGCCCCACACCAGTAACCTGTTCCTTAAATCTGCTAATGAGCCATTGGTTTCCAGATTTTAAACAGTATCTACCTCTTTGCACGTAGATACTAGGTGCTCAAGAAACCAGTCACGGGTCTGTGGCAGACGCTGCCTCGTGTGCTGTCTTCACACTTTGTATCTTACTTGCATAGTGACATTTTTTATTTGAAGTCAAGTTTTTTTATGGCTTTGTCATTGTGTGTGTGTGAGCACATTGTGCACATCTGTTGTTGTTGTTGGTGGTGGTGGTGTGTGTGTATGTGTGCACACACATGTGTATATAACCAGAGCTTGACATTAATTGTCTTCCTCTATTGCTCTCCACCTCATTATTCTGACACAGGGTCCCTCATTCAAGAGCCCTTGTTATTGCATTTTCATTTACCAAGTAGATAAAAAGTCATGTGCTGACTTAATTTAATTTCATTTTTACATGCATTTATTACATCTGTTTTGGAGGGTACACATTACTTTTGCACACACTGAGTATCTGTTTGCACAGAGGTTCTTTTTCTATCTTTTCCTTATGGGTCTGTGTATGATGTCACAAGTGGGTGAGTTTCCCATGGGCAGCATGCTGTTGGGACTTCACTCTCTTCAGCCAGTCTGTATCTGCTAGTTGAGGAATTTCATCTACTTACATTTAAGGTTGTTGTAGCTGGATAAGGACTAATTTCTGTTATTTTTAAAAATAATTTATTTTATTTTATGGGCATCAGTGTGAAGGTGTCAGATCCCTTAGAACTGGAGTTACAGACAGTTGTGAACTGCCACGTGGGTGCTGGGAATTGAACCTGGGTCCTTTGGAAGAGCAGCCAGTGCTCTTAACCACTAAGCCATCTCTCCAGCCCCCCTAATTTCTGTTAATTTATTAACCTTAAGTTTGCTTCACGTGTTGTCTCTTCTATTCTCCCTCCTTACTCATCTTTGTGGTTTGCTATATGGATAAGTTTTGGCCTTTTCTATTTCTCTTTTGAGTATCTACCAGTGGGTTTTATAGTTTCATGTGCATTTATTATGGAGATTGTCTTTTGCCTTAGGATATATGATTCTTTTAAGTATTTTTTTTTTTTGTAAAGCTGGTATATGCAATAGAATGAGCAAACTGGACCATAATATCGTATGTGTGATAACCAGACGTAGAAAGACAATCATGTGTTCTCTCTCACATGCAGAGCTGAAAACAATATTTTGACTATAGAGCAGTGAGTGCTACAAGCTGAGAAGGGGGTGAACATGCAGAGGGGAGCTGGACTTGACCTGTGCATGCTGTGTATGCATTTGGATGTCGCACTGAACCTCATTCATTTATGCAGTTTTCACGTGTTAATAAAAATAAAGCACTTTAAGGTGAAATAAGCTAATGAGAAATCATTTCAAGTATGCACCAGACTGACAAAAAAAAAAAAAAACCTTAGACATTTGACAATATAACAATAAGGCTTGATGGGAGAAAACTGGAAAAGTGGGATCAGATGATAGGAATGAGACAGTAAGAAGCAAGGGCTGGGGATTTAGCATGTCTATAGAGCTGCAGAGTCTCACAAGCAGCCACTGGACATTTCTACACCCATACGCTTTACAGCAGTTTGTGGATCTAAGTCTCATGGTCTGTTAAAAAGTGTGACGCACAGGCCATGGTGCTGCACTGTGCTTTAATCCCAGCACTCAGCAGGCAGAGACAGGTCGGTCTCTGTGAGTTCCAGGCCATCCTGGTCTACAAAGAGAGTTTCAGGAAAGCCAGGGGAACCTTGTCTCAAAAACAAAATAACAACAACAAACCAAACCAAACTAAACAAAACCAAACCCTCACAGAGCAGGGCTGGAATAGTGAGAGATCTCGGGGGTTAGAGTATTTGCCAAGCAAGTATGATAACCAGAAGCCACGTGTTAACCCTGGCTGTCAATGTGACTACACCTGGAGTCAACTAAGACCCTTCTGGTCCAGGCCACACACAGCAGAGGACATTTTGCTTTTAACATGCTTGTCCTCACTCTTGCTGCCAAGTTTATCTATCCTGTTCCCAAGGCATTTAAGTGCTATTAAAACCTACTTCTTTGGGATTCCAGTGTAGGCCGAGGGCCAGCATCTCTCTAGGGATTCCCAGAATTCCAGCATCAGATTGGTACTGCCCAGGCACCCAGTCTCAGGGACTGATCGACTGCCAGGTTCTTGGACTTTCTGTTTGGGAGACAGCTACGTTTTTACTACCTGGACTACAACCGGTAAGCCACTTTAACAAATGAGAAAAATGAACTCCACTTTCCATGCTATCAGATATTATTCAGAGACAGAGAAAATGGGGTGTAGTTGCCAGATGTATCTGCCAGCTACCACCAGATCATTGCTGTATCACAAACCACCTCCATCTGAACGGCTTCAAACGACCATCACTTATTCTTGGTCACATGTCTTGTAGGTCACATGTGCAGTGGCTGCTCTCACCTTGGGTTGGCTGGACTTGGGTCCAAATTGCAGGTCTATGTCTTCGTTTCTCATTGTTTGAGGAAATAGTTAGGTTGTGGTTTGTTCTCGTGGGGATGGCAGACAGGAAGGGAGACAAGTGCCCAGCTCTATCACACTTTAAACTTCTGCTCTTAAAACCTACATCCACACTGCATCATTTAAGCATGTTGTGTGGTTGAACCCAATGCCATGGGCAGAGCAGGCACATGGAGAGATGACAAGGCTGTGGGTACTGTCCTAGTGCATGTCCACTGCTGTGACGAGACACCATGATCAGGAAAGTTCATAAAATAAAGCATTCAGTTGTGGCTTTGCTTCCAGTTCATGAGCATTGTGGAAGGGAACATGGCAACAGGCAGGGCAGACATGGTGCTGGAGCAGTAGCTGAGAGCTCACGACCTGTTCTTCAGGCAGCAGGCAGAGAGAGGGGGAGAGAGGGCAGGGAGAGAGAGAACTGGAAATGGCATGGGCTTTTGAAACTTCAAAGCCCACCCCAGTGACACTGCTCCTCCATCAAGGCCACACCTCCTAATACTTGCCAAACAGTTCCACCAAATGAGAGCCATAAATGAGCCATTCTCATTCACAGCACCACAGATATCTAAGTTGCTGTACAGCCGAAAAGACTTCTGCCTACAGTCTGACTGAACTGAATCCACCTTACCTACATCACCTAGGAAGTTAGTAGAATTTGGAGCCAACACTGGATGATGGTGCAAAATCAAGACAAAAACAAAAGCAAAGCAAAACAAAAACAAACCCAAAGCTATAAATCCATCTAACTGATGGACTGAAATGGAAAAATTCATTTGAAAATTAATAAACCAAAACCAGCCCTGGTAGCCATAAAATCATCCTAAAAAAGCAACTGACTCATCCTAAGATTTTAATTATCACTTACCTGTGGGAAAGAATGTCAAACTACATTGTAACCAAGGGAACAACAAAAGTCAGAAAACCTGAATGGACACAGAAAAGCCCTTTAATCAAATGAAATTCAGCATTCTTTATCAGTTTAAAAAACCCTGGTAGGAGCTGGAGAGAAGGCTCATGGGTTAAGGGAAACTTGCCATTCTTCCAGAGGACCCAGGTTTCCCAGCAGCCCCATGTTGACTCACATCTGTCTGTAACTCCAGTTGCAGATCTGATAACCTCTTCTGGGCTCCTCGGGCATCTGGCACACACGTGGCACACACACACAAACTTACAGTCAAAATATCTATCTGCATAAGTAAAATTAATTTTTAAGAAAAGGTGTGATGGCGAGCAAGAGAGGAAGGCACCCAGCTTTGACCTCTGGCCTCCAAGCGCCTGCACACAGACACGAACACACACCTGTGTGCACACTCAAACACACATGCAGCTCACATACAAACTATAATGCAGTAAAAATAGCAGTAGGCTGCTCCTGGCAGGGCCACGATAATGGAATTCAGTCTGAAAACAGGAACAAAGTGAGCATGGCCTTCTACATTGATTTAGCTTCCCCCTTGCTTAATGCTGTAGAATATATGGGGAGATAAGGGTTTAATCATCGGGCAGGAGAAGAATGAGGTCCTCATCCTGCTCGGTTTATACAACCGCACACCCAGAAAACGTAAAAACACCAACGGAAAAATCTCCCTAGATAAACGAGCAATCAAATATTAGATACATATTTGAAAATCAATAGTTTTGCCTACACGCTGCCCATAACCAGCTGCAAGATGCAACAGGAAGCAGATTCTGTTTACAACTGCAGTACGCCATAAAACGTTCAGCAGCAACCTTGGGGGAGAAAAACTGTGCCGAGATTCTAGATGGAAAATGTCGTCAGCTTTTGTTCAGAGCAGAGGGGACCGAAGTAAACGGAAAGGCATACGGTGTACAGGAGATGCGAGCTGTCACGACTCAGAGTCGGGGGTGTAGCTCACTGGTAGGACACTCACCTAACACGTACACGAGGTCCTGAGTTCAACACCCACCACCTGTGTAAACAGCCAGCCGGGGTAGCACATACTTATAATCCTAGTGCCGGAGAGGTGGAGGAGATGGATCCCCCGGGCTTGCTGCCTCCCCCGCACACCCCTCCCCTGGCATTGTGGCCTAATTGACTGGCTCTAGGCCAGTGGGAGACCCTGTCTCAAAATAAAGTAGACAACTTCCCTGAGAGCAACGCCCGAGGCTGCCCTCTGGCCGCCACACCCATGCTGGCCATTGGCGAAGGGTGTGACTATTAGGCGAGAGCTGAGCAGGGATTTCCACAGGAGGCAGTCTGTCACTCCAGGGAGCTCAGCAGCATGGAGGAGACTGTGGCATTTGACAGCGTGCGTGTGGCATTTGACAGTGCACGTGCGTGGTTGTGCGTGAGGCTGCACATGTGGGGGTGTGTATGTGTGGGTGCATATGTGGGCAGATGGCACACGTGTCAGGGCACGTCTGTGTGGGTGTGTGTGCTTGAGTGTGGAGGCCACAGGACAAACTCGCATGCCGTTCGCCTTGTGTTTTGTTCTGTTGTTTTGAGACAGGGTCTCTCACTGACCGGGACTCCCTGATCAGGCTAGGCTGACTAGCCAGCAAACCCCAAGAGTCCGCTGGTATTTCAAGCATGTGCCACCGTGTGCTTTATACAGAATTAAATCCAGCCAAGCAACTGGCAGCTCTGAAAAGTGATGGGTTTGATATCTATCTCACTAAGGTTTTATATATATATGTATATATATATGGAACCTTAGTTTGTTCCATTATTTTATGTGACGACTTATGTACCAGTACCAAACATCCTTCATGGACTTAAAATACATTTTTATATTAGGTTAGGTAGGGTGAATGTATTAATCTATTGATGCATAACAGACAAGCCCAAGCCGAAAGGCTCAAAACAAACATTAATGTATTTGCTTGACTATAAAAATTAATGGGCGTTGCTTAATACATTCTAAGATTAGTATCTGAACATCACAAAGACGCTGACAAATTTCAAGGTCCTTGACAATCCCACCTGACTGGCATGACGCCAGTATTTGGTGTTTTCTTTTTTTCCCCTAATACCATGTTTTCTATGATCAATGTTTATTTAGAGACAAGTGACCTGTTGACCAGGCTACCTGCTTTTCACTTCTGTCTATAGCTCAGACAATCCCCCTGGGGTCATTTTACTTATTTTCTTTTTTGTTTGTTGATTTGTTTTAGACAAGGCCCCACACACAGCCTTGGATGCCGTGTCTTCCGCCTCAGCCTCCTGGGCCAGCGCTGGGATCACAGATGTCCATCATGCTGGTTGCCATTTTCTTTCTTCCTTTTTCTTTCTTTCTTTCTTTCTTTCTTTCTTTCTTTCTTTCTTTCTTTCATTTGTTCTTCTTTCCTTTGTTCTTTCTCTCTTTCATTTGTTCTTTAAATTATGTTTATGTGTTTTGTATGCATGTGCGTCTGTGTGTGCTGTGGAGGTCAGAGGGCACCTTCTCAGAGTCAGTTTTGTCCTTCTTCCATTTTGAGGCCAGAGGCCAAATCATTTTTTTTTTCTTTTTAAAGTAAGCTTTTTTTTTTTTTCTGCTAAAAAAAATTGAGTAAAACTCTACTAACAGGCTTTGCATGCCTGTTTTCTAGTTGTTGGTGCTTACGTCAACATACAAAGTGAAAGGTCTCACTTGGCATGTTCACGCCTGTGTATCACAGGCTGTTCTTTTTTTTTTTTTTTAAAGATTTATTTATTATTTATATGGCGTTCTGCCTGCACACCAGATCTCACTATAGATGGTTATGAGCCACCAGGTGGTTGCTGGGAATTGAACGCAGGACCTCTGCAAGAACAGTCAGTGCTCTTAACCTCTGAGCCATCTCTCCAGCCCACACATGCTGTTCTTGTCCCCTTCCCTTGTCCTACCTGTCCTGGTCTTGCCTGTCCCCTCCTCCCCCCACTTTCATGTCACATGCATCCCAACCCTCTCTTCCTCCACCCTCACAGTTTCCCTTCTGTGTTCATGTCCTGTGTGTGTGTGTGTGTGTGTGTGTGTGTGTGTGTGTGTGCGCATGAACACACACATTTAGATCTAGACTCCATGTGCTAACGTTGTCTCCTGGGCCCCCGAGGTGCCTGCGGTAACCTGCTGTCATCCTGCAGGCTACCTGGTTGTTCTCTGTGGCTGCCTTCTCTCGCGGCTGCCTGTGTCTGTCTGTCTTCCCGTTTGTAGGGCCGCTGATGGAACTGTGGAGCCCTGCGCCTGTTACTGTAAGCACTCTCCCAGCTGAGCCCACCTGAAGTTCCCACTCCTCAAGCTTACTGCAGGTTTCTGGGTTTTCTGGAAAATGATTTTCCAGACTCCCTAATCTAAGTGTTTGTGTCCTCCACTGATTCTCGAAATAGGTGTTCTCTCTGCAAGCACGCCCCTCCCCTAACGTCCTGATTGTCCCCTTCTGGTACTTTGAAGGTTACACATTTTTAGACATAATATCTCTATTCTCAATATGTAATGGCTTTTATTTTATGTCTCCCATTTCCTTCCTTTCCCTACTTCATCCTGGGTAATTTGTTCAGCTCTATCTCCCAGGTCATTATTCTTTACTCTGGCCATGTCTAATCTGTATTACTCCATTCATTGAATTTCCCAGGTCAATTACATTTTTATTTCCTTAAGTTTTTTTGTGATTCCTTTTATCTGCCTTTTAAGTTTTGATAATGTCTCATTCCTCCAAATTATACTCTGCTTCTAAGTGTGCAGGTCTGGTTCCCTAGCCCTCTGCCTCTCCATCCACCCTTTGGGGCGCACTGTTTCTTTGTGTGTTTTCTGAGCTTTTTAAGTAGACTCATACTCACTTGGCTTTCATCTAGCAGCTAGTGTTTTCTGTAGTTTGGGTAAGTTGTGGTTTAAATGCACTTAGTCACCAGCTGGGGGTGCCATTTGGGAATCTTTAGGAAATGGGGCCTTCCTTAAGGAAGTGGGTCAGTTGGCCTCTGGGGGAGGGGAGGGGACCTTGAGGCTTTATAGGCAGGCCCCACTTTCTGTTAATTCTCTGCTTCCTGAGTGCAGACACAGCGTGACCTGCAGCTTCCTGCTCTTGGCTCTGTGCCTGCTGCTGCCACGTCTCTCCACCACGGTGGACTGTGTCCCGTGGCACGGTGAGCCAGAACCAAGACTTTCTCTCTGAAGTTGCTTTTGTCAGGGTGTCTTATCAAAGCGCCAGGAAAAGAAACTAAGGCAGAGTGCCAGCTGCCTCCAAAGAAGGTGTGGGTGGTGCTGATGGGACACGCAACCTCAGACCAACCTCTAGTTCTTTGGCTGAGAGGGTGTGTGGGGGCTGTATTCCAAGTCCACACCATGATCTGCTTACGGTTTGGGATCCCGAAGGGGAATGTTTTTCTGATCGTCAGAACGTGGCTTAGATGCCGCGTATCACCCATAGTATGGCGCATTGCTGTGGGTAGATGTGTTTATATCTACAGTTCCACTGTCCCAGTTTGTTTTCAATTGCTGTGATAAAGACTATGACCAAAAGCGTTTATTTGGTTTACAGATCCTGATCACAGCCCATCACAGAGGGAAGTCAGGACAGGAACTTAAACAGAGCAGGCACCTGGAGGCAGGAGCCGAGGCAGAGGCCGTGGTGGGGTGCTGCTTACTGGCTGGCTCTCTCAGCCTGCTTTCTTGTAAACCCTAGGACCATCAGCCCTGGGATGGCACCACCCACAGTGGGCTGGACCCACGGACATGCCTATAGGCCAATCTGAGGGAGGCATTTCCTCAGCTGAGCTTCTTCTTCCCAGGTGATACTAGTTTGTATCAAATTGACAAAAACTAACCAGCACAGAGGTCCTGGAACTGGAATTACAGGGTTCTGAGCTGTCTATTCTGGTGCTAAAAGCCAAACGCTTGTTTTCTGCAAGAACACTACATGCTGTTAGCCACAGAGACATCGCTCCTGACCTACTTCATAGTATTTTCTTTGTATAGATTTGACATTTTTCTTTTAAAAAATTTTCCAGTTATTATATCTTATTTGTGATTTTTTTATGAATGGGTCTTCATTCATAAAACCAAGGGTTTAGTTTTGTATAGAAGTAAAGCTTTCTAATTTTGAAACTAGCCAGTATATTAACTCACTGTATGTATGTAAGTGCAATTATGTTCATGCATGTGTTTGCTTATGTGCATGGGTGTCTTAGTCAGTGTTCTGTTGCTGTGAAGAGACACCATGACCTGCCTGGAGAGGTGGCTCAGTGGTTAAGAGCCCTGTCTGCTCTTCCAAAGGATCCAGGTTCAGCTCCCAGCATCCACACAGCAGCTCACAATTGTCTGTAACTCCAGTTCCAGATGGTCAGACACCCTCACACTAATGCACATAAAATAAAGTTAAATAAATTATATACATAAAAAAAAGAGACACAATGACCACAGCAACTTTTATAAAGGAAAACAAATACTTGGGGCTGGCTTACAGCTTCAGAGGTTTAGTCCATTATCATCATGAAAAGAAGCATGGCAGCATGCAGGCAGACATGGTGCTGGAGAAGGAGCTGAGAGTTCTACATCTGGATTCAGATGTAGCCACTGTGAGCCTCTAGGTCTGGCTTGAGCTTCTGAGACCTCAAAGCCCGCCCCTAGCACTTCCTCCAACAAGGCCACACTTACGCCATCAGGGCCACACCTCCTAATAGTATCACTCCCTATGGGGGTCATGTGTGTGTGTCTTTGAGTCAGGGTCTCTCACTGGGACCTGGAACTTGTCAATCAGGCTAGGCTGGAGTCTTAGTTACTTTCCTATTCCGGCGATAAAACACCATGACCAATGTAACTCAAAGAAGGAAGCGTTATTTGGACTCATGGCCATCATAGCCGGGAAGCACAGAGGCTGTGACAGCAAGCTGAGAGCTCATGTTTTGAACCTGAGGCATGAAGAAGAGAGAGCAAACTACAAGTGGCTGTAGTCCTTAAACCAGGGCCCCCATCACATGGACACACCTCTCCAGCAAGGCCATACCCCGTAACACACCTCCCAAACAACACCACCAACTGGGGAGCAAGTGTTCACATATATGAGTCTGTGGAAGAATTCATTCAGATGACCACCAGCATGCCAGTGAGTCCCGTGGATCTTTGTCTCCAGCGCTGTGATTAAAAGGATTGTCACACGCTGCTTCTATCAGGGTGCTGGGGATCAGAACTGGGGCCCTCATGCCTATGTGGTAAGGACTTCACTGGCTGAGACATTTTCCCCCAGAGCCACTATTTCTCACATAGTGTTTTAAAGGGAAATTTCGAAACATAAGACAAAGATAGATAGATAGATAGATAGATAGATAGATAGACAGACAGACAGGCTCTAACATCCTCAAGATATAGAATCCTGTTTATTTTTCTCTCTCTCCCTCTCCCTGTGTTTCACAGCCTGCATGTGGAAGTCACTGGAAAACCATCAAGAGTCCACTCCTTCTTTCCTTCCTCCTACCATGAGAGTCCCAGGGATTGAACTCATGTTGCTAGGCTTTACTCTGAGCTAAGCACCTTTTACTCTAAGCTGTTTTGCTGGCTTATAAATATCAATATTACTCACTCTTTCTCCCTAAAATTGCTAAGTTAGTTTGGTCTTTAATTTTAGAAACTTTCTATTATAGAAAACTTCAACCATGCCCCAAATTAGAAAGAATAGTACCCACGGCCTCCACACTGTTATTATTCAATGTTTCTGACCCCAACTCTTGTTATTTTCTGTTCCATCCTTCCCAGCTACCAATGGCTTTATTCTGAAACAAATCCCAGACATCCAATCATTTAAATGGAAAATGTGCAATGCACAGTTCTGAAAACAAAGAATTCTCTAGGTAAAGATAAAAATACCAAAATGCCTGGTGGCAGCCCAAAATCCACAATAATGTCTTGGTGCCATCAGAACCCCATTTATTGTTGAAATTTCCTTGATTTTTACAAATAGTTTTTCACAGTTTATTTATCTGACTAAGATCTAAGCAACTGTTTGGGTCTTTAAGTATTCTGTGCCAGGTAGTTTTATGGTGCTCTAACACAAGCTAGAGTCGTCAGAGGAAAGGGAACTTCAACTGAGAACATGCCTTCATGAGATCAGGCTGCAGGCAAATCTGTAGCACACTTTCTGAATTAGTGATTGGCGGGGAGAGGGGCTCAGTCCACTGTGTGTGGTGCTGCCTCTGGGCTGCTGGTCCTGGGTTCTATAAGAAAGCAAGCCATGAAGAGCAAGCCAGTAAGCAGCACCCATCCATGGCCTCTGCATCAGCTCCTGCCTCCAGGTTCCCGCTCTGCTTGAGTTCCTGTCCTGACTTCCTTTGACAGTGATATGGAAGCATAAGCCAAATAAACCCTTTTCTTCCCAAGGAAAGGTGTTTCATGGCAGCAATGGCGACCCTGACTAAGACAGTACCCGCGTTTCCCTGGTTCACAGGTCCCACACATCTTTAACGATTCTTCTGTGTTTTTCTCCTGTGTATCTGGGACTGAACCTACAGCAATGGTTCTCAACCTTCTAATGCTGTGACCCTTTAAGACAGTTCCTCATGTTGTAGTGACACCCAACCATTGAGTCATTTTGGTTGCTTCTTCGTGTCATTTTGCTACTGTTATGAATCATAATGCTAATATCTGTTTTCCAATGGTCTTCGGTGACCCCTGGGAAAGGACCCTTCCACCCCCGAGTTGAGCACTGCTGACCTAAGGTCCTTCAACATGTGAGGCAGCACAGTGCCACCGGGCTACATCTCTAGCCCTCCTATATTTCCTGTTTTGAGACAGGGACCTGCTTAGTTGCCCAAACAAACCTTGAACTTGTGATCCTCCTGCCTCAGTCTTCCATGTAACTGGAATTACAGGCCTCTGTCAAGACATCTGGCTTCATCTCCTTCTGCTAGGTTCTGAATCAGACCAGGGCTGGATCAGCAGCTCCTACAGCCAGTCCCAGCTGGATCAGTCCAATGGGAAGAACAGGTGGGGTCAGAGGGCAAAAGGAAGGAAAAAGCCCAACAATCAAGCTCTCTTCCCCTTCTACCCTTCTTCCCTCCTTTCACCCTTTCCACCTTCCTTCCCTACACACTTCCCTCCCTCCCTCTTTCCACCTTCTCTCTTTCCCTCCTTCCCTCTCTCCTTCCACCCTTCCTCCTTACCCCCTTCTATGCTCTCTCTTTCCCTCCTTCCATACTCCTTCCTTCTCTTCCCCCTCCATCCCTCCACCCTCCTTCCCTTTCTCTCTTCCCTCCTTCTCTTTCTCTCCCTTTTAGGAATGCTTCTGTCATCTGCTGTGTCTTCCTTCCCCTGGCTGCAGTCTTGACCTAGTCTTCTCTGCCTTTGATCCCTGGAACACACCTCATTCCAGTGTCCCTCCCATTCCAACAGACGGTAACCACCAGGCCTTGCTCCACTGCCCTGGCAGCTTCTCCACCCTCTGTCACGTGGGCGACCAGTTCTTACAGTCAATTTCCTCTGTGTGATGTGTCCAGGGTAATTCCTTTCTCCCTCTTAGACCTTGAGGGGAATTATGTGGGTGTTGTTCTTTTAAAAAATGAAAAAGGAAATTCTTTATGCTCCAGAAGAATTCAAAAGCATTGCTGTAATCTGGTTTTAGCAGGCTGGAATGAGCTCACTTTGCAGATGTGAAGTGGGGAGAAATTCCACATACATTTAAAGTGACTTTTCAAAGAAGGAAAACAGATTAAATATCAGGTCATTCTTTCAGCGTTAGTGGTACGGACAAAATATCTTTTTAGAGTAGATAACTACCAATGCTGTTTTATTTTTTGAGGGAGACTGGCCGCCTTGGATGTGAAGAACACTCAAAATGTCCTTCAGAGAGCATAAAAGGGGGCAGGGTCTCAGGAATAAAAACCAGCAGGAAAGACTCAAGCAGACTGCCAGGAGCCTGACTAAATGAAGTTACAGTAATCTGTGGAATTTAAGGTGTGAGCCCCATTGCAGTAAGAGGCTAAGGGGAGAGTTTTCCTGACCCACAAATCCCTCAGCCCGCCCCTCTCTGAACAAGTCCGCAATGCATTTCCAGCCTGCACGATTTCCTAGAATCATCACTACCTCTTGGCTCCCATTTTCTGGGCATAAACCATTAAGTTCACCTTGACCTCCTCAGTCCCCTGTATAATCACTTATGCCTAGAGTCCTGACTGCGCAAAGGGCCTGGAAAGTTCCAGAATCCTGAGTCAGAGGGCCAAGCAGAACAGGGCCTCCCTCGGGTTCAGCCTATGAGAAGGCGAGATCTTGATCTAAATGTTGGGAGGTCAAGGTCTCAGCTGGAGGGGCAGGAATGGCTCCTTGCAGGAAGCCGGGTGAGATCTGAAGGGCGACGGGCAGGAGCTGGCTTCCTGTGAGAAGGTTCCGGGCAGAGAAAAGAACTGCGGCTGGGGGCTACCTCGGGGCTCTGGGTTGCTCTGGCAAGCCTCCTTTACTAAAACCAGTTTTCAAGGGGGTGAAAAATACTTTCTTAAGCGGAAAGAACATGGAAGAAGGAAGAAAAACTGAATGGAAGAATAAAAGAAACACAAAACCAATCTTCCATCTCTTGGCACAGTTCTTCCTCCAGAATTTACCGTCAGCCTTTGCGCCATTGGCCGAGGGACTACAGCCTTCCCCCGACCCCCCACCTAAGTTTCTGTGAGTACCTTCACCACTGCCCTGAGCAAGCAATACGGGTGGGGGGGGGGCTTACGAACCGCCTGGTTTAGGCCGGGTCACCTACACGAGCAGGAAACATATATTTTTAAAATGACTATTTACATGTGTTAACCCAATTTCTATGAAAAACTGCTTGGGAATACAATCAGAGGGTCAGTAACCTGAGGCTCCAGGTGGCCAGCATTCCCAGGGACCCAGGCCCACGAGGGGTACCCCCGTTGGCGGGGGGGCATCCTCTACCCTACCCCCAGCATCGTGAGCTCTCGGCTTCTGTATACGAATGAGCTGATCTTTCAGCTGCCCTTTGTCTTGGAAAAAATTAATTCTCATTTGCATTACCCCGTCTAAATGTCACCCACCGATATTTTGTTAGACATTAGCAGCGCTGGCAGGGAGGGCCGCGGGGTAATTGTGCTCTGCCTGATGCTGGGATTTACATAATTTCAGACAGCAATTAAAGAATCCTGGGGAATTTTTTCCCCCTCTCCCTTCCAACCTCTCCTACAAAGAAAGTGTTCGTTTACATTAAGCGCTCAGCGCCTTGCTGTTCATTTGCATAAAATTAAAGGTTTTTGTGTTCCCGAACAGCAGGGTAACATTTAAAATTCCGTTTTAAAAAGCTCACCTTACAATAATAAAATGTTAATATCATTTCCTAGGCAATGCAAGGTTGCCAGACGCCTTTCAATTCCAACTTGCTCCCGTACTAACTGCTCTCTCTCTCTCTCTGCTTTCTCGCTCTGCCTTTGTCCATCCCTGTCTTCCCACCCCATATCTCCTTCTCTTCAGGGGCATCATCTTTTCATAATTCTTTCTCTAGATGGGATCCAAATGTCCTCAATCCTCCAGCCCCAAGCCACGATGGTCAAGTTTCTGTGACCATCCAGGGGACAATGACGTCCCAGGGCATCTTGTTTGTGCATGATCCCTAAGTCACGTCACACCAAGCCCTCATACCACCAAGGGGAAAGCTAAAGGGTGCTCCTGATGCATGCATCCTCCTCCTCATAGCATCTAGGAACTCCTGATAATCCTGTTCACCTATTTGGATGACAACTATATGCCAGTTAACCACGTGTCTAGACCTGTGTGTGGCAGGCAGGCAGGAAGCAAGAGTAGGGGATTCTACCAGTAACAGGGAGGGGTGAGAGTAGATACCTCAGAAAGGTGGAATTCCCCACACGGCAACCCATGGTTGGGGGGGGACACTCCGCACATGATGCTGAGATATAGAAAGAATGGTTTTGTTGTTTTACATACAAAAAATAGGTGCTTTTAAAATTCAAGCCAGCACATGGTGAAGACCCTAAGTATAAAGGGGATTATGGAGAAAGAGAGCCCCTGAGGCTGAGATTAAAGGACATTAGACAATAAAACAAACCACATGGACATACACAGAGCTGTATGCCTTCATAGGCAGCTCTATATCTATATAGGTAGCTATTCAAGATTAAAAGATGGTGTTACTCTGTGATTGGCTTATAAATTATCTTTCCATAAGATTTAAATATAAACATGTTAAATACTAGTTATATATTATTTGTTACAATAATGATCAATCTATGTTAATAGGCAACATTTTAGAAAGATATACAACAGGAGGTGAGGCTATAGAGAGACAGAATTCTTGTATAATTTTGAAATAAAGTCATTATGAATTTCAAGATAGAGTGTTATAAATTATACATTAATTGTAATCCCCAGGGAAAATACTAAGAAAATAACTTTAAAATATACAGTGAGATAAATGACAAAGAAATGAAAATGGTTTACATAATGAAAAATAAGACAGTAACAGAGTAAAATTATAAAAGTAAATTATTCCTTAATAATAATTACATTAAATGTAAGTAGGTTAAACTATCCAATTAAACGGTAGAAGATTGGAAGAATGGGCTTTTTTAATGACCCGACTATGTGGTATGTATAAGAGATTCATCTTAAATTAAAAGATAGAAATAGGTTAGAAGCAAAAGGATACAGAAAGATACTATGTGATACTGATATCAGAAATGAGGATGGCTCAGTGGGTAAAGATGTCTGAATTCAATCCCCAGGTCCTTTGAAGTGCACATTCACACCTGCATAACATTGAAAACATACACAAGCACACACACATACACACGAGAATTTTTATAAACACGAGGAAATACGCTAAATGATGATAAAGGAGCCACTGGGGTTATTAACATAAATGCACCTAACAGCGGAGCTCCAGAATGCAAGAAGGAAATACTAGCAACTTGAAATGAAAAACAGAGTTCTCCCTTCCTAGCTGGAGCCTTCAGCACATGATTGTCAATAATGGACAGGACAATTAGAAAGAAACAGCGGAAGGAAACAAAGGCCTGAGCAGCCTCTCAAAGGCAGTCAACTTAGCAGACACCTGTGCAGCACACTCCATCTGCAGGAGCGATGGCGGGACACATGTTCTTCCCAGTCGATACGGAACATTCTCAGGGATAAACAGTGCGTTGCGTCATAAAACAAGACTTCATGAAGTGAAATCGAGAAAGCATACAAAGTATCTCCTCAAAACACAACACACCAGAATGTATGACTGATGAAAGCATGCTCAGAGGGAAAGTTAGAGCTGTGAACTGTAAATGGTGGCTGCTACTTTCTCGGTTCCTCTTTCTTTCGCCTTCTCTGCCCCCTTGCTTCCTCCCTCTCAACCCCTTAAGACTAGATCTGAGAGAAAAAAGGATGGAGGAACAGGAAAGAGATCCCCGAATAAAGTCAAGGGTCAGAACACGGGCAACGCCATGTTAGGCTACTTCCTGCTGATTAGGAGCTCCTTGAGGGCAAGTGTGATCTTCACCGTCAGGATATCTGATTTCTTCTTCTTGTTTCTTCTTTGTGCACCACTACTTTACAAACCTTGACCAACAGCAACCAACAACCAACCAACAGCCCACCCTGCCTCTCAGGGTCCTAGCGTTTATACAACCCCTCTGAACAGTCCTCCTTATTCCAAAAGTCACACAATTGCAGAAACTATCTGCAGCTGGCAAAACCACGCCTCTGCTAGAGTATGAGGCAAATGACAGTTGGCTGCTGCAAAGCAGCCTCGTATCCCCACACACCTGGGATTAAAACGAAAACATATTCTTATAATACTGCTGTTTTTCTTTTTAAAGAAACCAAAATTCCAAAATTGTCACCATAGTGATCTCCTTCATTAAAAAAGGGCTAGAGAGATGGCTCGGTGTTTAAGAGTATGTATTGCTTTTGAAGAAGACCTAATTTTAGTTCCCAGCACTGACATCTGGCTGCTTAGAACCATCTGTAACTCCAACTTCAATGCCCTCTTCTGACCTCTTTGGGCATCGCATGCACATGGTGCATAGACATACATGGAAACATTCATCCTTCATCCATAAATGATGGTGGTGGTGATGATGATGATGATGATAGGCCACAGCCCGCATGGCTTGGCCCTGGAAACCTGAATGGGGTAAGGTGAGATGAGTGGGTTGCACTTGCTCTGATGGAGGGCATCTGTTATGCAATCAGGAAACTCAGTGCATTAATTAGGTACGGCAAAAGGAGGAGGGGTTGGCTAGTCTCAGCGGAAGGTCTCTAGAAGGAATCAGTTTCAAGCTGTCAACATCTGGGAGGAGGGTGATGGGAGGAGGGTGACATTTCCTGCACACACATGCACCCATGGAAGCAGGGGAAGGCTTTGCCATCTTCATGGGTCGGAGGCATTGGGGTCCAACAACACACATTCGCTCGGGACTTACTCCACTCCCTCACAATGACAGTGACAACAACAATAATAACAATGATCGATTAAGCTGCTAATTATGAGACTTCTAACAGAGAAAAAGCTCAGAGTCTGATGGCTTTCCTAATAATTCTCCCAAATGTTTAAAGAATAATTAATGCTGATCCCGTTCAAACTCCTCTAAAATATTTATTATATGAGAACAGTATTATCTCAACACAAAGAAAAAAAAACAACAACCACAAAAAGAAAAAACCGTCAGTGAGTACACTGAATGAATGTAGATGAAGGGATCCTTGAAGGAGCAACTAGCGAACTGAATCCAGTAGCATGTTGCAGAGACTGTGTGTCCGAACAGCAAATGAGAGCTGTTGTAGGCAAACAAGCAGTGGGGTTGGGGTGGGGCTCAGTTGGTAGAGTGCTTGCCTAGGGTACACGAGGTCCTGGGTTTGCTTTCAAGTGCCACACGAATGCAGCGTGGGGATATGTGCCTCCAATCTCCGGACTGGGGAGGTAAAGGCAAAACACTCACACCTATAAAATAGAAACAAATCAACCACAAAGGAGAGTGGACTTGATTAAAGGCATCTGTAAGCTCTCACAGCCGGCACCCTGTCTGAGGATGAGAGTGAGCACTTCTCTGCAACATTAGCATGAAGACAGAGCTGGGGAGAGGCCACACAGACACAGGTCCTGAGTTTGGATTCCCAGCACCCTTGGCTACAGGAGGATCCCTGGAGCTCATTGGCTAGCTTTCCTAGCCAACTGATGAGTTTCAGGTCCAGTGAGAGATACTCTCTCAAAACAGAGAGAAAAAGGAAAAAGAAAGGAAAGAGCTCAAAGAAGATACCCGGTGTTGACCTCTGGCATCCCGAGCACACATGCTTACACAAACACATGCCACATACACACCACACACAAGAGTGTATGTGCCAGTGTCTGTAACGGCAGGGCTAACAAGTCAAACAAAACAAAACAAAAAACGGTGAACAACCCATAACTACCAACTGATGGTTGGATAAACAAGTGGTATCCTATCTGTGTGAGAGAATGCTATTCAACCATGAAAAGGAACAGAATTCTCAGACATGCCGTAGCATGGATGAAGCTAGAAAACATGAAACACGGAAGAACTCAGAGCCATAAAAAGGCCACACATTGCATGATCCCGATGCTATAAAATGTCCAGATTAGACAAACAGAGGCAGAAGGGGGATCCCCACTACCAGGACCTGAGTCTCGGGAACGAGAAATGTCTGCCTATTGGCTAGCAAGCTTTTGAAATTAAACAGTGGATGTTTTACCATGCTGTAACATGCTACTAAATGGTGAACCTCACTCGTCTAACTATTTTAAAGTCTCTGGTACACAAATTTGTCTTCATTAAAAACACTAAAATAAAAAGCAAGCACTCAAGCCCTGGCGACACTCCACCATGCAAGCTTTATTAGCTTTGGTTTCGCTTTTGTTGGCTTTGCTTGGGAGCTTTTGGAGATAAGAGCTCATGTAGCTCAGGTTAGCCTCCAACCCACTATGCAGCTGAGGACAGCCTTGCACTCCCAATCCTCCTTCCTCCACACGACCAGGATTACAGTCATGCAAAACAGTACCCAGACATCATCTTTGTAAAGTGGCAGTGGCGGCTTGAATGAGAAACGTCCCCATAGGTTCATGTGTTCGAACAGTTGGTCCCCAGAAGGTGGCGCTGTTTAGGGAGGTCGTAGAAGCTTTGGGAGAGGCGGCATTGCTGGATGAAGTGTGTCAATAGGGGTTTGTAGCCCATCCCACTTCCTGGTCTCTCTCTTCTTCCTGGGTGTAGCTGAGGTGTGATCCCTTAGTTCCCCCCTCCTGCTGCTGTCCCCGACACCCTTATGGACTCTAACCCTCCCGAACCTTGAGCCCAAACAAACTCTTTCCTTGGTCATTTGCGGTATTTTATCACAGCAACCAAAAACTGGCTAACACAGATGACAACCAAATCTGATGAACAAACCTGGGTTGGGCCCCAGACCCTAAATAAAATAGTGTAAATGGCATGATTTGGACAACTGGGGAGATAGCAATTAAGAGCAAGGGGAAGACAGGAGCACTGTAATACTGCTGATTTTTATATTTCTTAATAAACATAATTTGATTATTAAGGATAGTCCTAGTTCTCAGGGAACATTCTATGAATGTTTGTAAAGGAAGGAGGGGCGGTCATATGTACAGATAACCTCAAATTCTTTAGGAGCAAAAGATGTGTGCACGCACCTGTGTGTGTGTGTGTGTGTGTGAGACTGTATGTGTTTACATGTAGACACATCCATTCATGAGTCTGTGTTTACACACAGAGATACCTGCGTATTATGTGTACATCTGTGTACTGAAAGAGAACAAAGACTATCACAGAGCTTCAGAGAGAATTGCTAAGCTGCAAAAAGAAAAGAACATTTGGGTATTGAACTCATCACTTTTGTTATAACATGAAACTGTGTGTGTGCATGTTTCTATGTGTATGTATTGTGTGTGTGTATGTATGTGGGCACCGGGGGTCAACCTGCTTTTTAGAGACTGGGTCCCTCACGTGGCCTAGATCTTGCTGAGCAGGCTGGTTGGCCAGCGGTCCAGTCTGCCTTTCTGGTGCCGGGGGATAACAGTTGTTAGCCACTGCTCCGGGGATCTCTTTACGTGGGTTCCTCTGCTTCCACTGTAAGCATGTTACCTATGGAGCTATCTCCCTAGACTCCCAAAAAGCCGGGGCGGTAACTCACTGGGCTGAGCCGGGACCCCCAGACCTACAGTACAAAAACTGGGCATGGTAGCACATGCAGCTGTTAAACCCAGCACCCACAGGCAGGCACAGCAGGGTCTCCAGAGTTCCCAGACTCCTGAGTGCCGGGATCACAGGCCTGTGCCACCACACCTGGCCCGAGACGCGGTTTTCACCGGCCCATCACATCCGATCACGTCCGGGCAACAACTCGCTTAGCAGACCCAGTTGCTAATATGCATCCAATTGTCTAACTTTATTTTTTCAAATGCTTAACCAACTATTCCAGCACTATTTATTAAATAATGTATGTTTCCCCCACTGATTTGAAATGCCACTTTCATTATATAATAAATAGCTATGCACACCTCAGTTATTTTCCTGCGTCGGCTCATTTGTTTAATTATGCCGATTTTACTGTTTTGTCTTATTATATAAATCTGCAATGCATTTTGGCTTATTCATTCGCTTATTAACTCACTTGGGTTTTTTTGTTTGTTTGTTTGTTTGTTTGCTTGCTTGCTTTTGTTTTTGTTTTGAGACAGGGTCTCATGTAGCTCAGGCTGGCTCAGGCTGAACTGCATAGGTAGCTAAGGATGGTCTTGAACTCCTGCCTCAGCTGCCTCACCTCCCAAGTGCTGGGGGTCCAGGTTTTGTGGTGCTGGATGGACCTGCGGTTTGGTACCTGTGCACAGTGCTCTACAGGCTAAGCTAGAACCCCGGCGTCAACTCACTCGGCAAATCCGAACGGAGGCTTTCTGCGGATGGGAACTGTTTCAGAGCAGCCTGGACAGCGGGCAGTGGGGCACCTCAGCACCTGCATTTAAATATCTGACCTTACAAGCTCCTCCCGCCCTGATCAATTTCATTTATTAAGATGTTCTTAGCCGTTCTTGTCTATTTATAACTCCCAATGAACTGATGTTGCAAGAAAATACATTTGGGATTTCATTGGAACTGAATTAAATGTATGGATTAATCTTAATGGAATTGACAATTTTTAATCTTCTTTCCCACCAGCCCAGCCGGCCGTGTTTCTATGTAGTCAATTCTCATTTTCATGTGAAGTTTTAGCCTCACACATTTATGACTGAACTCGTTGTTGGATATTTTCTGTCTTTGTTGCTATTGTGAATGTCATCTTTTTCCCATCACGCATTCCAGGTGATTAATGTGGGTACACAGGAAAGCCATTGATTTCTTGAATATTTCTTTCAAGTCAGCATTTACTGAATTCCTGATTAATTGTAATAGTTCCTGCTTGTTCTTTCAAATTTCCTAGGTAAATAATCACATAATGTGATTTTCTCTCTACTTTCTTTTCATCTTACCACATATCTATACACATATATATGTATGGAAATATAATACATGCATATATTTCTTTTTGCATTAACCAAGGCAAGCTTTCTGAGCCAAGAGAAGCAATACCAAAGAACCAGTTTCCCCAGGGGAAGCAACCCTGATAAGGAGCTCGGAGCAATTTCTGTGATTTCTGTGGTGTAAATACTACCATCACAGCAGATCTTCGGCTGCCAATTTGATGTCACTAGACATGGAATTTATAAAGGGACACATGCCTTCAACAGTGATCTTCAGGGAAGAGCACAGCAACATAGTAAGCAAAAGCAAAAATGCACGTACACACACACACACACACACACACACACACACACACACACACGACAGGTTCCAATGGGCATGACCCCCTCCCTCGGCAGCTCTGAGAGCTCCTGTGAGGTGCTGTTCCACAAGTCCCCTGTTTGGTGGAGAAGGATAGAACAGTGTCCCTTACGAAAGGATGCGTGGCTCCTGTGGTGCCAGCCTTCAAGTCCTAACCCCTGTTACTCTTCTCAGAGGGTACCCTCAGAGCTGACTGTTCCCCCTAAGTTCCAGTGTTGTTCATTTGGTCTCCAGCTGGTGGCGCTATTGATAGGGGGATGAACCTTTAGGAGGTGGCGTCTATTTGGAGAAAGTAGGTCATTAGGGGGAGCCTTTGAAGATAACATTGTAAGCCTGCAACCCCTGTCCCCCCCACACACACACTTGCTGGCCCCCATGAAGTGAGCAGCCTCCTCTACCACGAGGTGGGGGGTTGTCATGATATCCCGCCTCCCCTCAGACCAAGGCAATGGACGTGAGCTGACCACAGGCTGAAGCTGCGCCCAAATCAAAGTCTGCGCCTTTCCAGTTGTTTTCCTTGGGGATATGTGTCTAAGTGACAAGGAGGTCGCAAACACCCTGACTTCCTCTGTGCTCCTCAACCCTTCCCCCTCTCCCCACTCTTTCCGCTGGAGTACTAATCCCACAGCTCCAACAACTGAGCCTACCTCCTTCCGGCTTGTGGCCTCCTCATGAGGTGTAGGAGGTGGGACTTCCTCCTTCCCCAGCCAACCACACCAGGACCAGACTTGAGCCCCTGGCCTGCCCTGGTGCGTCTCATCAATACTCTCTTTGCCTACAGACTAAGCAATAGGAGCCATTCCTGATTTTCATTTATCTGTTCTTCCCTGCTGGAGCCCAGGGTCAGAATTCCTAAGAGAAAGACCTCCCTGAAGACCTCTTTGTCTAAACACCTTTGTCCACTGCTTAGAAGGTCTAGCATCCTCTCCTACCCATTCCCCAAACTGTGCCTCCCATGGTCGCCAACAATGTTGCCATTGCTGAAACACGTGACCCTGGTCTTCCTGATTCTAAGCAGCCAGACCTTCATGGCAGGTGTACGGTTCATCTTTGCTAACAACCTTAAGCATGCCTGAAGCCTGTGAGGTGAGGCAGCTGCCAGCTGCACGCTAACACCAACCGCGGGGATACAGGCTCCCTGGGCAGGGCCTGATGGGGGAACCTGCCGCTTGGTCGTAGGTGTTATCATTATCGTTCTTGGTCACCTGGAGAAAGAAGGCTGCAAAAAAGAGGTAACGCCATCACACACCCGCCACCCACTCCTTGGGATCTGTTGAAGCCTTCCCCACACTGGGGGAGGGAATGTGTCCAGGCTCAGGGGAAGGATTGTGGGGAGGAGCCCTCTCACCACTGGCAAAGTGGAAACTGTGCTCTGGCTCCTCTGTCACCAGGGCCTATATTAAGAACATTAAATGTCAGCACAGACGCTTTAACTGCTAATGTGAGGGCGAGAGACAGGTGGGTCGCAGGTGAGCAGGAGGAAGGGAAAATTCAGGAGGTAGAAAAAGCAAGGAGGAGGCAGAGAAACCCGATTGGGACCCACAGGTGTGTGTTGGGGGCCAGGCGACAGACCTGTGTGTGTGGGGGGGGTTAATGTGTGGGATGGTGGGCTTGGGCTGTGGGTGCAGCTCAGGTTCTGTGAGACTGTGGGGAACCTGTGCTTCACACCCCTGCAGTGATTCTCACTTGAAAGGGTTTGGGGTAAAGAGTCCCCTCTGCAAAGCAGACTGTCTGCAGAGGTGGCTGTCAAAGCGAGGCCCCGTTGCTAAGGGAACCGCCTGGGAAGTCAAGAGATGAAGTCACCCACCTCCCCAGCAGGCATGAGGCTCAGAAGGGGCCTGACATTCCATCCACGGCTGCCTTGGTGCCTCTCCGGCCAGGCCTTGGAACCTAGGTGAGGCTGAGATCCTGCCTTCCTTGACCATGCCCACACCTGGCTGATCCTTAGCTCAGTGGTTGATCGAGGAGACTTGGCTAGACACCAAAGGCACAGGGGCTTTGGTGAGCCTGTGGGAGGGCAGTCTGGTACCGAAGGGACCACCACTCCCCAGGGTGCTTTTACATGGGAGGACGTCTGGGATTTCACATGAGGTTAAAGTGACTCGTGAGAGGGTCAATTAAATCCAGATAAAAACAGCTTTAAACTGAAGTGAGAATGGAAACCCATAGGCTAGGCTAGAAAGCCACTGTCTTAGATAAGGTTATACCGCTGTGAAAAAAAACCACAACCAAATAAATATTTGGCTTATGCTTCCATATCACTGCTCATCACTGAAGGAAATCAGGACAGGAACTCAAGCATGGCAGGAACCTGGAGGCAGGAGCTGATGCAGAGGTCATGGAGGGGATGTGGCTTACTGTCTTGCTTCCCCATGGCTTGCTTAGCCTGTTTTCTTATAGAATCCAAGGCCACCAGCCCAGGGATGGCCCCACCCACAACGAGCTGGACCCTCCCCCACCAATCACTAAATAAGAAAATGCCCTACAGGCTTGTCCACAGCCCGATCTCATGGAGACATTTTCTCAGGGGAGGTTCCTTCCTTTCCGACGACTCTGGCTTGTGTCAAGGTGGCATAAAGCTAGCCAGATAACCACTAAAGTTTGGACACGGCTGGCCCCAGCGTGGCATTGTGAGGATGGCACAGGGAACTTTAAAACATGTGGAGGTGGTTCCTCTCCAGGGAGTCTGACGCCTGCTAGGAAAAAGCCAGGACATGTGGTTTTTCATCACTGTATCCGTGGGCCGTCGAGGCACTGGACCACTGGGTGTAGCCCTCCTAGACATCCCGAACACCTACTCACTCGTCTTGTTACTGTGCTAAAGGTTTTTATAGAGGAAAACAAAGAATTGCTTAGTCTCGGGTGGAGGCCATGTTGGCATCACACCCCCAACCAGGGCTTTGGGGGCTTGGGAAGAAGGGGGCTCATGGGAAGAAGGAGCCTTGGCATTGGGGCCAGGCAGACTGGACAGCAAAGGTGAGTCCTTGCTGCCGTTCCCACCCCGGGGCCAGTTCCTCGAAGTCCTTTCTTTTCAGGGTCAGTCTGGTCATACGGAGTAGGTGTGGGGGAGGTCTAGAGATGGTTACGCACATAGCTACACACATGGCTGTGCATGAAGTCGGTAGTGATTATACCGTGATCTTGAATTCCCATCCCTCAGAGGATGACCCCGTCCTTACCTGACACGGGTGCCAGCTTTGAATTCCCATGGCATGTGCCTCTTGCCCTTTGAGTACATCACAAACAACTTGCTCTCAGGACATGCTGAGTGCCTGGCACGGAGATGGCCAACCTGGCCCTGTGCCGGGAAGTCTCCAGTCTCAAGACTTGGGGGAAGAAAACAACACCAGCCATGTAGGCTGCCAGGGCTGTGACACTCACCTCAGAGCCATTTCAGCTCCCTGCCGCTTTGTCCCTGGGCCTGGCCCTCTTGGCTCTAACACCCTGTCTCCTAGCCTGCCAGCTCCTGGAAAGCAATGTTGGTAGCCAAATTCATGGGCTCAGGATAGACTCTGGGCTTAGCCAGGCTGGCACTGACCTACTCCACACTCACAGCCCAATCTCAGAACTCCTCGAAGAGACAGGGTCACACTGACGCTCTGGCATGCAGCTAAGATGCAGTCCACCCCCACAGCACCTGAAAATTTGTGTCAGAATCATTCCTCATCCATTCCATTGTCTCACCCTCCTCGGCACATGATGGAACCAGCGCCTCTGCCCTCGGGAGGAGGTGAAAGCCAGAACTAGCCTGTGCTCTAGTTGAGAGATATGCTACCCTATTTTCTAGTTGACATCTTGCTAGCCTGTGCTCAAGCTGAGAGAGATCTTGTTAGTCAGCTCTTGTTTGGCACCGTGTCTGGAGAACCAGAGCCTAGAGCCCTGTGGGATGTTGCTGAGCTGGGGATGTCGTCTGGAGTCCTAAGCATTTGCCTCCCACCTTTAGGAGCAGCTGGGGATGGCCAGAGAATCCCAGGAACCAGTTGAGAAGCTGGAACCACCATCAAGTGAAAAGCTCTGGACTCAGTGGCCCAATAGAGGCGCAGTGAAGTCCTGGAGGAGAGAGACGGGGGTAGCTGCTGTCCCAGGGTCTCATCTGTGTAACAGGGGTCAGAACAGCACGTGTCTGGGTGCAGCCCCAATAGTCCTCTGCTGTTCCTGTTCCTACCGGCCACACCTGGTGGCCTCCAGCTCTGCACATGCCAGACTGGTCTCTCCTGCCTCAGTTGTACCACCCAAGCCTGCAAAGCCCAGGAAATGCCACCGTGAACCCAGATGCAATAGGTGGCTGCAGATGCTGAGACCTGGGAGGGGGAGAGGCTTCCTAAGGCCACAGCAGAACCCGGTGCTCCTGGGTAGGACGGTCTGAAGACTAGAATGTGCCCACCTGGGCTGCGGATGAGTACTGTGCCATGGGCAGGCTCTGGTCTGAGGTAGGCTGCCATCAAGAAGGGCTTGCCTGGGGTCCCCTGTGACGCTTTCCTCAGACTCTGGGCCACCCTTTTTGTTAACGAGTAGGTCCAGATATAGGTAGCCCTGGTGCAGCCCCGCTTCTACCACCACAATGCTGAGTCTGTTCCTGCAAGATGTGAAGTAATGCTCACAAGACTGAGCTGACCGACCCCAATCCTGACCGAGCGTGTGGCCCACGGCCTCCGTGTCAGTATGAAGGAATTAGCTGGGAGGAAAGCAACCCCACGGGAAAGTCAGGAAAGCACTAGGATGTGAGGGTAACACACATTTTTTCACCATTCCATACGCAGCAAGCAATGGGAGCCGCAAGCAGAGCCTTCCCTGTCCGTGTGGGCTTCCGGCCCAGCGCAGGGAATGCAGGCCAGCACTTCCTGTCCTGGAGACTCACACAGGTGGCTGTGTCAGCAACTATCCATAGTCAGTCGTTTACAGGTGCTTAGAACTGTGTTTATCAGCATTCCTACTGGCTAGAGAGGTGGTTCTTCTGGCCTCAGAGAGCCCACTGAGGGTCGGTCAGCCCTGACTAGTTTCTGTCCCAAGTCAGGAGACTGGTTGGCTGTGAGCTAGTCAAGGACATCCTTGGCTGGGAGAAGGGGCCCTCCTCCAGAGCTGTGTCCTTTGCCACTCAGGTTACTGGGGAGCAGAAGAATCAGCCATTTCTGCCATCAGTCTGCTGCCGTGATGAGGGAGGGCGGAATTCTGTTTCTGACGCCCTCTCCCTTTGCTGTGTGAGATCCTGCAAATGCCTTCCCTTCTCTGAGTCAGGTCAGAGCACTCAGAAATACTTTCCGAGAGAGCGGAGCCACTGACTGCTGGTGGGAGAGAGTGACAGGGTGGGTTTGTCTGCTCCTGAGGGTGTGACAGCTTCCCCACTGTGCCTGGGCCTGAAGGGGCTCGGTTGGGGGTCTCCTCCCGCCCCTCATCTTGGCCCGCCCTCCGGAGCCCTCCTGCTGAGGCTTCTTCAGCAGCCGGGGTCTTAAGGATACTTAAGTAGCAAACTATGTGTTGATAATAAAATTTGCCTGCCTCTCACAGACATCCAATTTGCTTACCATCCAAAGAGCAGCACTGGGTGCCGGCTTCTGAAATTGTTTTAATCTCTGCCACCGAGCGCTTCTGGCAGGTTCTTCAACTGGAAAATAGGAAATGAGTTAGAAACAATGGAGGGCCGTGAATAATCTCACTTAAGATGTTTGATCTATCTGGGGGGAAGGTAAAGTTGAAATCCATTTCCTGGTTCACAGCCAGACTCTGGAGGGCGGAGGGCAGGAGAGAGGGGGGATGCTTTGGAGGTGACTAGCCTGGGCCTCACTGTACCCTCCGGTGCCTGTGCGACCCTGGAAAACCTCAAGGGACAATCTGGGCGTCGCTGTAAAGTGTGACTCCTCTGTGCTGATGGAATTGACCTTTCCGTGTAACAGGCCTGACTGCTCACTGAGGCAGTGCCCTGGCCTGTCTCCATCACCGAGCTCCAGACCGGAATAAATACACTTCCAGCCAGTGGAGATGGCTCAGTGGGTAGGAGAGCTTGCTATGCAAGATTGAGGATCTGAGTTCAAGACTCCAGGACTCATGGAAACTGCCGACAGTGATCGTGTGTACCTGAGGTAAAGGATCCCTGAGGCACGCTGGCCGCCAGCCCAGCTCCACGTTCAGTGACAGACCGTGTCTCAAGGGAATAAGGCATCCAATGATGGGGCAGGACTCCTGACACCCTCCCCTGGCTTCCACATATAATCATCACACACACACCACACACACACACACACACACACACACATACACACACACGCACTCCACTCCCAGGACCAAGAAGGAGTGGTGACGATGATACATTCATCCCCCTACCACATCTTCACAAGACCTGAGAGCCCCTGGCTTCCAAGACTTCCTTTCAGATGTGACAATAGGCATGGAGTGTGTGTGGACGCCAACGACAGGAAGGAGGCACCTGTGGACCCTGCGCCCTCTCTGCGGGGAGTGCTCTATCCACGCAGGCGTGGACGGATACCCTCGGCGGAGAGAAAACCACGAGCAGTGGTCTTCCCACCAGGGAGGTCATCACAGCTTCTGGTCTGCACCGCATGGATGAGGAGTACTGGCTTTAGCAAGGAGCAGGCTCTCAGGGCCAAGGCGGGCAGAGACAGTCTCTGCCCTGACCTTTACCAAAACACTTGCATCAGGTGGCTTGCAAGGAAACCAGGCTTTCATGATAATGAACAATGAGGGGGTCTGATTGGATTCCCGTGTGTGTGGGTGTGTGTGTGTGTGTGCGCGCACACACACAGTACACAATTAGTGTGGGTGGCAGCTTCTGTTTGGGGTGAGTTTTCCTGTGTATCTAGCCTTCCAGCTTTCCCTTTGAGGGAGAGAGGAGGGAACCATTGACTCGGGACCTAGAGGGTGGGCTGGCCTTGGCCGAGGATTCATGTTGATCTGTGCTGCTCCAGCCAGGGTGTGAGTGGGAGCCCAGCTTATTCTTGTCCAGCCTTTTTGCCCTCCAGGTGCTGTAGCACGACCCCACCCATCCCCATTCCAGCCTCCCCTACCTCCCCTGGGCCTGGCCCCTTGGGGTCCCGGGTTGGGGGTTTAATGCATTATTGATCTCCCCGAGAAGGGAAAGTGCTGCAGCCGTGGGCCCAGGTAGCTTATTTTGTGCGTCGATGACATTCAGGTACTAGTGAAAAATTATACCAATTATTAAATCAGCCATTATTACTTCAAAGTGCAATCAGTTGTCACAGCGGAGAGAGCTAGCACGGTGCGTTATTAGTCGGCTGTGTGCACAGGGAAAGTGCTGAGAGGGGAGACTTTAACCAAAGGGCAAATGCATGAAATTTACTTAGAAATAGCGATTTATCACCCCTGGGTTTCCTACTGCTCAAATCCAGGCAGACACTTGGCTGGCAGGAGACAGGCTCGGCGGCCGCCCTGCCCCCTGCAGCTCCCACCCTGACAGGAAATGAAAAATTGAGAAGTCGTTGTAACAGCTTAAAGATGCATTATCCTTTTGATGTGCAATTTGAGCTTCATATCCAAAGGCAGGTGAAATAACTGGCATCCGCACGGGCAATAGGGAAGAGAGAGCAGCGCCTCTCCCACTCGGGAGGGGCTGGTGAAAGTGCCCAGCTTGCCGAACCCAGACAGGGAGAGTCCTGGGCGTGGGAGAGGATTAGGACCCAGGAAAGAGAGACAGGCGAGGGTGGGAGAGAAAGAAGGAAAGGCTTGGAAAGACACAAAGAGTCGGAGACACACGGGCAGAGGGAGGGAGAGAGGGACGAACTGGCAAAAAAAAGGAAGGAAAGAGTGAGAAGACAAGTGTGGTAACAGAGGCAGAACAAATGGAAGGAGACAGGAGAGGAATGGTCGAAACTGAGTGTGTGAGTGCCTGTGAATGTGCAATGTGGGGCATGCAGGACTGTGGTCATGTGAGTACCCAAAGTGTACAAGTGTATGGGCGTGCAAGGACATGCGTGTGCAAGTGTGCAGGAGGCTGAGTGTGAGGGTGGGTGGATTAGAGTGTACCTTTGAGCTTGTTCATGTGAATGGTTCAGGCAAGCTGGTGAGCCCAGATGTTGGCAAGGATTGGGGCCGCACCAAGCACCTTCTCAAAACCAGAGGCTGAGTTTACTGATAGCGATGACCCTTTTTAATTTTTAGCATTATTACCAACCCATCTTCCTTCAGCAATGGAGTAGCTAGGCCCCAGAAAAGCCCTTCACACCTACCATTCTCTACTGCTCTTGTTCTGTTCTATGGCACAGACCACTTGTGGTCCATTCTTTGCCCCAGCCAGGGTTCCATCTAATTGAGAGCAGAGTAACGGCCCCTCACCTTAGCAGCCCGCTGAGGATCGGGGATACATGCTGACCTCAGAGGAAGCTCTGACTGACTGACCTTTGCCTGTACTGCGTGATCTTGAGTACGTGAGGTCCCTCTCTGAGGCTCTTCTCTTAAGAGGCCCCTGCTGGTGGCCATCCTTGTAAAGCCTGGTTGCAGGGCAGCCGCTCTGTGAGACTCTGTTGTGGGCCCCTGTTGTTAGAGCTCACCACCTCGCTGGGCCTCTCTGTGGCCTTCTTCCCAGCCCAGTGTTGGAGGGTGTGGGAGTACAGGCAAGGTGGCATGTCCACTCTGCAAACACATTTGAAGATCGGCAGAACATGTCAGAGATGGTGGAGAACTCTCTATGGCAAACCCAGGCAAGGTTTGTCTGAAGATCCATGGGATGAGCAAGAAAGCACTGAGAGTGTTTTAATTACTATTGTCACTAAGAAAATAGGGAAGAAGGAATGCCACGAAGGGTGGCTGGCTCTAGGTGACAGAGTTAAGAAGGACCTTAATTTTTTCCTATAGGTCTTTTTCTGTTTGTTTGTTTGTTTATTGTTTTCTAAGCCAGGGTTTCTCTGTGTAGCCTTTGCCGTCCTGGACTCACTTTGTAGATTAGGCTGGTCTCAAACACATAGAGATCTGCCTGCCTCTGCCTTCCAAGTGAAGTTAAAGTGGAATTTTCAGTAGAATTAAAGTTTCCACTGAAATAACCAAAGAGGCCCAGGAAGCCCTGACTCTCTCAAGACCCTCGATGCATGTTCAATGGAGCATGGAGGTTCTCATGCCTTGCTTCTCGTTCTGATGAACTTGCACCCTGGGGCTCTGGCTGCCCCAGAGGTGGAGGTTCAAAGCCCCTGACTTTATGTCTTCTCTGTCATGGGAAGGACCCCCAGCACGCGCACTGCCTTGCTCAACCCAGCTCATCCACCTGCTGCACAGGTTCACCAAGCTGAGGAGGCTGCGACTGAAGCCTCTGTGCAGGGACACCAACGTGGGAAAGAATGGCCTGGGTCCCCTCTCTGCCTCCCAGAGGCTGGGATCTCATCATTGAAAAACAGGGACAGGCTTGGCCAGGTCCTTCTCCCTTTGCTGCATCCACACTGCTTCTCTTTCAAACCCAGCGCCTGGCACTCGGGGTCTCAGAGCAAGCCCTGTGGCAATAGGAGGAACCCCATTTTCGAGGTCAGAAAGGTGAGGAAAGGGGAAACGGTTGGCTGCGAGTGTGGGTGGTAAAGTTGGACACAGCCCAGATGCTGGCTCTGGGTCCATGCCCTTTCCATGACACCATCTCTCTGGAAACAGATGGCAGTGAGAACGCAGAACTAATCAACAACTCTATTGATCCGGCTTCTCCATCCGGGAGATCGATCTCCCCATTAGAAAGGGGCGGGAGGCACCATCAGAGGGGCCAGCGGGACCGAGAGGCCCACTCAGTGTGGTAGCAGGAACAGCAGTGGATCCTGCTCTGAGCTCAGTCCCCTGGTGGTTCATCTGGGTCACAACGATAAGAGCTGACAGGGCAGGGTGGCCAATATCTGGATTCATAGACCAGTAGCTCTGCAGGGGTATAGCTGGCTAGGGATAGAGGTGTTCCAGGATACCAGTTTCTAGCTCACAGCATTATGGACAAGCCTTCTGCCTTTGGTCTTGTAATTCATCTGTCATGTCATCCATCTTTGCCCATCCATTTTTCCTCTCACCTATTCAGTCACATAACTTTTTCTGAACCAACTTTGTGTAAGATATGGTGGTCCCTAGGTGACCCCAGATTACCAAAGTCTGATTGAAGCAGGGGAAGCATGAATGAACTAAGCTCCAGGCCACAAAAGAATCCTTGTCAACACCTCCTAGAAGCTGATCCTTCTGCTCTTGCAAGGCCCATCCACTTTACTAATTTTTTCCCCTTGGAATGGAAACTTGCTAGGGGCAGAGATATGGCTGTATTTCTCTCCACGGTTCTGCAAGCACTTATCGCAGTTCATTGCACAAGGCTGGGCCTGAAGAAGCTGTTGGCTGAATAGATGGATCATGTATGTATGTATGCATGTATGTATATGAAACATAATGGGTAATGGAAGACGGATGAATGTAGATGGGTGGATATGTGTATTATGCATGCATGGCTAGATAGATAGATAGATAGATAGATAGGTGGATGCATGGATGGATGAGTAAGTAGATGGACACATAGGTAGGTGGGCGGTTGAATGAATAGATGAAAGGGTACATAGATAGTTAAGTGAGTGGATGGATGGACGTCTGCATGCATGGGTGAATGGAAATGTGGATGTGTGGGTAGGTGGACAAATAAGTGGGTGAATGGGTGCAGAGATGGATGGATGAATGGATGGGTGGGTGGGTGGACAGACGGATGGGTAAATAGATGGATGAGTGGATAGGTGGGTAGATAGAAGGTAAATGGAGGATAATGGATGGATGGTTGAGTAAATGGATAGATGAGAGGATGGATAAGTAAGTAAATGGTTAAATGAGTGGATGGATAGATAGGTAGGAGGATGGGTGGATGAATGGATATATGGCTAGGTGGGTAAGTGGATAGATAAATGGAAAGATAGATGGATAGGTAGATATATAGAGATAGATAGATGGCTTAGTGGGTAGACAGACTGTAGATGAAGGATAATAGATGGACGCATAGGTAGATGGATGGATGATGGATGGATGAATAGATAGGTTGTTGTCTGGACAAATAGACAAACAGTGGGTGGATGGGTGAGTCAATAAATGGACAGATGAATGAATGGGTATGTAAATGGGTGGTCAAGTGGATAAATTGATGAATGGATGGCTGGTAGGTGGGTAGAAAGCTAGCTGATTATTGTCATACGGCTATGAAGTTTTCCTCCTGAAGCCTCATGTATTGCGGATTTCTTTGCCAGCTGACAATCTTTGGGAAGTGACCAGGTCTTTAGGGCTCTGATGCATCCCATACATTGATCTCTTGCTACATTGATAAGGTGATGGCATTATGAGGAGGGGGTAAAAAGTAGAAAGTGGAGCCTAGTTGGAGGAAGTAGGTCACTGGGGGTGTCCTGAAGATCTCATATTGCCCTGGCCTCTTCCTGTATTTCCTTCTTTCTTCTTCCTGTCTGTACTTCCTTGCTATGATGTTTTACTCCACAACGAACCCAGAAACACAGCCAGAGGACCACAGAGTGAGCCCTCCAGAATCCTTGGCTTCAGTTGTTCCTCTCAGGCCATATCTGAGAGTGCATTCCTCCCCTGCAGATCCTGTTTTTATTAGCTTACCTCTGATGAAAGAGGCTCAGTATTTGGCAGCAGTCCCCTTGAACAGACAGATGGCTGTCACTGGGGATGCCAGCCCGGACCAAGCCAGGCTTGGGGAGTTGCCTTTCTCCATCCATTTGCTTCACCCCTTCATGGAATGGTTAAAACATACCATTGAAGAAAGAGGATCTTATCAGCTCTGTGCAAAGTCCCCACGGGCTTTGTCTGTCCTTATTACCTCTGCATGTGGTGGCTGGGAGCTCACTCAGAATTGTCAAGATATCTCGTAAAGCGAGGCTCCCCTAGGAAAGAGCATGCTGGGTAAATTCCCACTAGTCAGAAATTATCAGAACTATCGCCTTCTTTATCCTAGACTCCGTATCTATTAAGATAAGGTCAAGTGATTCAACATACAAATAGGGGTTTATCTCTTCAGACCAGACAAGACACAAATCAAAACAGGCATGGGTTATTCATGCCTCAGAAATGGCTCTTAATGTGACAAAAGGGACCCAGGACAAGAGACCCAAAGTGGGGGACGATGTGTGGGAGCATGAGTGAATTAGGGTGTGAGGCAGCCCTCTTCCCACGGTGTGTCACACAGCAGGTCTACCCTGGCCCTGGTTTCTAGACACCTCGCTCTTTCTCTCCTGCCCCAGCATCACAGTCTCACAACAGTGCTACCGTCAGGGTGTGGTCATCAGAGGATATTAGATTTGAATTGTCCTCACATCGATGACATCTGCTGCATGCTCACAGCCCAGTGCTACACCGACATCACCTCTCACTAACTTCCACCTTGGCCGTTGGGAGGCGTGTTTATTGAGCACCCACTGTGAGCTGTACTTCACGCTAAGGACTAAGTGAACAGCTCCTGTCCTTTCAGAGCCCTCCCTTGGTGAAGTCCAAGCCATCAGCAGTCCCTGAAGAGCTGTTGGATGGAAGACACCCACCTCCCAGGAGATGGGAAGGTTCTCACTGGGATGGGTCTTGAACTAGGTGGAATCTATCCAGGCACCTGATTTAGGAAGGTGCTCGTGTTGGGGGTGGTTATAAAAGAACTATGCTTGGGCATCCCACATCCTCCCTCCTATTTCTGCTCCCTGAACTGGACTGGAGAAGGCTAGGATGGAATGAGGTAGTGGTTTCCCTGGGGATAGCCCTGGAAGGGATTGTCTGGCTGCAGGGGAACAGAGATGAGCCAATCAGGGTGGACTTGCATTGGGAGGTGGATCTAATCCTTTATCTATAAAATAGATACAAGATGTTCAGTTGTTCAGCGGTGACAAAAAGATTTCAGTACCAACCAGATTTTTCCCAGGAGGAAGGAAGGGAGGGACATTTCCCATTGGTCTTGGCTCTGGACAGCTGAGCCCACTATAGACAGCTCTCTGAACACCCACACTCCTCTGCAGGGAGAGGACCAGGCATGTCAAAGTTGCATTGAAAAGGTGAAGGGCTAGCGGCCTCCCCGGGTACAGAGGGCACACCCCCACAGGTCCCTGGGGTTAGGAAGGAGCTCCCAATTACAGCCTCCATCAGGCCCTGGAAGGTTTCTCTGTGAAATGAGAGCTGGAGCCGGCGATTGCCGCTGGCACCGGGGAAACTCCAGATCTATAACTTCCTGGAACATAATTAGCTGCTCACTTCAAAGATGCATTGGGGTTTTTGTAATAGGCACCGGGCAGCTCACAGACGGCGGAAAGCCGGAGAAAAATGGGGCCGTCTGGCTTGGAAATGGAAGGAGACAAAATGCTTTCAGTGAGGGCCTTCCTGCAGTGGAGACACCAGGACCTGAGAAAAACAATAATGATCACAATGACTCCTTTTTACAGATGCTCCCGCTGCAGAGGCCTGACCCAGTGCCGGCAGTCTGCAGCTCCTAGGGTGGCCTATCTCTGTGAGGCTGGAATCATATCAGAAGCAGCAAGCGACAGCCCAGAGTCACAGACAAGTCAGGATTAGAAAGCACACAAATTCCTCCAGACTGTCTGACCCTCCTTCTTCAGAGCCTCCCATCTTGCACAGCCTGCTTGCTACAGGAGAGCAAAGGTCTGAGGGACAAATATTTGAATGTGGCTTTCTCCCATTCTGAACAAGCCAGGAGGGACACTGAAAGCAAAGAACAATTAGACCTGCTTTCTGTGGCATCTGTCACAGACCTGTGCCAGCTGGACTCAGTTTTCTGAATAACTGGACTCAGTTATTCAATAGCAGTGATTTCTTACTACAGTAAAGGGATTGAGCCCAATGGAGTCGGGAGAATTGGATTCTGCCCACACAGACTTTAGAAAATCAAATACCTTTTGACTATATCTTTTTGTTTTCTAGGCCTCAGTGTATTCTCTTCAGGACCAATGGATCAGCACTGGAAGTTTGGCACTTTCAGACACATTTAACTGGCAAGACCCTGTCACACGGCCATGTCTGCTTGCAAGGGCAGCTGTAAATGTAGGAAGGATGCATATATCTCTTCACCTATTCCATCCACCCACCCATCCATCCATCCATCCGTCCATCCATCCATCCATCCACCCATCTCATCTATCCATCCACCCATCCATCCATCCACCCATCCATCCACCCATCTCATCTATCCATCCACCCATCCATCCATCCACCTATCCATCCATCCATCCATCCATCCATCCACCCATCTCATCTATCCATCTACACATCCATCCATTTACCCATCTTACACATCCATTCACCTATCCCATCCATCCATCCACCATCCCATCCATCTATCCACCATCCCATCCATCCATCCACCATCCCATCCATCCATCCACCCATCCCATCCATCCATCCACCCATCCATCCATCCATTCACCATCCCATCCATCCATCCATCCATCCATCCATCCATCCATCCATCCCATCCATCCATTCACCCATCCCATCCATCCATCCACCATCTCATCTATCCATCCACCCATCCATCCATCCACCCATCCATCCATCCATCCACTCATCCCATCCATCCATCCACCATCCCATCCATCCATCCACCCATCCATCCATCCATCCATCCATCCACAATCCCATCCATCCATCCACCCAACCTATCTATCCAGTCATTCATTCCATGTATGCATTCATCCATCCTATATACCCAATCCACCCATCCAGTCCATCTATTTATGCATGCATGCATCCGCTCTTCCATCTATCTATTCTATTCATTCCTGCATGTATCTATTCCATCCATCACTCAACCATCCATCCTATCCATCCATTCATCTACGCATCCTATCTTCCCAGTCCATTTTATCCACTTACTGATTCCATGCATGGATTCATCCCTCCTATATACCCAACCTACCCATCTAGTTCATCTATTTATACATTCAACCATGTATCCATTCATTCACCTATCCCATCTTTTCATCCATACATTCACCCACTCATGCATAGATTCATTCTGTCCATTCATCTATTCATTCAACCATCCATCCTACCTATCTTATCCACCTCACCCAATTCACCATATCTATGCATGCATCTGTCCATCCAGTCCTTCTATTCATGCAGGCATAGGTCAACTCCATCTATCTAGCCATTCCATTCATTCATCCACACAGCCATTCACTGATGCGTATATTCATCCCATCCATCTATTCCATTTATCCTATCATATATTCATTAATCTATTTATCTATCCACCTACCCACCCATCCATTCCATTCCATTCATCTATCCATCTGTCCATCAATCCATCCACTTACCACCTAGCCATCCATCCATCCATCCATCCATCCATCTATCCATCCATTTATTCATCCATTTATGCATTTACTTATTCCATCCATTTAGCTTATATATCCTATTCATTAATCCAAATTTGAGTACTATCTGTTATCTGCTAGGCATCATGCCATCTTTCAGACAAAGCAGTAATTAAAACAGGCCATAAACTTCATCCTAGGACTCGGAGTAAGCAGGCATGGCCATCTGACTGAGTCTTGCCAATTGAATGTGTCTAGAAGTGGCAAACACCCAGAGCTGATCTGTGTGGCCCTAAGAGAAACCCCAGGGTCATAGGCAATGAGACCAGAGTCTATTTGAAGCTTTCTGCTTCGAGCCTGAGGTCTAGAGCCCAGAGGGAAAAAGAAACACTGAAAATCAGCAGAAGTCACAATTAGTTTTACCAAAATTGTAGTGAGTGTTCCTCATAGGCAAAGTGCTATCAAGCAGCATGTGGCCTGGGCAAGACAGAGGAATCCGTGAAGGCTCTGAGAAAGAGCCTGTGAGCCCAGCCCTGAAGGGTGAGGGCGTTAGCTCAGGCTGTCTGGAAAAGGCACCCATGGTCCTGCCTGTTGTAGAGTCGCCCACGTACTGAGACCTGCCCAGACTGGACTCTGTAGGAGCCTCCTCCCAGCCCTAAGAGTGTGCTTGCCATCTTGTACCCCAAAGACCTTGTAAAGCGCCACTTCACATTAACAAGGTCCACCTCCTAAGAGACTATGCCAAGAACCACCTTGGCATGTCCTCTGGAAGGGTGGTGACTTCCTAAAGAGCCTGGTCTCCCTTCTGAAGAGGCCAGCTCTGCCAAACAAGGATTTCTTAGCGATCTAGGGGACTGTGGGGTTGGAGACAGAAGTAGGGAAGAGCAGAGTTGCTTGGGGCCGGGGGTGGGGGTGGGGGGGGCGGGAGGGGAGGTGTAGCCCAGAGTCAGGCTGGGGCTGAGGGAGAACTGCTCCCTACACCATCTACTGGGGAAAAGAAATGCTGCCAATTCCCCAGCAGAGAAGCAACCAGTGAGGGGTTTTGATGGCCTGCAGAGCGAGTGGCATGGTAACCACCAGCACATTCTGCGGTTCCTCAGGAAAGAACACCCTTGTTTGGGGGCCCCCGTAAGATGCTGGGCTCTGTGGTCAGGCTGCTGGGTACAAGCACAGCACAGCGCCTGTGCTAAGCTCTGGGGAATAAAGGGATGGCCAGACTCAGCCATCTGCCTGGTATTCTCCTTTCAGTATAGCACCTGGCAGGCTCTGGGTTCCCTGAGGGGCGAGCTGTCCTTTGCTGGAAAGTGTGCTCACACCTCCTCCTCAAGTGTGAGGCTGCCATCCGTTCAGGAGATGACTTCTCACTGCTGCCTGCGCCCTTAGCCCAGGGCTCCTCTTCAGTTCATACCTAGACAACCAGAGGTCAGATACGTCCCCCCTCCAAAAGCATCCTGGACTGATGACCAGCCAGGTAGCAAGATGTGAGTCCTCCAGGCCTTCTCTCAGGGCATGTGAGGGGAGGAGGGTACTCTCTGCAAACTTTACTGAAACCTGAGGCATACTCTGCTCCAGTGACCCACCACTGCCCTTCGCTTGACCCCTCACCTCTCCAGGATCCCTGCTTCCCATCTCAATCCCACTGGCCATGCCTCCCCATTTCCTCAATCGGAAACAAACAATGGATTCCCAGCTGCGAAACTTTCTCCAAGCCTCTGATTACAGTAGGCTCAGGGCTCAGTAAGTGAGCTGCCTTCTCTGTGGCCCTCTGATTGGTTGATCCATAACCAATGGCACACATAGATGACTGATACCAGCTCCCTGCCCCGCACAGATCAACAAGATGTTCCAAAGACTCTATAAATGTATGCATTTGCCCATTGGCTTTCCTGGACTTAGATCTTTGGATCTGAGCTTTCCTACTTAGGAAATTCTGCAATGTGGAGCGGTGGAGACGCCCATCCCCACCCCCACGGAGGAAGTGGGTCGAAGTTAGCTTTCTCATAAACGGTGTTCAGACGGAAGAAAAGCAGCTGTCGCAGAAGCCATGTCAATCTGAATGGTAAAAGGTTCGGGCAAAAACATATTTTATTGTTCTTGCTGTCAGAAGCATAAAGATTTAAGGGGCATGTGACTCGGTAATTGCTGTGGACTTTTTTTTCCTTGACAATAAACATAAAACTTAAAACTGTATTAAAATCATTTGACAATTTTTATGCTCAAAGAGCCTGGAGTGAATAATGGGTTTTTTTGCATCTAAAATGCACTCTCTCGTCAACCTATAAAACTGTCAGAAATAAATTCATCAAAAGTAGATTATATAATTAAAAGTCGCTATTTGTGTCTGCCCGATTGGGATTGGAGTTGTTTGTTTGTCTCTTTCTCTTCTGATCTCTTCCCCCCACCCCCAATCTTTTAATTTTTTTTTTAATTTCCAGGCTAGGACTCTTACGCTGGTCCACTTTGTCTGGAAGAGGTACCCCAGTCTGGGTGGACATACTCCACAAATGCAGCCTTCCCGCTTTGGTGAGCCCCAGCCTGTGTGGTCCTCCGGAGCTACCCAGACAGATACAGTCTCCTCCAGCCTAAGCAGGTCGGTCAGAAGCACCCCAAACTGAGGTGCTCCGTCTGACCCTGCCCACATGATAGAAATTTCTAGAAATTGCCCAACTTCCATTTTCTCCTTCTGGGCTGCCTGCAGAGTCACCCCCGCCCTGCCTTGTGATGAGGTGGCCCTGGGTGACTTTTTTTGGCTTTCAGGTGAATAGGAGCGGTGTGCGCCCTTACCAGGATAGAACCTGACAGAAAGCGCCCGTCTCAGACCTTCCAGTATTTGTTTTAACCTTCCACAGTAGCTGAGACACACCTCCAGGGGTAGAGAGACCCCTGAAACCTAAGCCACAGAGCCATGGCTTATAGCATGGAGAGCTACTGAAGCCAAGACAAGCTGTCGGATGAGCCGCACATAGTGGAGTCTGCCCTCTTGGTAGATGTTGTTTTACCATGACGTGGGGGTGGCAAAGCCAACAGGTTAGGAGGCTGCCATCGGAGGGATAGTTTGTGTGACGGGGCAGAAGACCAGGAAAGCATAGGAAGCTGGGGCGGCGGCTGTGGTCCTGGAAGGCACCTCCTCACACTTGGTTTTGTGCCGTCTTTTTCTGTTTGTTTTTGTTGATGTTTTTCTAAAAACCTATCCTGTCCAGTTTGCTGCACAACCATTTTGTCTCTATGGACCCAAACTGTGGGCTTAGAAGGCAAAACCTCTTCCCCTGACAGTGAACTGAACCAGAAGAGTAGGGGAGAGGGGTTCTCGCTCAACTTGGGCCAAGATGACTGGAGCATGACCTGCTACCTCCAGAAGGTCTCCAGTGGATTGGAGAGATGGCCCGGTTGGTAAAGTGCAAGAAAATCTGAGTTTGATCTCTAGCCCCTTAGTATGAACCCTGTGACCCAGGCATTAGGGACACACAACAAAGACAGCTGGAGCTCCAGGTCCTGCCGACAGGTGTGACCAGATGGCCTAGTTGACTGGCAAGCACTAGGTCCCAGCGAGTGACCTGCCCAACAACAAAAAAAATCAAAGCGGATACCACCTGAGGATCGGATCGATCCCTGAGGATGACCTCTGTTTGGCCTCTGTATGCAACCATACACACATGCATGTATGCTCACAGTAACATGCACACACATACATGCACAAGAGTGTGCCAGGCAGAGCAGGTCACCCCTTCAAGGATGGGCTTTTTCTATGAGCCTGTCTTAGCATTGCTAAAGAAGTGCCTATTTTTATTTTGCCAAGAGAGATTTTCCTACAAAATGGATGCTGAATGTTATCAAATGCCTTTTTATCATCCATGGCTTTTCCCTTTTGGCCTATTAATATGATGAATTATATTAATAGAACTCTGAAAATAGAACTGTCCTTGCCTTCCAATAACACACCCCACCTGGCCATTGTGGGATATTCATTTAATACAGCTCAGGATTCACTTTGCTAATCTTTTATTGAAGAGCTTGCATCTATGTTTGTAAGTGGGAAGAGCCTGCAACCTTCCTTTTGGCGCTCTTCTTTGTCAGGTTTGTTTAGCTTTGTCGATGAGTTTAGAAGGACCCCTGCTTCTAGAAAATTGTGAGTCAGGTGCTCCCCAAACTCCTCTCACCACCAACACAGAGGAATGCTCAATAAATACATGGCAATGGTGGCAGTAATGCTCAGGCCTACAGAAGAGTAGAGGGAGTTCCCGGGAGTGGGATATAAATGGAGACCTGGAAGCCAGAGGTGGAAAGTGCAAACATCATCCTTGCAGCTGCTCAGGGAAGGGGTCAAGGGACACTCATACGTGCACAGGGACAAGGGGCAGGGGACACACACACCTGCACAGGGACATGGGGCAGGGGACACTCACACCACACAGGGATGGGGACATTCACACCACACAGAGACAGTTTCAGGGGACACCACAGAGGTACAAGGGAAGGGCTTAGTTAGACACGTGCTGGCTGAGGACTTCCACGAGCGGGGCGTGCACTCTTGGCAAAGGGTGGACTTGGGGATGGGAATGATCAGCCTTTTGGTCCAGGAAGGGAAAGAGGAAATAAAGAGAATGGGAGAGACAGCATTCAAGAAGAACATGTCCGGGAACTGAATTAAAATGTTAACCGCATGCAAATAGCCACACAGTTCGCTCATTATTAGGGGGATGTAAATCAGACCCACAAAGGGATAGCACCCTGCGCCTAAGATGGTGGCTATAATTAAAAAGAAGAAAATAAAGGCCCGAGGGACAGCTCAGCACGTAAGAGTGCTGTGGCTCTTCCAGGGGACGGGTTCAGTTCCCAGCACCCACCTGGTGGCTCAAAAGCATCTGGAACCCCAGTCCTAACAGTTCTGATACTCTCTTCCGAACTCCTCAGGCACTAGGCACACACGTGATGCACAGGCACACATGAAGGCAAAACATGCATACACGGGAAATATGTCTAAAAAAACATTTTTTAAAAAAATAGAAGAAACTGTCGTTTTCTATTGTGTAATAAGGGGATGGAAGAATGGGCCCTGTGTCTTGCTGGTGGAGCCGTAAATGGCTTAGCTACTGGGGAAACACTATGTCGGCACCTCAACAAATCAGAAGTAGAATTAACATACAATCAAACAACCCACATCTGGCTAAATACCCAAGAGGATGGCAACTGGATGAGATAGCTGCATACTCCTCTTCCTAACGTCATTTTTCAACACAACCAAGAAGTGGAAGTATTCACCAAAGGATGTCTGACTAAACACATATGAAAATAGAAGAGTATTCAGCCTCGAAAAGGAGGCAAATTCCAACCCATGCTAAAGTGGGTGTCCTTGAGTATACTTCGCTAAGTGAAATAAGCCATCAGAAGCTGCCGACAGCAAGGTGGCTGGCTACATGGAACGCTTCTAGAAAATTTTCTGGCAGTTTTCCTTGTCTTAGGCTCCACCTCCTCTGCCGGGAGGTGAGTTCTGTGGGTTCCTGCGTGTGCTGAGGCCTGTGGCCTGCTGGAGTCAATACGAGCTCCTGGACTCAGGGTTGTTTCAGGTTCCAGTTCTGCTACTTCTTAGCCCAGCATCTAGGCAGGGGACTCTGAAGGCCTTGGCTTCCTCTGTACCGAAAGCCCTGTGTTCCAGCGCCATGAGAGGGGCTCACTACCAAACATACAGGTGTCCTTTCCTGCCCAGGGACCGGTACATTAGCTGCAAAACCATGGGAAGCTCCTGTGATTGGAGGATGGCTCCTCGCTTCTTGCACAGTGCACTGCGCAGCCTCCTGGCCTTGCCCGCTGTGTCTTCTTCCCATGTTACCGGAAGTTCACCTAGTTTCCGACTCGTCCACACTGCCCTTGCCTGCGTGGATGGCGGGCGCGTTTCCACGCTTCCTGGCTTCTATGTGGTTTCAGATGGAAAGCGGGGATGGTAAGGGGTGGGCTTGGGTGGGGTGGGGCGGGAGGAAGGGGTGTGGGGGTGGTTCCCACAGAAAGGCTCACCTCCTGCTTTGTTCACGGCCTGCCCCATCTACCCCTTTGTCAGCTCAAGCAGGCCTCTTCCGCTACGCTACCATCCACCCCAAGTGCTCAGCCCCTCCACCCCACACACCATTTGGAGACCAGTTAGTAGACAGAATACTTTCTGCAAGCCTTGCCTAAGCATCAGGGCTTCCCTACCCTTCTTCCTTACAGACCTGCCAGGCCGTCTCCTAGACAGGCTGAACAGCGCCCACCAACAGGATGGAACCCCCCCACCCGCCGCCCAGGGTGGGCAAGCGCCTAAGGTGAGAGTCATGAGCCGGAAAGGAGAGCCAGGGCAAGCCACCCGGGGCGGACCCCACCGCTGCCTGCTGAATAGCATTTGAGCAAAGTGCTGTGTGCTACCCCTTCTCCCGGAACTATGCCATGGAGTAGATTTTGTACACCGGAAGCACAGAGAGGGGCCGTGCCTGACTCAGGGTCACACAGCCACGAGCAGTGGAGCTGGCCTCTCCTGAACCCATCGGAGTGCCAGAGGCATGCAGGCAGCCACACGCACACACCAAACCTGCACCCAGTGTTTGTCCCAATGTGGAAACTGAGGGGCCCTGGTCTCCGGGGAGGGCGACCATTACCCTGAGCTGACTGTCAGCCCCTCCTTTCTTCAGCCTCGGAGGCCGGGCCGAGTCAGCCAGGACCTCGGCACCCTCTTCCAGCTCACCTCGCTGAGGGGTTTTGCACACACCCATGAACTCCCTGGCAAGAGGTCACTGGTCTGCGCAACAATGTTTACCCAGCAAACTGTGAATTAAAACGCTGGGAAAAAAATGCCAAGTGCTGTCAAATATTTGCTTTTATTAGTGGAACCAAAATGTTTTTATTTTTGGTGAAGGCCAGAACAGATGAGGAGGTGCTGAAATGTTTGAACAGGGTGTGTAAAGTTTAAGCTGAACACCAAGCAGAAGAGAGCTGGCCTCTGGGGCTCGGGCAGAGTCCCTAAACTGAGGAGTGGTGGGAAGCCCAGAGCACTAGCCGACAGCCCTGACAAGGAGGCCACCAGCAAGCCAGGCAAGGAAAGCTGGGGACCAGAGACATCCTCAGTGCAGCCTCTCATCACTCCCTCCTTAGCATCCTGTCACCTCTAGGGTCACTACCACCACTACCATCTCACCACCACAACTGCCACTGGACATTGCTGGACATTGCTCTGTGACTCCAAAGAAGCCCTCGTTGCTCATGAGACTCACACTGAATCTGAAAGCCACTAAGCAAGGAAATTAATTAATTAATTAATTAATTAATTAAAGAGCTTCAGAGGGTGGCAAATGCTATTAGGAAAATAAATCTCAGGGGCCAGGGGAGATGCCCAGTCAGGAAAGTGCTCGCTGCACAAGCATGAGGGCTTGAGTTTGATCCCTAGATGATTTCTTTTAAAAATTGGGCTTGGTGCTTTGCTTGCCCCAAGGCAGCAGGGTCCTGTCTTTCAGAAGGTCCACAGGCTGATGGGAGCCTGTGGACAGGGCTCCTTCCAAGTCTGTTCTTCCCCCATGTCCCATCACCACCTACACACTTGAGATATGGTCCTTGAGCTTTCTCTGCTCTTCATGGCCAGCCTTCCTTACAGGTCCCTCAAGAGTCTACCCATATTCCCATTCCATACCCATGCACAGAACCCCCATTCCCATGCCCAGAACCCCCATTCCTAGGCACAGAACCCCCATTCCCAGGCACCGAAACTCTCATTCCCATGCACAGAAACTCCACCCACCACAGCAAGCTTTTCTCCCTTTTCTTTTTCTTTTAAATAATTTTAAATTCTGCTTTTAAAATATTCCTTCCCAATTTCGTACATGTATATAATGTGCTTTTACCGTTCCCACTACCTTCTTGTAATGCTCCCCTACTCTCACAAACCCCTTCTTCTCAACCAGTCTCCTTCTTTCATGTTCTCTCTCTCTCTCTCTTTCTGTCTCCCTCTGTGTGTGTGTGTGTGTGTGTGTGTGTGTGTGTGTGTGTACATGCATATGCCATGGCCTGTGTGGCGGGCAGAAGACAATCCCAGGTGTCCTCGCAGTCCATGGTGTATACCTCAGGCTAGGAGACCCAGGAGCTTCCAGCGATTCTCCGCCTCACCACTGGGGGAGCTGTGATTGCAGACGCACTCCTGTATCTGGCTGAATATGGGTTCTGGGGATCCAAACTCAGGCTCCTCCAGTCACAAAGGAGCACTTTGCTCACTGTGCCCCAAGACCCCCTTAAACTCAGCCCACCGTATAGGCCACGCCTGTTCAGGAGAAGTCTCCCAACCGTGGCTAATCTCTCTGAAAACACCCTCACAGACGCACGCAGAGCTGCGTCTCCTAGGTGACTCCAGCTCCAGCCAAAGTGACAAGGAGGCTGTGAGCTTGCGTTCTGTCTCCACCACTGTGAAATATTCGATTATATATATTTAGGGTGACAGAGTTGACATGGTCCTTGACCCTGGCCTGTGGCAACCGAGATGAAAGCAAAGCAGAAACTCGGACGATAAAGAAGCCACGGGGTGCCTCAGCCCCAGCCCCTGATGGAAGATTGCCGGGAGCATTTCCTAACTCTAAAAATGTGGTTGCGACAGCAGATGAGGGGACTGTGCGCCAGGTGATGCCGCTTTGTGACACTTAAGCATCCAGAGCCCGTCGTGGACCTTAGACCCTTAATTCTCACTTACTGAAAAATATTATTAAAACGAGCAAACGAAGACACCTCTCTGGGCATTTAATGTGCTTACGTGGCTCCCGTCCCTAGAGCAAATACTTAGTCATCATTCCCGCACGCGTATATTGTGAATTCTATAGACCCCATTTTATTGGTTCTTTAATATTAGTATCTCGAGAGTTAATAAATACCTGCATCTGTTCTCTGGTATCTTTTTCCCCCTGAACTTCATTTGTCATGCAGATGAGGTTATTCTGAGATGAAGGATCAGGTGTATCTAAATTACAATTTAGCTAATCAGTTTGTTCCAATAGCATTGAGTGACTGGAGCCGTTCCCCTGCCGACGGTGGCTTTGTGAGGGTGCTGCTCCATGTGTCATCTGTTTCCAGGTGTTTGGGTCCTTCTATTTTTTGTTTTTGTGCATGTACGTGTGTTGGGTATGTGCAGGTATGTGCTCCCGTGAGTGCTAACCCAGAAAGTCAGAGGTCCATGGCTTCTTCAATGGCTCTCTACCTTTTAAGGCTAAAAAAAAAAAAAAAAACCAAAATTCTTTTTAATGCTGGCTCAGCAGTTAAGGGCACTTACTGTCCTTGCAGAGAACTAAGGTTTGATCCTCAGCACTCACGCGATGGCTGGCACAGTCCGCAACAACAGTTCCAGGGATCCAGTGCCCTCTTCTGGCCGCTGTGGGCACTGCACTCATGTGTCTGTACCACAGGCACGCGGTGCCCACAGAGACCAGAGAAGGGTGTTAGACCCCTGAGGCTGAAGTTACAAATGGCTGTGGGCAGCCATGTAGGTGCTGGGAATCAAACTCAAGTCCTAAAAGAACAGTAACTGCTCTCGACCACTCTAAGCCCCCTACACCTTGTTTTTAAGGTATTTTTATTGATATATATATATATTGGGAGGCATTGGTGCCTCCCACAGTAGGCTGGGTCTTCCCACATCCAGTCACCTCATTAAGAATGCCTCCCCTCACCCCCACCTCCCCAAACATATCCACAGGCCAACCAAATGAAGACTCTTCCCAGAGGTCTCTAGCTGTGTCAAGCTGAAAAGCTGATCATCTCTCCTTGTCAACTTGACAAGGAGAGATGCATATATATATATATATGCATATATATATATATATACATATATATATATAGTGTGTGTGTGTGTGTGTGTGTGTGCGCGTGCGCACGAGCTTGCAGGCATGCAGAGTGTTTGTGTTGAAGTCAGAGGACAACATGAGGGTGCCATGAAGAAGAACATCTCTTCTCCGGCCATGTGGGTGCCAGGGATCCAACTCAGCTCATCATGCTTAGCAGCAAGTTCCTGTATCCATCAAGCCTGCACTGGCTGTTCCCGTTTTTGAGACAGGTATTGGCTAGATTGCCTGGCTGAACGTCCTGTCTCCTCCCCCAGCTTGGCTTACAGGTGCACACCCTCACACCTGGCTTTTTACCAGGGTGCTGAGGATTCAAACCCATGCCTTCACCCCTGAGCAGCAAGCGCCTACTCACTGGGCCAGCTCCCCGCCCCTCGGCACTGATTGGTTGGTTCTCATCCATGGTCTCATCTTTCAAATCCTTGCTGTTCTAAAGGCCAGGAAGGTTGGCCAGGGCCTCCCCTTGTGACTTATCCTTTTCTGTTCTGATCGACTCCCCCCCACCCCCATGAACTTCAGCGGCGTCAAGGTCTTTTTGTGGGGTGTTAGATACTGCGTTAAATCTGCAAATTAACCTCGGAGGCGGCCTGACGTCTTTACAGGACCTCCGCACTCCCGTGAAGAAATGCAGAACCTTCTCCATTTATTCTGGTCTCCTTTTATTTCACCAATAAAATTTTGTAGTTGTATTTATATGGGTCACACACATTTCTCATTAAGTTTATTCTAAGTATTTTCCCGTTGCTTTGGTGAGCGCCCTCCCTCCCTCCCACCCCCCTTGGAGGAGCACACACATGGCTCAATGGCCTGACTCACAGGATTCTGTTGTTTGTTCTCTGAACTGCTGCTCTTGTTAACTGGCCCCAAATCACACGGACTATGAACATTGGTTGTCACATTGACATCTGATGAGTGTGTCGGGCCTCAGGGAGCAGAGCCGGTCCATCTGCTGAGACTGCCTAACCTTGGCTGCACTAAAGCTTGCTCCATCACCTGACACTGAGCCCTGACTCGCAGGGCAGACATGTCCTTTCAACCCTAGTGGGTGCTTCATAGACCCAAGGTGCTTCACTCTCTGTTAGTCACTCAACAATCATCAAATACTCAGAATGTGTCTGGCCTCTTGGCCAAGCCGTTTTTCTGGCTTTAGTCTTTGAACAGTGGAAGTGTGAGCGTGATTAATTACCAAGGTGAAGGGACTTTCTGAGATCGCACAGCTGGTATCTGGGATTGCATCCATGTCCGTCCTCCTCCATGCATCCATGAGCCTCTAGCGTTCACTACATCACTCTGGGCATTCTAGTATTTCTCCCTAGAGCTCTGCCCTCTGAGCCTGGTCCTCTTGCTCCAGAGTGAGGCCCACTAGGCTTTCCAGCCATGCCCCTAAGTCCTTGAGTGACCGCATGGTGACCTTCCTGGAAGAGAGTGTTGGTATGAGTCTTCAGACAAAGTCTCTCTACCTGAAATTTTCCTGCAAAGAACAATCGCTGTGCAACAATAGCAGCAAAAGTTCACAAGGAGGAGGCTTAGTGTCCACACAGCATCCTTAGGTATGGGAGGTAAGGCCTGAGCGAGCCACCGGTGCTGCACGCCTTTAGTCGCGGCACTCAGGAGGCAGAGGCAGGCAGATCTCTGAGTTCTAGGCCAGTGAGTGTGGTCTACAAAGCGAGTCCAGGACAACCAGGGCTACACAGAAAAACAAGCAACCAACCAAACAAACAAACAAGAGGTGGAGATTATGGAAGAATTAGCCTGTTCTCCTGGGAGCCCAGTTGAGAAAAGGTGTGTAAAGTTATGGCTTGAAAGTGACATGGTTGAGTGTCAAGTTGACAAGGAGAGATGATCAGCTTTTCAGCTTGACACAGCTAGAGACCTCTGGGAAGAGTCTTCATTGGTTGGCCTGTGGATATGTTTGGGGAGGTGGGGGTGAGGGGAGGCATTCTTAATGAGGTGAATGGATGTGGGAAGACCCAGCCTACTGTGGGAGGCACCAATTCCTAGGCAGGGAGTCCCAAACTATGTAAGAGTGAAGTGATCAGGCTGAGCCTGTGAGCGTGTGTGCACTAATTTCTCTCTGCTCTTGAATGTGGGTAGGACTGGCTGTTTTAAGTTCCTACCCACTAGGAGGGAAGGTAACCTAGAACTGTGACCTAAACTAAAGCTCTTTTCCACCCACATTGGTTTTGTTGGTGGTGGTGGTTTTGGTCAGGGTATTTTATCACAGCAACAGAAATGAAACCAGACCTACAGTGATCCTAAGCCTTTAGACCTTACAGTGATTCTAAGCATTTAGAAGCAAAAGGTCTGGGAATGAACCTTGTGTTTCCCCTCAAGAGGTGATTCTTAAGGTTCACTTAGGAGAAACTGCACTCGGTGGTTGACAGCAGAGGGCTTGGGTGAGTCACCCTGAAGGCAGGCCCAAGAAAGAACCCCAAGAGCTTTATCAGAGAGGGCAGGGCTGTGGCCCTGGCTAGGGGCCAGGGAGAGGAAGGGGTGAGAACAGACTGGCCCAGTAGTGGTGAGCAATTTCATACCACCATCAGCGATACAGGGGATTTTCCTGTCTGAACAACTTCAAAGGTTCAGCATGGAGCTGGTAAAGGCTGGAGCAGCTGGGGATGTCCCAGAAGAATGGGAGCTACCACTGTCCCCATCTGTCCATTCTCTACCTTGTTTCCCTCCTCTCCTGGGGACTTACTCCATGTACCAGGGGCAGTGAGAAACCAGAGCGAGAAGAGTAGCACTCCTCAGGTGGAGTGACAAGATAACAGAGAAACAGAGGGCCAAGCCTGGCCGTTTGCTACCCAGTGTGGCTGGGCCAGTCCCCAGTGTCTTAGCATCTAATTCCTCGTCATGCCGCCATGCATCCACGCATCCATTCATCCATCCATCCATCCATCCATCCATCCATCCATCCCACAAATGTTTGCTGAGTGATGACCACCTGCCCAAGATCATCAGCACAGAGAACCCACCAGTGGGTTTGGGGATCTGGGTTGCAGTATAAGGAAATAGAGCCTGAAGCTAAATGAACCAAACAGGAGTGTTCTAGGGTCATTAAAGTACTGACCACACAAGCAAGAGGACCTGAGTTCAAGGCTTGGAGTACACCTGTAACCCCAGCACTAAGGAGAGAGAGGCAAGTGGATCCCCGAGGCAGAGTGGCCAGACAGCCTAAGAAACTCAGTGAGCCCCAGGTCCCAGTGAGAGCATCCACCTCAAAAGGCAGGCGCAGGCTGGAGACGCTCAGTGGTTAAAAGCACTTGTTTTTGTAGAGGACCCAAGTTCATTCCCAGCACCCATATGTCAGCTCGCTCATCTCTAGGTCCAGGTTCCGGGGGATCTGACATGCTCTCCTGGCATCTGCAGGTACCGTATGCATGAGGTGCACAGATACATGCCGGCAAAACACCTGTACGTGTAACATAAAAATCAATAAATCTTAAAAATCAAAAACAAAAAGCAAGGTGACCTCTACACGTGCGCGCACACACACACACACACACACACACACACACACACACACGGAGAGGGTGGCTCTTTTCAGGCGGTGGTGACTCCCGAGAGTCAATTCATGCGTGGTGATGAGCTAGTGAGTGCCTAGACCACACAGCTCCACAGAATACTACCATCCCGCCTAGGGCCTGCTCTTCCAAAGTGTTCAGAGACAATTGCATTAACTTATTAACTTCATCACCTGTCGTGAATACGAACGACTGTGCTTTGCCTGGATATTCTTAGCCAAGAAGGAAATTTGAAAAAAAAAAAAAAGGAAGAAGAAGAATGAAATTCAGGTCAGACCCAAAAAAGGAAAGACCTTGGATTGCCCTGTTCTTAAAAGCTCTTAAAAGGAATTGAATTAGAACTGAGGGGAAAAAAAAAATTGGCCCGTGAATCCAACTCCCACAGACACCAAGTTAGAAAAAAAAAATAGCTGAAAGAAAAGTATGTAACCCGTCAATCAAGACATGATGGTTTTATTTTTTTTAAAATGAGAAGCCTTTTGTTTTAAGAGGAGCGGGCTGGCAATTTAGAGCGCAGAGGCAGCGGCAGGGTGAAGATCTTTCCTATCTGCAGACAGGGGGGACCAGGCTGCCGATGGAGAAGTTGAGGGTTGCATAATAAGCTCCATGTCCAGGAGGTTCGCTTTCCGGAGAGGAGCCTGGGATCTCCGTGGCTCTGATTGATGGAACTCCGGGTCGGTGCGAGCCGGGGAGGTATAATCTCGCCTTTGTTGGTAATCAAAGGCGGCTGGCTGAGACTCCATCTTTTCCTTCTGATTCCTATGTACGAATCTGAGGCGCTCAGATGAAATGTGTTGCGTTACACCGGCGCCAATAAGTCACACTATCTGTGTTGTGACACACCGAATATTACTAATTGTCAATCAGGAGCCACAAGTCCTGTCAAGGCGCTCCCTTCTCGACGGGCTGGTTCAAACCTGAAGTGATTTTTAATCAAGTGTTAATAACACGGCACCTGTCAGTGGACGGCGGGTATCAGGCAATCAGAAAAGGCGAGCGGATGACATGGCAAATTTTAATGTTTTCATTTTCCACTCTTCCCAATTATCGGTGGGATTTCTGTCAGGCTGAATAGTGCACTGACATCGCCGGGGAACTTCACCTCGCAGAGCGCGGAGGCAGCTGACAGGGTCCTGGAAGTGCCAGGTTATGCATCTGGCCCTGACAGGGTGACCTGCTAGCTCCTCTGGGAGGCCTGCGGTCCCTGAACCACCCAGGACAGAGAGCGTTGGGTCTGGAGCAGTGGACATACCCGGATATTAGAGACCTGGTGCTTGGCTACACCGTGGCAGACGTCTGGGGAAGGTGATGGAGCAGAGAGCTGGGTCAAAGTCCAGGGTGAGATGCGCCACCTTCAGAGCCTTCTCCAGGGTCCACTGGAGAGCCACACACATCATGGACACTCTGAATCACGTGGCTGAAACTGGCTTTCCCTTTTTGCCACATGGCCAAAAAACGTGGGAGGGGAAGAACAGGAAGGAATTCAAGAAGGCAGGAGGAAGAAAGGAATGGAGGACAAAGGAAAAGACAGGAAGGAGGGTGGGGGACTGGGGTGGTGCTGACCAGTGTGGCATGGCTCCCTTCTCTCCCGAGCCAGCCCTAGTGGGACCTGCTAGGTGCTCAGGAGCCAAGGATGGGGTGGGGGGTTGTTTTATTTTTGCTTCCATGCACTGCTGGTTATGTCTTTCTTCTTACTCTGTAGAGCCAAGTGTTCAAACATATGAACCCGCAGGGGACAATTTATACCCAAACCAACTTAGGCCCTTCCTGTAACTTCTCCCCTGGCTCTGGGGTGTGCCGTGAACATGGGTTAGATCCGAGGCAGCTCTGGGTAGACACGTCCACCAAGCAGGTGCCATCTCAGCCCCTCGAAGCTTTTCTGTATTACCTGATGGTGCCCACCACTGGGTCTCTCTGATCTCTCCTCCTTGCTCTCCTCCATGGGGGCCAACCTCTCAGACACACTGGTATCCATCTCCTCTGTGCAAGCGTCCTCAGGCACAGCCACACCCATCATGTGACTGTGGCTATCTTATTCACGCTCATCAGCCAGTGAGAGTACCTGACCCAGGTGGGTCCTCTGGGCTCTGCTCAAGTCTCTAAACGCTCGTCATCTGGATGTCCCACAGGTACCTGAAGTTAAATCAGTCCTTAAGGGACAGTTTGTACCCTGTGCCTACAATGGGTTCCCATTTTGGTGACGAGCATCATCATTGTCCCCCTGAGACGGTCACCAGAAACATAAGAGCACCTGAGGGCACCAGCCAATCACTGGCCCCATCTGCAGCTACGTAGGTGCTGAGAAGAGTAAGTTTACCCCTTACCCGACTTTCCAGCACACGGGAAGATGTAGTCATCTACCCTCACCCAGGGAGAACTCAAGTCCTGGTGCTGAAATGGATAAACTTGGAGCAGCAGTCCGTAGCATCACTGAATCACCATGGCTGCTCAGTCTTCTTTTCCTCAAAGCCCAACTGCCCTGGGAAATCTGAGGCTGACCCAACCCTCTGGTCTATCTTATTAGTGGGATTTTACTGCTGGTGACTCAGTAGAAAGGGCATCTGTTCTGCTGACTTAAGGGCCTTAGTTGGATCCCTGGAACCCACATAAAATGGAAGGAGAGGACCAACTCCTGAAGGTTGTGGTCTGACCTCCAGACATGTGCACTATGGCGTGTATGTATGCCTATCCCCTGATACACATTATACACACACACACACATACATGCACACATACATACACACACTTAAAAAAAAAAGAGACCATTATACCAGTTATCCACTGATGTGTAACAAAAGTCTCCAAACACACTGTGCCTTAGAACGACACCTGAAGTTTTTGAGGATTAAGAGTCTGGGGATGGCTTGGCTGGGTGTGATGCAGATCTCTCAAGATGGCCTCCAACTGTAGGTGGGGATGCTGGAGGCTGGGCAGGGTTGCACGAAGCCTTGCTCTGTGGTCAGCTCCACTTCCTCACCGGGAACCTCACAAAGGTTGTCTGAGTGTCCTTATGTCACAGACCTGGCATCCCAGGACAGAAGGCAAGAGGAGCAATCAAGAGGGATGCCATTTAACAGTAGGGCTTTTCTGAGAAGTGCCGTGCCATCAATTCTAGCATATTCTGCAAGGCATACAGACTGGTGTAGCACTAAAAGAAGCGAGTGTAAGGCCATGGAGGGAGAAGCCTCAACACAGTGAGGCGCAAACTTGAGGCACTCTGAACAGGCATGCCACCAGCTCACTGCGTGGTGCAGGGCTCTGCTCTGCCTTGCCTGACCTCAGTGGCCTCATCCAGACAATGAAGTGAGTAAGATACAGCTCAGGCTCTGCGTTTCCGTGAGTCTCAGAACCCCAGGACGGCCACTTCCACATCTCATCTCTACATGTCACCCACCAAGCAGCATGAGAAAGGTGAAGGGTGGGTCCTAGGGCTGAGGAAGAGAGCTCAAAGCCCTCTCTGCACCTCCCAGTTAGGTTCACCAAGTCCTCCCCTGGGGATCTTTCTCCTTGAACTCTGCAATTTGGCCTGCAGAGGGCATGGTCCCAAGGAGGGTGTCTAGAAAAAGCAGGAGCCCTGGTCACCCCTGAAGTTTCCTGCACACTCAGTGCACAAGTCCACAGTGACATGTGAGCTGAGGTCCACACAGCCTCACAGGCCCTATGGGATGGTGCAGACAGGCCTGGGTGACCGAGTCCTTTCTCAGGTAGGGTGAACACAAGTTTAGGGATCTACCTGAAGAGACATGCTTTACAGCAAAGCCAGGAGATGGAGGACTTCCTTCCCAAAAGGAAATATGCTCGCCGTCCTGGGGGGAGGCAGTTGTGGAGGGCTCCTGATGTACATCCCACGGCAAAGGTTGGTCTTGTTTGGCGTTCCTCACACACCTCCCTCCATCTCGTTGGCGCACGGGGCCTCTACACCCCACGCAGGTCTGGAGGAGCAGGACCTGAAGGTGGCAATGCTTCATCAACTCCGAGTTGCAGACCCACCACTCCCTAAACCTGCGTGGTTCAACCCGGGGGCTCCAGCTGGAGGACGGACCCATGGTGTTATCTCAGGGGTCTCTCTCTGCCACAGTCACGCTGGCTGAAGACAGAGTAGCCACCTGAGGAGACATGTCATGTCATGGGCGTGCAGTTCCACCCCCCCCAACACACACACATTTGGAGGTGGCCCAGCATTACTGAGTTGAAGAATAGATGTTCCTGCTGCCCATCCGAAAGAGTATCAATGGGCTGGGAAAAGGACTCTGCAGACAGGGTTCTCACAGGCACACATGGGGACCAGGTTGCCCAACTTTGTTCTCTCAGGCTTTTTTCTTTAGTTCCATGGACACTACACTCAGGGTGCTCCCCCTATCAGGCTCTGATCATGCCCTATCATGCTCTATTATCTCTACAATCGAGCTGGGTCAGGCTGTTGTTTCTGAAGAGACTTGGGGACAAGCTGGCTGAGTAATGAACACAGGTGTCAGGGAGCCTGGACCAAAACTGATCACTAAATATCAGCTCTTAAACTAAACTCAAGGGCTTTCCTCCTGTGCCTGTCCCTAGGCTAGCATATCTCCAAGACAACCCCACACACTGAGGCTCAGTCTCTCAGATCTAATGGGTTCCCTAGTGCCTGGGCAGCCATCAGCCTAAGAGCTAGAAACAGGAAAAAAAAAATTAGGGATTTAATTTTATTTAGGGTTATGTATGTGCATGTGCGTTTATGTGTGTGTGTGAGGGAGAGAGACAGACAGACAGACACACAGAGAGGGGTGTATGGGTGCCTGCAGAGGTCAGGAGAGAGCGCTGGTTCCGCAGGAGCTGGAGTTACAGGGGGTTGGGAGTCACCTGATGTGGCTGCTGGGACTGAACTTGGATCCTTTGCAGGAACAGCAGGAACTCTTAACCACTGAGCCTTCGCTCTAGCCCCTAGACAGAGTTTTAGGTGTTTAAGTTTCAATCTTAAACAAAGGTAGCCCAAACTAAAAAAGACGAAAACCACGCGTTCTCCCTCACATGTGCTTCCTAGTGCATAATGAATGCACGTGTGTATGTACATGTTTGTGCACAAACAGGTGTAAGTGTGGCTGTAGCTCAGCATTTAGAAAAGAGAGCAAGAAGTGTGGTCTTAGGTGACGAGGAAGGAGAGGCACTGCACAAAAGGACACATGGGACGTGGGAGAGGAAAAGAATCTTGGAAGAGGGCTACAAAGAGGGAACAGGAGAGAGAAGGGTGGGGAATGGAGAACCACAAGACAAAATGCCTGGCTTAAAAAAAATTGTTGTAAGAACGGCCTCCATGGGCATTCATACGTTTGGATGTTTGGTCCCCAGTCAGTGGAACTGTTTAGGAAGGATAAGGAGGCATGGACTTGTATGAGGAGGTGTGTATCACTGGGAGTGGACTTTGGGTTTCAAATGCCCACACCAGGCCCTGTGTACGTCTCTCTCTCTGCCCGCTAGCAGCCTGTAGATCAGGATGCAAAGCCCGAAGCTACTGCTCCAGCGCCATGCCTATCTGCTTCCTGCCATGCTAATCATGCACTAGCCCTCTGAAACTGTACTCCCATGTAAATACCATTTTTTTTGTAAGTATTGCCTTGGTCATGGTGTTCCTTCACAGAAGTAGAATGGTAACTAAAACAGCATCTAACATATTATATGCTGGTTTTAAATAAATAAACGAGTTTAAGTTTCAAGGTGGTTGGGAAATAGCTCAGTTGGTAAAGTTCTATACCAAATGTGAGAACCTGAGTGAGATCCCTAGAACCCACACTAAAAGCTAAGCATACACTGGCTAGCTGGCCCAGTGGGTAAAGGTGCTTGCCACCACACCAAGGGACCTTAGTTCAATCCCCAGAAACCTTGCGGTGGGAGGAGAGGATGAGCCCCTGCAGGTTGTCCTTTGACTCCACACATACACACAAACTTATTTATATATATTTATGTATGTATATGTGTATGTATTATGTATGTATCTATGTATGTGTGTGTATGTGTATATATGTATGTATATGTGTATGTATGTACAAGTGTCAAGTGTGATGACACATACTTGTAATTTCAGCACTGGAGAAGCAGAGACAGGTAGATCCCTGGTGCTGGATTGTCCAGCTAGCCTAACCAATGAGTTCCAAGCCAATGATAAATAGTTTTTCAAAAACCAAGGCGAGGGCTAGAGAAATAGCTCAGCAGTTAAGGGTGCTTACTCCTCCGGCCAAGGAGGGGGTCCAAGATTCACAGATAAAGGGGCTTATATTTACAGGAAGGGAGTCCAAATTAACAGAAGGGAGGACTAGATCCATGGGAGACGGAACCCAGTTTCACAGAAGAGGGACTCGAATCCACAGGAGAGGGGACCCAGGTACACAGAAAAGGGGAGAGGAAACCCAGGTTCACACAGGCATATATGTGCGCTCTCTCTCTCTCTCTCTCTCTGTCTCTCTCTCTCTCTCACACACACACTTGGCCTACAGGCCCATTAGGGCTCTTGAAAGCTCCAAGAACACACTCCACTTAGAACAGAAAACTTGCCCTTCTCCTCTGAAGCTCAAATCACACAAAACAGTGAGGGAGGTTGACCCCACTCAGAGACCAGGAGCAGACTGGAACCCCTCCACAGAGCGATGACGACAGGCATTTTCGGAGCTGTCTGGAGTACTGAGCTGGCGGCCCCTACTCTGATGCCCGTGGGCCCCAAGACTCGCCCTGTGGTCTGCACGACCCGCCATGTTTGAGGGCGTGTCTGTTTGAACAGAGAACCAGGTTGGCCACACCTGGTGTTGTTTGGTAGAGACAAAGGACACAGATTGCTCCTGGCTGCCTTTGGGTCACTCTCCTGCCCTCACTCCCTGTAGCCTTCTCGAAGCCAGCACCAACCTCACCCGAACAATGTCATGAATATTCTCTCCTTGATGAACTTCAAGTCTTTTAATGACTCTTCATAAAGGAACAGTGGGGCCAAAAGTTGAGCAAAGGAGATGATTAAAGTGCCTTATTAAAAGCGGCCTTGTAGAATTCTCCACATGAAAGCAAGCACCATTATGAGGCCTTATCCTTATAAATGACGCTTCGCTTTCGCGAACATGCCGAAACCTGATTAGAGTGACAGGCGCTGACTGATACTGCAAACCTGTTAATAACATGAAAATTAGAAGAGGCTCATGCAAAGAAGGGAGATTAATTTAGCCGGAGTACATCTCGCGCAAATTGCAAAGTTGTGAATATGTTCTCAGATAATGAGCCTTCCCAGTCATCAGCCCGCTTGTCATCTTCTGTAATTAATGTTAAGGAAGACGCCTTCCTGATGGTTCGAATTACTCATATACCAAGAAAATTTCTTCAGAGAAATAATTTACATTTATTATCATCGGTCTGTTTGTGTGGTTTATTTCGTGCCCGCGTAATTTATTGCGGGGCCGTTCGCCTCGCCTTGATTAGTCGCTCGTCAGGACAGGATGTAATTTTTTTTTCTTGATGGCGACATCTAAGACTTGACAGTGGTGTGTAACACTCCTTGTCTCTGGATGGTTTTCTTTACCCCCCACTTAAATAAACTTTGGGGCTAAGTTCCCCTAAGGTTGTCTCTCCAGTCAAGATGAGGTATTGGAATAACTGTTGGCCGGTAAGCCTTCAGGAACAGTAGGGGTTCCCTGCTGAGGGCCTGGGAAGGTCCTGGTTCCCCTCTTCCCGATGCTGGCCGTGGCTGAGGCTGTGTGGGAGTTGGTTCCTCTGTTGTTGGGATGGAGCATTTGTTGTCTCCACCCATCCTCTCCTCCCTCGGGTCATCTGCCGCTGGAGAAACCTCCACATCTGCTTGCTTCTCCACTCCTCGTTATCTGCTCCACTCATACGATGCACACCTCCTCCATCTTGACACTCACCCCCTTTGGGGTGGCACAGTGTTTTGGGGGAGGGTGTCTGCCAAGTTCATAGCCCCCACCCAAAACTATGCATCATGTCAGGTCCTACCAGGGGCTAGAACGCCCAGGAGAAAGGCCTGACATGGTAAGACAAGACGGAAACAGATTTGTCCATCTCAATATGACACTGCAAGCCACTCTTGGCCCTGAGCCCACACTTTCTGTCTTTCTGAGTACCTCAGAGAGCAAAGGCTCTGGGCAGGGACTCTCTGTGTTGGCCCCTCCCTGTCTATCCTGTCTGTCTTGCAGGGGGCTCAAAAGAAACACCCCACTTGGGTACATATAGTGCATCGCCCAACATGTCCCATGAAAGTTCACAATCATTGATAATGGACACAAGTGGAGACTTCTCTGTGAAGGTTCTGTGCCTCAGAGAGGCCCAGGAACCCACAAAACACTGCCATCTCTTCCCTGGAAAGTAATGATGACTATGGGCTACAATGATGGGCCGTGAGTTTAAACATGAGAGGAGCCATCTCCTAGGAGACAGGCATGAGTATAATAGTCACTTACAGATGAGTAAGACTCAGAGAGTTTAGCATACTGGTCTCAGAGCCAGGAAACCCCAGAGGTGAATCTGACCTGTTCAAGCCCCACCCCTACCATGCATGGCCACTGTTCCAGCATCTCTCTGGAAGCTCAAAGTCCCAGCCCCTCCACGTGGCCCTGCTGACCATTCTTTTTTCTGATGTCCCGTGTGTCCCGTTTCCATCCCTAGGGCTGAACTTTAAAAACATCCTTCCATCCTCCCCAGCAGGGGAGTCCGAGCTGCGAAAGGCACAAACAGATGTAGTTGGTGTGAGCCACTGACCCTTGCTCTGCAAATGAGTCAAATGACACAGATCAGGATTCACAGACAGAGATAATGATCTGTTTTATTGGACGGCTCTCCCTTGCTCCAACCGGTGGTGTGGCGCTGGGCCGACCCGCAGTGCACCGCTGGTGTCAGTTAATGATAATCTATATTTATAAAACGATAGTCCATCAAAGGGGGATGAATATTTTAGAAACCGCGGACAAATCAAATTGTCTTTGTCAAATGGGCGCGTGCTCCCATGCCCGGCGTGTTTTATGGCTCTTTCTGGGGTGAGAAACTCAGGGGTCCCTGAGCTGGCTGGCTGAAGAGCTGCCTTTCTCACTGAGATAGTGAGATGAAAGCCGAGACTCGCTCTTTTAAAAAAGCCAGTGAGCTGTGGAGATTGGCATTAGTGCAGTAGAACTGTACTCTGTCTGATGAAGTTAACAAATAACACAGGAAACCACAGATGTGGTGGCGTCTTGGTGGGCAGGAGTCCATTTATACTTGCTGAAATAGATCTGCATCTTTGGGAGTCTGGGTTAGAAGGAGCTGGGCTGATAGCAAATGCCTGTAATCCTTGCACTCAGGAGGTGGAGGCAGGAGAATCACAAGTTCAAGGCTAGCCTCGGTGCTATAAGTTTAAGGCCAGCCTAGGCTACATGAGACCTTTTCTCAAAACAACAGAAAGCTGAAAAGGAGAACAGAGGAGATGGCTCACTGGGAAAAGGACTGGCTGTGCAAAAAAGAAAAAAAAAAAAAAGACTGTGCTGAATCTCCAGGACTTACAATGGAAGAGGCAAAGCAGTGTATGTCTGTCAGTCCTATGCTGAGGTAAAGGTGGGTGAATTCTGGGGGTCTTCTTGGCCAGCTAGTCTGTAAATTAGAGAGCTCCAAGTTTGGTGAGAGACCCTGTCTCGAATGAATGAATGAATGAATGAATGAATGAATATAAATAATAAATAAAGATGGAGAGTGATTGAAGAAAACATCTTGATATTAATCTCTGGCCTCCATGAACATCCATACAGGCGAGTGCACATACACATGTGCATACATGTATATTCATACACACACACACACACACACACAGAGTGGGAAGAAAAAGAAAAAAGGGGCCAGGCAATAGTGTTTGCTGCGAAAGCATGAGGACCCCAGCACCCACATCAAAGCCAATGGGTGACTGCCTATCACCCAGCATGCCTGTTACCCAGCTCTGCAGGGGTAGCAGCTGGAGAACACCCAGAGCCACTGGCCAGCCAGCCTAGCCAAGAAATTATTCCAGGTTTCTACCTCTGGCCTACATACAAACATGCACAGGAAGGAAGGAAGGAGGGAGGGAAGGAAAAAAGGGAGGGAAGGAGGAAGTAAGGAAAGAAGGAGGGAGGGAGGGAAGGAAGGAAGGAGAGGAGGAAAGAAGGAAGGAGGGAGGAAAAGAAGGGAGGAAAGAAGAAAGGAAGGAAGAAATGGAGGGAGGGAGGGAGGAAGGGAAGGAAGGGAAGGAAGGGAGGAAGAAAGAAAGGGAGGGAGGAAGGAAGGAGGGAGAGAGGGAGGGAAGGAAGGAAGGAAAGGAGGAAAGAAGGAAGGAGGGAGGGAGGAAAGAAGAAAGAAAGGAAGAAATGGAGGGAGGAAGGAAGGAGGAAGGGAGAGGAGGAAGGGAGGAAGGAAGGGAGGGAAAGAAGGGAAGGAAGGAAGGGAGGGAGGAAGGAAGGAGGGAGGGAGGGAAGGAAAGGAGGAAGGGAAAGAAGGAGCAAAAGGAGGAAAGAAGGAAGGAATGGAGGGAGGGAGGGAGGAAGGGAGGGAGGGAAGGGAAGAAGGAGCAGAAACCCTTTCCTGGAACAAACCTTAAGCTCTACACAAAACCATAAACTCGAGGAAGCCACATCACTGGTCTGCGACTTGGCTTCTCCATCTGTACAGAGAATGACAGTTTCTCCAGAGGCCATAAACAAAACCATAAACTCGAGGAAGCCACATCACTGGTCTGCGACTTGGCTTCTCCATCTGTACAGAGAATGACAGTTTCTCCAGAGGCCATTATGAGGATGAGGATGAGGTGGTGGCTGAGAAAAGCAGCCCATGGTTGGAGCTAACAGAAATGCCCTAGTTAGTTTTAACTGTCAATTTGATGCAACCTGGAGTCCTCTAGAGAGTCTTGACTGAGGGACTTCCTAGATCAGACCGGCGGGCGGTTATGTCTGTGGGGACTGTTGTAACTGTTAACTGATATGGGACCCTTGTGAAAGGGTCATTGGACCCCAAGGGGTCACGACCCACAGGTTGAGAACTAATGCTCTAGACCTATCTGGCAGGCTCCAGACAACCATCCTGCCTGTAGCTGAGCTTTAGGCTCCACTTGCTCAAGATGACAGCCACAAAAGAAACTTTTCCTGAAAGTTTTCCTAGCACAGCACGTTGGGCACTGTGCTAAGCATTTTGGGTAAAGTGCTTCTTTTTCTCACAGCTGCATTAGGTCCCCCAAAAGAGACACAAAATGTAAGCCGGACACAGAGTCTTTAAAAAAGCAAACATGCGTGGTCTTCAAACGACGGCTCTGTCGTCAAAGTGCTCAATGCACAAGTACGACGGCCTGAGTTCAAATCCCAGCACCTGAGCTCCAGGTGTGTTCCACAGTACCTGGACCTTTCTGCAAGCGCCGAGAATCCAAACTCAGGTTGGAAGGTGGAGATGGGGAGAGCCCTCATCCTGCTGGCTAGCCAGTCTTACTAAATCAGGGAGCTCCGGGTTTGTTTGGGAAACTTTGTCTCAAAAGTTAAGTTAGAGAATAACGGAGGTAAGTACCTGATGTCAACCCCTGGCTTGCACCCTTACACGTACACACACATGTAAAATTACATTTAATAGTCCAATCATTCCTTGCTCTCTATGGGGCATTAGCTTCAGGATCCTGTGAGGTCATAGGTATGCAGTCCCAACCCTTTGACTTTATGTTATTTTTACAAAAAAGTCAATATAAAACCATTATACTGACGGTTGGAAAGGATGGGGTAGATGAACAAAGTGTGTTCACAGAGCCTGCCCTCTAGAGCAGGCCTGGGCAGCCCCACTCTCTCCGATGGCCTGAGGACACCCTGGTGGCTGGCGCTTGGCAAAGAAGAGCTAGCCAGAGTCACACGCCTCTTGATTTGAGGAGCAACGGGAAAAGAGAACTTTCCCGGCCCTGGGAGCTGAGATTCTCTGCAACCAGCTGTGCCGGATAGGCAGCCGGCCTCCTGCAGGAGTCTGTGCTAGGAGGTGGCCCTCCTGAGCAGTTTCCCCAACACTTGTAACTGGACAGACATTTCTAGACAACCTCCCACCCCCCACCCCCCCACCTCACGCTCCCCTTTTCAAGCACAGTTCAAACATTTTGCCTCTGCCTCTCGTTCCTGAGGACAGTTCTTCGGGAACACAGTCACTCTCCACATGGTCGCGGGCTTACATAATGGTGGATGGAGGGATGGATCAGCAGTTAAGAGTGTTTACAGCTTTTGCAGAGGATCCAGGTTCAGTTCCCAGCAGCTCACAACCATTTGCAACTCTGGCTCTGCGGAATCCAATGGCTCTCTCAGGCACCTGTACTCACGGAACATACACACCCACCCCACCCCCCAGACATAAACATACCCAGATACGCGTACAGTCACATGAGACCCCAGGTCACCCAGCTGATTATTTGCAGACTCAGGAAGCTGGGTGACTGTCAGCAAAGCCCACGTTCCTAACTTCAGTCTTCTTTTTTTTTTTTTTTTTTTAACTTCAGTCTTCTAAAAGCCATCTATCTGCCTCTGTTAAGACCCCAGGTTCTCACCAGATGACCTTTGACCTCTTCTGGATAGTACAGCCGAAGCCCCAGGAGCCTAACAATGTGACATGTATGCCTGTCGACCATCTGTTGCTCTGGAGCACACCAGTCCACATGTCCTGGCTTAAAACCCCAGCTCTTATACTCTTCACCATCCAGTGGGTTGACTTAGGGGCGGGGCCCAGACAGATGGCCTATCTGGGCCTGAGTCTGAACTATCACCTGTAGGCTCATGTTTGGATGCTCAGTCCCCAGCTTGCGCTGCTATTTTGAAGGGCTTGGAGACTGTCAGGAGCAAAGCTCAGCTGGAAAGAGCATAGCAGTAGGGTGGGCCCTGGACAGTTCCAGCCACCTTGGGTTCCAGCCTATCTTTATATACTTCCTGGTCTCGAGTGACATGTGGGGTCTTTACCATAGGTCCCTGCCACCGTGAGTTGAGATGATTCTCTCCATGCCTTGCCTCCTCCAACTTCGTCACGAGGGGCTGAACCCTTCCTCCCTTAAGCTGTTGATGGCAAAAGTTTTGTCACAGTGGTGAGGAGGGCAGGCAGCACAAGGCTATTGCTGCGCCACACACTGTTGGCCTGGCTGGATCCAGAAGCTGGAGGGGCTGGATGCTGGCTGGAAGAGTCGGAGGCTGATTTCAGGACACTTGGCTTGTCTCTGAACAAAGGATTCCTCGGTAGGATGGCCTCGTTCCTCTCTGAGCCAACACGGAAGCTTACATGGCTGTCTTTGTTTGTTTGTTTGTTTAATATTGTTGTGATTGAATACCATGACCTCAAAATCAATTTGAGGAGGAAAGGGTTTATTTGGCTTGCATGTCACAGCCACAGTCCATCAGTCCTTACAAGTCAGAACAGGAAGTGGAAGTAGAACTTGAAAGAGAGACCATGGAGGAACATTGCTCACTGCCTTGCTCTTACTGGCTTGCTCAGCCTGTTTTCTCATAAAACCCAGGACCACCTGCCCAAGACTGGCACCATCCACAGTGGGATGAACCCTTCTATATCAGTCATTAGTCAACAAACAAACAAAGAAACAAACAGGAAAGAAAAAACCAGACATGCGTATAGGCCAATCTGATTGAGGCATTTTCTGAGAGTCCCTTTTACCAAATGACTCTAGCTGTGTCAGGTTGCCAAAAACTAAACAGCACAGCTGTCAACTCGACCCAGAAATATATCACCATTAAACCCTAACCTTTTCTTTTTTGTTTAGCCCTAAGATCTCATGTAAATATCACAACATAAAACATAGTTAACTTTAAAAGTCCCATGGTTTTGAAACTGTTACCACTGAGTTCACAGACCAAAATGAACCCAGATTCCCTGTTTCATAAGGCAGGGTGTGGTTGTCCATGAGTTTGACTATTGTTCTTGTTTTTCTGTGATACCAATGTAGGTTGCTTACTCTCTCTCATGCTTCCCAGTTTGAATATTGGGTAGCAGGAAGGACCATATTCATAGCCATGGACATCACATACTGTAAGTACTCAATATGTGATTGTAAATGTTGTTTTTCTTTCCTTAGATGAAAGTATGAGATGAGAGTCATACCCAAGCTGTGTGAATACATGGCTTGAGCTGAGCCCAGAGTGTTTCTACTTAACTATCTCTAGACCTAGGCCTGGAAATGACTAGCCTCCATACAATGTAATCTTCTACAAGTCTGGACCTTGAAGTCTTCAGCTGTCAGCCTCCAGCTGCTAACGTAGGCCTAGAATGTTTCAGCCTCCAAGACTACTGCTGAATAAGCTCACCGTTTCTAGTTCTTTCTGAACTCTGGCTGGCTGGTTCAGCTCAGCTCTTCTGGCTCAAAATTCCTTTCCAAGCTGGCTGATTCAACTGGGGTCCTCTCAGCTTCATTGCTCTGCTTGGAAAAACGGCCTCTGAACTCCAGGAACTGAGCTGCACTGGCTACAAACTGAATAGACTGCATGAACTCAATTGAATTCAACTGCCCTCAACTGAGCTGCACCAAATTCAACTTCCCTCTCTCTCCCTGTACCGTTCCTAAGTAGCCTCTCCTTCCCCCGTCTGTTCTCGTGAGAGTTGGGCATATCCTGTGTATGACTCGTTCTGTCGAATCTTTCTCTGATTCATCCCTTTGTGACGAGTTAGGAATCATTGTTTGGGGTTAAAGGTGTGTACTAAGTGCAATGTCTATGGTCTGGCCAGTTCACACAGACCTAGGTCTTTGGATGCGAGCCCTTGCCAGAGCAGCCATGATGCTGGATTAAAATTCCTCTACACAAGATGACCATCATCCAGTGAGGAACACCTCACCAAACATCAACTGCACAGAGACCTCAGAAACTTAAGAGAAAGGGTTACAGCAGGGCCCTGTGAACCTGGAGCACACTGGCAATGATGTAGAGGAAATAATGATGGAAGGTGCCCAGAAAAGAGCACAGCCTTTTCCTTGGAAGGCAGATGGGAGGGACCCAGGGTTCCCACGTGAAACTAGGGCTAGTGACTTCACTTAAATTTTAGTTTTGTTTTTAATTTATTTTAACTCAAGTTCATTACATAAAACTTCAAATTTCAATGTTTCTAATGATAAATGTTACTGTGGGGTGGCAGAAATGGCCCAGTATATAAAGTGACTGTTATGCAAGCATGAGGGCCTGAGCCAGATCCCCAGAATCTGCTAAGAAGTCAGGCTTGCTCGTGTGCTTGTGATCCCAGCCCCAGCGAAGCAGAGACCGGAGGACCCTGGACGCTTGCTAGCCAGCCTAGCCAAATCCATGAGCTCTGGCTTCAGTGAGAGGCCTTGTCTCAAAAATAAGGTGGAGAGGGATTGAGGACGATGCCTGCTGCTCACCTCTGGCCTCCATCCACATGTCTGCACACATGTACATGCATATACATGCTTACACCATAACACAAACCAAAAAGAAGAAAGAAAGGATAGAAGAGAGAAAAAGGAAAAAGAAAAAATGTTACTGCACCAAATAACACAAAAGTAGAGAACTCACCTCAGTCCAGGGCTCCAGGGCTCCAGGCACCAGCTTTGAGGATCTTCAGTTCGCACAGCCTTGCTCTGTAGGTAATTCTCCCTTCTGATTCCTACATAGCTCTGAATCAAACACACAGCATCCTACCAGCTCACTCACCATTCCAGCTGTGCCTCTCACGGTTTTGTTGTTGTTGTTGTTTGTTTCTGAATCAAGGTCTCACGGTATAGTCATGGATAGTCTGAAACTCACTACATAGACCAGGCTGGCCCAGAACTCACAGAGATCCACTTGCCTCTGCCTCTCAGTGCTGGGATTACAGGTGCCATTGCACCTGGCTTCTTCTAGATTTTTATTTTTAATTACTTAATTATCAAATGCTGTTATCACACCTAAACAAATTATAGATCTGGATGTGATCCTAGCACTTAGTAGACTGAGACAAGAGGATTTATTAGTTCATCTATGTATATACATATATGCCATATATGTGTGTGTAATATATGTATGTGTGTGTAATATATTGCCATTAGGAATAAATGGACTTTTCTAATTTTATCTATGTAGGGCACCATGCCCTTGCCTTCTACTTTTCATATTTCCTATAAGTTGGCAATTGATATAGAGGTGTGACCATATTTGATAATTTTCTTGTCTACACTAGTCCACAAGTATATATTATGGGCAGGAGGGATGGCTCAGTAAATGTCTCCTGTGCAAGCATGAGGACCTAAATTTGGATCCCAGGCATGGTGGTAAATGTCTGTAATCCTAGAGCTGTCAGGGAGGGGCAGGGAAGCAGGAAGAGCCCAGGGATCAATCAGTGAGTTCTAGGCTCAGTGAGAGACCCTGACTTAAAAAATAAGGTGGAGAGGGATAGAGCTGAAGATGCCTTGTGTAGGCCAGAGATGGACAAATAATGCATGGACAAATAAAGTAATAGGCATATCATGGTCTCAGCACTTAGGAGGTAGAAGCAGAATAATGAGCTTGGAGCCAGCCTGGACTACACAGCAAGTTCAAAGTTTGCCTGTGCTATATAGCAAGATCATGTCTTAAAACAAATAAACAAAAAGTACAAAAAAAGAAAGGCTGGGGCTATAGCTCAGTGGTCCAGTACTCGTGGAAAATGTGCAAGGCCTTTAGCTGGTCTCTAGAAGAAACAGAACACAGACACACACACACACAGAGAGAGAGAGAGAGAGAGAGAGAGAGAGAGAGAAAGAGAGAGAGAGAGAGAGCATGTTTATTTCTTCTTGTGTGTTTGCAGTGATCAAAGCTCACCGTTGAGAGCCTTTCTTTCACTGAAGTTTGGAAAACACTTACTATGTTTGCAGTCTTACAGCCTCCTCCCTTATCAGGTAGAACACATCTGTAAGGGGATAGTGACATCTGTCTGTTAGTGCCACAGTGGGCACGTTCTTCCTTCTTGCTTGCTTTACTTTTCTTTTTAAAGATAACTCCATGCCCTACCAGCATCCTCCAAAGTGCCCTGTGGCATTGCCTTGGTTTATTCTGGTTTAGGCTGGCTTGTTTCACGACACTATGAGTCGTGAATTTGGCAGTGTGTCACCCATGGCCACTATGACAGCAAGCTTGTCTCCGCTCTCTGTGTGAACTCTGCTTCCCCTTTGAAGTTTTGGCATGCCTTTGCTCCCTGGAAATCCCATTCTTGTCTGGGGGTAGTTTCCCATCCCAGAGCTGGGTGCAAGGTGGGTGAGGAAGGGGAAAGGCAGGGCTCAGTGCTGCCTTTCTGAGGCTCCCGCAGACAGTGCCAGTAGAGTTACTGGTTCTCTAAGCTGGACCACCAGCCCAGACGTAGTCCTGTTCCACAGTGAAAGCTTATTTTTGGTCTGTCGCCAGCGTACTGTCCCAGCTAAACAATGGCTGCTCATTTGTCCCTCAGAAAAAGTCACACCACAGCTGGGAAAGAGAAGAGAGAAGGAACGCTAACGCTGGAAATGATAATCTGTGTATGCCAACTGGCAGGACCCTTCAAACAGCACCACCGCCACTGGCTACTATGAGTTCACAGAGGTGGGAACAGCATGAAATTCCTGGATCTTTCTCTCTAGGGACCACAACTGTGAAAGCTGACTGAAACTTGAACCCTAGAGGATTGAGTCTGTGAGCCTATGACCCCACCCTGCCTGTGGAGAAGGAGAAGGGCTTTGTTTCCACCAAGACTCTGGGCGGAGGGGGTGTCCTTTGCCTCCAAAATGCTGCTCATGTGTCCCTTGACCCCCACTGAGTCTGCTTGCCATTCTCTCGGTAGAGTGGAACCTGTTTTTCCTCCTCCTCTGAGTCTGAGCTGGTCTATGGCAGCTGTAACTCAAAGACAGTAGCAAGTGTGACATGAGAACACAGGCCCGCCCAGCAGTTTCTGAAGGAAGGCTGGCAGGGGAGAAGCCAGCACCACCCAAGACCACAAATGTTGGGCAAGTTCGAACCAGCACCTTCGAAAATGCAGAAAGAATGCTGGGAGGTGGTAGAGCATGCTTTTCATGCCAGCACTTGGGAGGCAGAGGCAGGTGGATCTCTGTGAGTTTGAGGCCAGCCTGCTCTACAGAGCAAGTTCCAGGACAGCCAAGGCTACACTGGGAAATCCTGTCCCCCAAACCCAAAAAACATACAAAAAAAAAAAAAAAAAGAAGAAGAAGAAGAAGGAAAGAAAGAAAGAAAAAAAGAAAAAGAAAGATGCAGGAGAGCGACACTGCCGCCTGCCGCATTCCAGGACAGGGGCCAGACACAAGAGCACAGTGCCCACTGTGGGCATTGCAGCCCTTAGAGATGCCACAGAGAAGCACATAGCCCAAACTATGGTCCCAGGGGGATGCACCTGTCATCTCCAGCAGCACAGACCTCCCCATCCAGGACTCCAATGGCAGGAGAGGTGGAGTCTACACCAAATCTTTGGACCAGGACCACTGCCTTCTTCTGTTTCCCCATGTAGTAGCCACAAGCTTCATCCCCTGTGCAGAGCCTATTGAGAGCTGTGACCCCGTCTAAGGATCTCCCAGATCCCAGGCCACACTCCACTTCGTGGCTTCCATTCCTCCAAGGGCAATACTGAGAAGCTCAAGAGGAGCCAGGGATGCCATGATGGCTACCCTCTCCCAAGGTACCTGCAGCCCTCAATGTACATCAGACAAACGTTCAATGTCCCCAGACCTAAAGGAGCTCCTTCCCTCTTCCTCAGAAGCCCAGTGGGGAATCCACACACCAGAGTGAATGAACAGAGGGGATGCTGCTCCTGCTGCGTGATGGACAGTAACAGAGATAGGCAGAGGAAGAGGGAGAAAATATGGGAGGGCAGGAGAGAGGGAGAGAGAGAAAAAGATGGGGGTTACCAGCTTGTAGGAGAGAGACACAGAAGCAGAAGGCCAAGCGAGGAGGTAGTAAGCTGGACCCCAGGCAAGGACCGGCCTTGTGCTGGCAAAAGCCAGAGGGGAGCCACTCTGCTCTCCCTGGGCTCTGCCACTCTCCTGCTGAGTTCATCATCCCTATTTGTTCCTCCCAGTCTCTGTCTCCCCTCATTTCCGCTTGCTACTTCGGGCTCCTATGCCTCTTCACTACCCAATGCCCAGCTTTAAGGCAATTGAGTCCCAGAGATGTGACCCATTGCTTCAGGAGGCCCTAGTAGACACCCTACCCCTGGCTATCTCCATCCTAGATAAAAGCCAGTCCCCTGGGTGGAGACCAGCCCCACCTGTCATCCAAACCATACTTCCCAGCCCTTTCGGGATACCTAGCCTTAGGCTGGGAGGGATGGAGCTCCAGCACAGGGTAGCAGCTCAGAAGGGGCCCCAAACCACTTACTAGGAAGATTTTGCCCCGATGCAATCCTCCTCCCCCCTCCAGTAGAAGGAGGTATAAAAGCGAGAGGGTCCCCATGAGCAGCGCCCATAATTCAGCGAGCCAGCAGAGGCCAATATTTAAATCATAGCTTACTTTGCTTTGTGTGAGGGAATTTATTAGCCTACCACATAAATGTTTTATTCATTAGGCTACGTAAATAATGCATGGCTGTTTCCATGGAGATTTAACCCTTGGGCTCCTGGCGCCCTGGCCAGGGCCTGCCCGACCCCTTTGTGATATCTCTCTACTCTCCTGGTCCTGCCATTACACAAAAGGACCAAAGGCAACACACAACTACCGATATTACTAGCATTTGTCATGGAGGAAGCCTTTCAGGAAGCCAGGCAAGTGTTCAACAACGTACCCCATGATGTCATTATCCCAAATGCTGCCATCGTCCCTGACTTACAGATAGGGTGGCTGAGGCTCAAGGAAGAGGAACATTTTGCCCTGGGCAAAGAGGACAGGATCACACCAGCTGTGACTGACATCAGACCCAGATCTGTTAGACTCTATATCTCTTTACATTCTGCCCATCCCAGGTACCCTGTAGGACACAGGAGGTCTGATCAGACGAGGCATGCAGATGGACAGGTTCCCCTCTTTCTGCACCCAACAGAACCCCAGCCCTAACACTGAGCTCCTGGGGCCCAGCCACCCTCGGACCAACAGAAGACCCAGGACCCTCTGGACTTTACACCCAAGCCTCAGCTCCCATTTTGTGCCCTGAGCCTCCTCTTTTGGAACCTTCTGAAGTGCAGCAATGACAGTCTGGCCCTCATCACTTTACAGACAGAAACCCTGAGGCCTTGAGGTTAAGAGCTTGGCCCAGGGTCACCAGCAAATTGGCCACTCGGGCATGTGGAGAGGCCCGGGCAGGCCCCTCGTTCCTCCCGTCACGTCTGGTTGCTCTGCTCAGCCACCGTGGGCTCACGGTCCACCTCTGCCACCTCGCCTGCTTGTTAGTCGGTTTCCACAGGAGCCTTCATGGCCCCTTGATGACAGCAGTGCAAGCAGGCCACCAACACTCCCCTGGCCATCATTGCAGGCTCCCAGGCCCCCTCCAACAGCTTCCTCAGGCTTTGCAAACAGCAAGATCATATGCGAATCCCAGCTGCCAAAAGAGAGCAAGCCTGTCAAAGGACACCTGCAAACCACACCTCAAGACACCATCCTCAGACCCACCCTTCCTTCTGCTCTCTCTCAGCCTGATTCCATATAGCCTTGAGGCCTCCCTGACTCACTGCAGATGACACTGCATTTGGATGTATGCCAAGGCTATGTTAGGTCTCAACCCCATCACCTCATCCCCTCCAAAGCAGCCCATGAAGGACATCTGGTTTACCTCATCTTGAGGTGAGCATTTTCGATTCAGAGAGGTAGAGAAGTCCATCCAAGATGCACGCCTAGCAAGTACTAACTACAAACCTCGTCCTTGACCCAGGTGGGACCATCTGTCATTCTTGACTACCCCTGACATTGTTCAGATTCTCCCAAAGAGCAGGGTTTGAGAGCTCATAGCCCAGCTGCTCCCAGAAAACACCATTGGAAAAGTCATTTCTCTTCAGACCTGCTCACGTGGAGGCAGAAGTCTGCCCCTGTCCTGTCAACGTCTCTGGGGCGTCACCCACAGCAACAAAGACCACAGGTCCCTGGCTTAGAACCCTCTGCAGGCCACAGGCATTGGCTGGAATCGCCCCACAGTGTTTCCATTACATTGTTTTACAGATGCTGCCATCTGCAGCAAGCAATCCTACTTGCCTCTAAACAATAGTAATGATAAGACAACAGAGCAGGGCCATAGCCAGCCCTCCCCGAGGCCTCACATTGTCTGAGCTTTGTAGATTTTAACCAGCTAGACCCCAGACACTCCGTTAGGAAGGCCATTATTATCCCAGCTACAAAGATGAGGAAAACAAATGACATTGGTGCTGACCCTGAGCTCACACAGCTAGGAAGTGCCAGGGCCATCATTTGAATCCCTGACAACCAGTCTGTCTCAAACAGTGAGCAAAATTGGGCCTTGGGCTTTTTTAATTCTCGTTGGTTTTCACTCCTTTGAGATTTTGGGGTGCTACCCTTACAACTCAGAGCATCCCATTGCCATGCCTCAGAAAACTGGGATCCAGGGGATCAGATACCCACTTCTGGTCTTTCAGTGTACCCACACACATATGGCATACACACACTGACACATAAAAATAAAATAAATAAGGGGCTGGAGAGATGATACAGCAGTTAAAAGTACTTAATTGCAGCTGGGCGTGGTGGCACATGCCTTCAAACCCAGCACTTGGCAGAGGCAGGCAGATCTCTGTGAGTTTGAGGTCAGTCTGGTCTACAAAGCAAATCAAGGACAGCCAAGGTTACACAGAGAAACCTGGTCTAAATAAATAAATAAATAAATAAGCAAGCAAACAAACAAATAGAGCAATCTAAACTTATTGCTCTTGCAAAGAACTGGAGTCCATTTCCCAGCACCCACCTTGGGTGGCTCACAACCATCTGAAGTATCAGTTCCCAGGGATCTGACACCCTCTCCTGGACTCCACATGCACACGCGCACACGCGCGCGCACACACACACACACACACACACACACACACACACACACAAAGAGGGGAGCAGGGAGAGAATGCTGTGAACAAGCCTATAGGACATTTTTTTGATTGATGATTGATGTTGGAGAGAGCAACTCACTGTGAACAGTACTGCATCTGGGCTGCTGGTCCTGGGTTCTATAAGAAAGCAGGCTGAGCAAGCCATGAAGAGCAAGTCAGTAAGCAGAACTCCTCCGTGGCCTCTGCATCAGCTCCTGCCTCCAGGATCCTGCCTAGAGTTCCTACCCTAACTTCTCTCAGTGATGTAGTATGACTTCATAGTTGTAGGCTAAAATAATCTCTTTTCTCTCCAGGTTGCTTTTGTTCATGGTGTTTTATTGTGACAGGACAAAGTTTCCTCCATCTTGTCTTGACTGGAGCTATCTTGGGTTTAACCTGAAACTGACCCCACCTTTCTACCCTTGCTGTCAAAAGTCCTGTGCGAAAGTACTCAGCCCTATTCTGGAAACGTGGAGTCAAATGTCAGGTAATTGTGTGGTTTGGGCTTCTGTTAGTCTGCTTGCTTGCTTTACCTCTCTCTGGAATTGCCAACCAGGATGTAGTTTTTCTCTGTTCTTTGGTTTTAAAAGCTCCTTGTAAAATGCATTCAAGGTAGGGCTGTTCTGTGAGAAGTGTTTCTCTCCAGGCAGTGGCCAGTGTGCTTAATACAGACTTTCAACTCAAAATTTGGTCTAGTTGAATGGTCTTTGGGTCCCTATCCAGTGACATTACCACACCAATATAAACCTAAGATACACATATACACATAATTAAAATTAAAAGCAAAATATTAAAAAATATAAACTCTTTCTCCTCCTCCCTCCTTCCCTCCCTTTCTTCCTTCCTTCCTCCCTTTCCTCAACCCCATCTGTTTCTTTTCCAAGACAGGGTTTTACCTCATTTCCATGACTGTCCTGGAACTCTCTATGTAGACCAGGCTGGCCCTAAGCTCACAGAGATCCACCTGCCTTTGCCTCTTGAGTGCTGGGATTAAAGGTGTGTATCACTACACCCAGCTAAAAAATAAATAAGTTAAAAAAACTAAAATAACGTGATGTCTAAAGTTTTCTCTCAAAGATACCTTCACACCTTGGTCTATCACGGACTTCCTAGGGGCAGAGGTGGCCCGTCACAACGTACCAACGCTCAGGAAAGAGAGGGGCCAGGAAGTTGGGCGGGGCTATAAAACGACCATTTCCTCCAGCAAGACTTTGTCTCTTACAAGCTCCATAACCTTCCAAACAGTGCCTCCATCTGGGTACCAAGGAACCTACATCAAACCAGAGCAGCTTCCTTTAGGCTTCTCCTATGCTCCTCACAGCTTGCCACAGTAGGGTCCATTACTGTCTCCATTTTAGAAATGAACGACTAGAAGTATACACAAGTTAAGCTTTCCCTTTCTCAGTGGCACAGAGACAGGGCTTGGAGCCTGGACATCTGGCCTCAGAGCCACCAGCAAGGACTTTACCACCATACTATGTGGCTTGGGTCTTGACCAAAAAGACATGACTGTACAGAATCATCTGCAATACCTGGATACAGCTGTGCCTGCAGCCAGATCCTACCTGGGGCCTTTCCTCTATCCCAGACAGTGACTTCGCCCATCCGTGCTTGATCTGCAAGAAATGAATGGAGGGCTCTCAGCACTTGCACGGGAGGGGATGGCAATGTTCTCTCCATCCTCGGCTAGAGAAGTCAGATCAGAGGACTCCGTCTAAGTCTCTGTCCCTAGGTGAGGGCTAAGGCAGATGAATGTCACTATTGGGACTAGGGTGAGAGGCATGAGGGCCCCACGGAGGTACTGACTGTGCACCTTGAAGTGGTTGTCAGTGAACAGTTCTTTCTACACGTAGCCTTTGTGCTTAGATCCCTCACCTACACCAAGCCCTGCTGTGTGCACAACTGCCTGGATGTTGTCATAGTATCTACTTCCTTGGGTACCCACAAGCCATCTCCTCATCTCACCCAAGCAGTACACCTTGGCTTTGTGACTTCTGGCCCTTGACCTGGGAGGTCATATCCCTGGCATGTCTAGCATCCCACACAAGCACACTGGCAGGGAACCTCCTCCCGGTGACTGAGATTCTGTGGGGGACTGTCACCTACAGAGCTCTCCTGTCCTACCTTGGTAAGCTTTGTGTCTCTGCTACAGGGCTTTGTCTGAGACATCAAGGCTGCAGGTCCTCTGGCCCCAAAGACCCCTGCATCACCTGTAGCCCACCAAGAACTGATGATATGCAGGATGAGCAGAGAACATCCACCCAGCTGGGTGTCGTATGTTGAGATGGTTCTCAGCTCCTGTGCTGACACTTCTCTCCATGGCTTAGATGTGAGTCCACGGGGCCAGGTGGGGACAGGCATATTTCTACTTTTGCCTTCAACCCTTTTATCCAACCTCCTCTTCCCCCTCATGGCCACATGTAGTCCCCCATGTTTCAAACCCACCATAAGGTCCCAACCATCACACACACATGCATACTCAACTTCAATCTCTTTTCACTCCCAATGGACCTTGGAAGCTACCGAGTTTCCTACCAGCTCAAGTATCACATCTGTCCCAGGGATCACTTAGAACCCAGAACAGGTCTTCAGTCCCACCTCTCAGTGCCTGCTCACTTGTAAGGTTAGCCCCACATAGCCTCTCTGCTAACCCTGGATAAGGAAGACGTGAACCCCAGGGGGATGGGGTTAGAGGCTGGATCTGAAAGGACACCTGGATCTTTCCCTTCCCTACTGGATCAGCCAATTACCCAGAGCCAAGAACCCTTTCCTCTGCTTCAGGGTCCCTTTGACAGTCTCTCCTGCAAGGCCATAGAAGGGGCAGCAATAGGAACTACTGAGGCTGAGGGCTCGAAAACACCATCACCTTGCCTTAGACAATGGCTGGCTCCAAGGCTGGTCAGTTGAGGAGCTCTGCTCAGTCATCCCTGAACACATCCTCAGGGATCATCCAACCACTGCCTGCTCCCCAAGTCTCAGCTCCTCCCTACCCTACAACTTCCATAAGTGGTCATGGTCTCAGGGCTTCAACACATATGGACCCCAACCCACTATGCCCACACCTGCTAGAACACTAGACATTATCTTCCCTTTTAGCCTGCTCCTGAGCAACCCTTTAGGTCTCCTCTTGTCTCCCATGTCCTGCAATCAACAACTGGCCTCCTATCTTATATTTCAATTGCTCCTGGGACATTTAAGAATAATAGTCATTATAGCTTACTGTGGGTCCTGGAATGACCCATTTGCAAACATCTTTCTCCAAGAACTGATCCCATGACACTTGCCATCCCTGTCACACAGTAGGCCTTTGGTAAATGCCTGAGGATGAATGCATGAACAGAGGCCTCTCCTTGCCATTACAAGAGATGCCCCAATATTACATGGGTCAAGGTCTCAGGTGAGGCCCTCAGCTCTGCTTGCTGACTCCCTGAGCCAGAGAGCGGCTGTGTAAGCTGCTTTGCTCATTGCTACACCAACAGAAGCAACTTAAGGCCAGAAAGGTTTCTTCAGGGTGATGGCTTGAAAGGGTGCTGTCCATCACGGCAGTGGGCATGTCGAGCTGGGACTCCCCACCCCCTGGATTCAGAAACAGAGAGCAAGGAAGGCTGGTGTTCATCAGGCTTTCTCCTTTCCCCCTTATTTTTCTACTGGGACCCCTAGCCTATGAGACAGCATCGCCCACATCCATGGTGGGTCTCCATCGGTTATACCTCTCTCACAGATACCCCCACAGGTGATCCCACAGACAAACTGATGTTGAAGGTTGATCATTACAGCAACTCTAGGGAGGCAGGCTCTAACAATTTCTTCTTCTTTTTCTTTTTCTTTTTCTTCTTCTTCTTCTTCTTCTTCTTCTTCTTCTTCTTCTTCTTCTTCTTCTGATTTATTTATTTTATGTATATGTTCTATCTGCATTTACATCTGCCAGAAGAGGGAATCAGTTCACATTATAGATGGTTGTGAGCCACCATGTGGTCACCAGAAATTGAACTTAAGACCTCTTGAAGAGCAGACAGTGCTCTTAACCGCTGAGCCAATCTCTCCAGCCCTCTTCTTTTTATTATTGCAATTGTGTGTGTGTGTGTGTGTGTGTGTGTGTGTGTGTATGCACATACATGCCCAGCCTGTGTGTTGAGCTCAGAGAACAGCTTGCAGGAATTTGTTCCCTCCCTCTGCTATGTGGATTCTGGGGGGTATCAGGCTCAGCAGCCTGCTGAGCCATTAGTGGAGAACTGTCTTGATTGTTGATCCGTGTGGGAGGGTTCGGCCTACTATGGGTGGTGTCACCCCTGAGTAGGTGGTTCTAGGCCATGCGAGAAAGCTGGCTGGGGGAGCAAGCCAGTAGGCAGCACTCTCTCTGGCTTCTGCTGAGGGCCTGTCTGTATCAGTGATGGACTGTGATGTGGAAATAAATAAATAAACCCTTGCCTTCCCTAAGCTGTTGTTTTCCATGGCATTTATTACAGCAGCAGAAAGTAAATTGCTATACACACCCCTTCTGTTATTTCTGAGATAGGTCTCAAGTTCCAGTGCTGAGAGGGTTTGGAGCAGAGATCCCTACGAACTTCCCAAGCGGCCAAGGTTAATATCCTTGCTTGTATTAGCTTGCACCCTCCTGTCCTCAGCATGCTGTTAGAAGATGCTGTACATTAAATTATGTTGCTCAAAAAAAAAAAAAAAAAAAAAAGGCCAGGGAGATATGTTAGTCAGTTCAGTGCTTGCCTTGAAAGCCTGGAGGCCTGAGTTTAATCCCCTTTTATAGCTGGGCATGTGGGAGCTATACACAAACATGACCACACACGCAGCCATGCTAAAGGCCAGGCATGGTGGCATGGTGGCTCTGGCCTGTAACCCAGCACTCAGGGGGAAGCAGGATACTGAGACAGCCTTCTGTTTAAGGCCAGCCTGAGCTACATAGTGAGTTCAAGCCAGCCTGGGCTATGGAGTGAGAGCCTGTCTCAAACAGACAAGCAAACAAGCAAACAAACAAACCACATTGAGGTGCACTTAAGAGTGGGCCCTTATTTGGAATTGTGGATGTGATTAAGTTAAGATGATGTCTTACCAGAATGGTGGCCCTTAATCAAGCTGTTCTAGTGTCCTTACAAGAGGAAAGGGAAAGAGGATCCACATGACCGCACCGGCAGGGTGCAGGGGTGTAGCCACAAGTCCAGGGTGTGAAAGATCACTGCCCTCATGTGGAGCTGGAGAGGCAGGAGAGAAGCATCCCAAAGCCTTCACTTCAGACTTCTGGGCCCTGGAACTGTGAGGAGATAGAGTCCTGCTGTTTTCAGCCACTGGTTTGTGGTTCACTGTGACAACATACTTTGTAAACCAGAGCTGAGGGCTTTCTGTCCTTGGGAGCCACAAGCCAGAAGCCACATGGAATAATCCCTGTTCTAGAACAGGAGTTCAGCGTGCAAGCCACTTGGACCATCAAGTACTACTGAGATGAAGCAGGGCAACACGGCAGCTGAGTCGCTGTGGCAGGCAGAGGACTGACGGTACAGGAATCTGCAGGCCACAGAGTCCATCTTTCTGAAGACACCTCATCTAGATGGACCTCCAGCCTCTGTGGCCATGGCTTCTGCTTAGTGTCGCTGAAGGGGGTGGCCTTGGCTGAAGAACTAACCACGGAGGGGACAATGCCTCATGGTTGGAGAAGAGATAACGATTAGTCCAGTGTGATGGTTGATATGGACGTCAACCTGACCAGATATAGAGTCATCACCTAGGAGACGAGAGTCTAAGGTGTCTAAGTGGAAAGTGTCTAAGGTGGAAAGAGCCGCCATGAGTGTGGATGGTAGCATTCCATGGGCCTGGGTCCTGAACTGAACAGGAAAGAGAGAGCGAGAGTTAGATGCCAGCATTTATGTCACTCGGCCCTTCAGCTGAGCATACAGGGCGACCAGCTGCCTCACACCTCTGCTGCCGTGACATCCCCCACCACGGGGGACTGCACCCTCAAACTACAAGTTCAAATAAAACCTTCCCTCCCCAAGTTGTCTTGGTCAGGTATTCTATTATTAGTCATAGTTTTCAATTACACTTTTATATTTTTATTAGTTTAAGATGTAATTATTTTTACAATGCCTTGCTTTGCTGATGACTCCATGGCCCTGACCTCATAGCATTGCATCTCCCTGACCTCTTCCCCAGCCTTCCCACTGCATCCCACAGTGACTCCATGGCCAGCTGACCTCAGTGAAGTGTTTCCAGCTCCCTTCTCCCTCACACTCTCCCTTGTGTGGTCTCGTCAGCTGCCTGATGTCTTCCCAACCAGAATGGCACATCTCTCTCCCCAGCCTCAACCCTGCCAGGCTGTGCAGACTATGGAGCTCTGCAGTCTTGTCCAGGCTACCCAACCCCAAGGTGTTCCACAGAGATCTCTCCTTCCAGTGGAGACATGCGCCACAGCCCATCATCACAGAGAGTAGATACACATCCAGAAGACCTCACGCCCTCCCAACCAGAAATCTCATTAGCCGTTCTCCATGCTCCACCTTTTATGAATCATTCTAATCTAACCCTTCTCTTGTACTTCTGGCCACTGTCACAGTCTAGGTACAGAATGAATAGGCCCAGCCTATCACATGTAGATGTCTGGGCCAGAGAGGTGGTCCAGTCAATAAATTGCACACAAACATGAGGACCCAAGTTTGACCTCCAGTACCATGCTCATGATCTCAGTGCTGGGGAGATGGAGAAGGCAGATCCCTGGGGCTTGCAGCCAGCCAACATAGCCTAGCCAATGAGCCCTGGGACCCAGTAAGAAAAACTGTCAAACAATAAAATCAGCCTTGGGAGGTAGTTTGGTAGGTAAGAGTGCTTGTTGTACAAGCACAGGGGCTTGAATTTGAATCCAAGCACCAAGGTTTAAAAGAAATCCAGGCATGGTTGCATGTGCTTATAGCCTCAGAATTGCAAGAGCAGGAGCTGGCAGGTCCAAGGAGCTCATTAGCTATGCAGCGTAGCCGACACTGCGAGCCACATGTCCACCCACAGGTCCTGTATCATGCAGCAAGGTGGAGAGCAATAGAGGAAGACACATGCATCCTTCTATGTGTGACTTCTATGTGTGAATACATGCTCACATGTACAGATCTCACACACACATACGCACACACACACACACCACAATACACATGATACACAATACACAATACACATACGTGGCAGGCAGTGGGGGGAAGAGTGGAGCTGATAAATCTGTTTCAATAAATAAACTTCATTTGAAGCCTTGCATTTGAGAACTAGGGCCCTCTCTGACCTGACTCAGCAAGAGCCAGGACCCCTAGAAACCAGCTTAGAAAATGGGGCTCGGCCTCGGGCAGGAACAAAATTCTCTCCCAACATAGAGAAGTTCATTCAGGACCCCAGAACCAGCTCATCCCTCATTCCAAAGAGGCACAGATGTCTCGGCCTTTTCTGCCAGGATCTTTATTGTATTTTTCTCAAAGAAAAACAAGTGTGGATGGGGAGAGGGTTAACAGTTTATTCTATTTTTTTTTCTGAGTGATTTTATCACTGCCGTTAGAACATTCATTGAAGTAAGTGAGGAATCCATCACGGGCTGACAGCAGTGCGCAGACTAATGGCTGTTACATGGTAATAATTTTTAATATGATTTTTATTTCACTTAATTTCATATGTGCTTGACAAAAGGTCCCAGTCACTTGGGAGCAGTGCGGGACTGGGAATATGCACACAAAATGGTCTGTGGAGCCCTTCGAAGAAACAACTGAGCCATTGGGAAAGGAGAAGCCAGAAACTTGGGAGGAGGGAAGGAGCTGGCTTCTGGTACCATGTTGGCATCCCACACCTACAGACATGCCAGGACACCATGAGTCAGAGACGGGTCCATGAGCAATGGGTCTGCCATGTACACACAGGCTTGCTGCGAACCTGCACAAGGTGGCTCATCTTGTGAGATCATGGTCACACCCTGTCAGTCACACTGCAGGTTTGCAAAAAAAAAAAAAAAAAAAAAAAAAACAAAAACAAAAACAAAAAAACAAAACAAAAAAAAAAAACTCTTAGTAAGTAGGATCTGGACACATAAACCTGCTGCTGCCGGGGAGGGGGAAAGGGAAAAGACGGAGGGGAAGGGGAGAAGAGAAGCAGAAAGGAAAGGAGGGAGGAGAAGGAAGGAGGAGAGAAGATAGAAGAGGAGGAGAAAGTAAAGAGAGAGAGAGGAGAGGGGGAGAGAGAAATGCATATTGATGAAATCCCTGTGCCTAGAACCATAAAGACACAGCCAGAGAAGCCAGGGTGGTCCTGATGCCTATTCCTGCACACACACACCAGCACATCAACAAAGACTTGAAACAAGTCACTCACCCCTGCCGGTGAAAATGTGAAGAAGAGAGTTCAGAGTGAAGCTGCAATCCCACACTGCGGGTGTCTATACAATAGACCTCACTGTCACACCAGCTGCCAGCTCACTGGTCCTTTGGCTCTGGCTAGTTGTATAACAGTAGTGCCTACCACAACTGGCTATGGCCAGGTGTGACATGCTCCTGACTCTAAATTGCCTGGGGATCTCTCATGGATGAATGTTTGGCATAGCTGACTTCCACATGCAGTCCAGGGGGGGGGGCAGACTCTGGGGTTAGATTGTCCAAGCCCAAACCCCCATCTCCATCCACTCTGTCTCCAGAGACAAGTAAGTCCTCACCTCTCAGAACTCAAATGCATTCACAGGAGGTATGGCTATCAGAAAGTTTATCTACTGTGATCATGTCCTTCCAATTCCTCCTGGAAAGGATAAAAGCTGGATTTTCTTGGGTCCTCTTAGGAAGGAAGAGGATTATGGGAAGCTAAGGACATCATCTAGTGGTGCCAATTGCCCTCATGACTCTTAGCCTGCCTGCCTTTGAGATGCTGCTGCCTGCAGGATTCAGAGCGCTGACAAACAGATCATCAGTAGGAGGCTAATTATTGTCCCATCTCGGTGTACACACACAGACACTCATGTGTGTGCACCTATACCCACACGCATTCTTGCACACACATTCATGGATTTACAAATACTCACACATGCATGCACACACACACACTGATGCATGTACGCACATGCACACATACACATATGCTGTGCACATGTGTGTAAACTCTCTCTCTCTCTCTCTCTCTCTCTCTCTCTCTCTCTCTCTCTCTCTCTCTCTCTCTCTCTCTCTCTCTCGGATGCTCAGTTTCAAACACCTCGGTCCCTGCCTTTCTACACAGAAGTTTGCTGGAATGAGGTCAGGACTGTGGACAGCAGCCTGTCTCCTGTCCATGGTGCTGCCCGTTTCTCACTCCCCTCACGCTGCTCTGCTCCTGCCTGTTCTGCACCCCAACCAGCAGGCCCAACAGGATATTCCTCTAAAGACCAGGCCTCTGGGGTGGGGTTAGGGGGGTAGAACCTGAAACACTGGGTTCTTAAGAAACTCCAGTATGGAAACATCCCTCTCATCCCTTGCCCAGAGAGCCCCAGCTGCCTTCTGGGTTGTACAGCCCTGGAACCCTTCCCAGGTTGGGGCCTCCAGTAGGCTGAGAAGTGTTATTATCGGCTCTGTTGTTTCTCCACCAACCCACTGGGTAAGTGCTGTTGTTAGCCCCACCCTGAAAATCCCAGGTCAGGGATTCACCCACACTCACCCTGTAAGAGGTGAAGGGAGAGGACAGGCCTCGGTCCACACTAAAAACTCCAGATAGTTTGTCTCAGAGATGTGTGTGGCCGTTGTCCATGGGCCATCACCTAACAGATACTCTCACGTGCTGTGAACACATGCATGACCCCAAAGCCCTTAGCCAGACAGAGGGCTCAGCTTCAAGGCTGTTTCTTCAGACACTGAGACACCCTCTCTGTTTCCATTACCAGGATTTTCCTCTCCACATCTCCCATGGAGCCTTATACAAACCCATGTCCCTCGGCTGAATGCAACCATCTCAAACTTCTCTAAATGGGAAGTGAAGGTCCTGAGACCCAGTTACCTTCAGCTTGGAATGGCAAATACTGGCCGCAGTGGTGGTTTGAATAAGAATGGTCCTTATAGGCTCCAAGATTTAAATGCTTAGTCATCAGGACTGGCACTGTTAGGGGGTGTGGCCTTGTGGAGGAAGTGTGTCACTGGGGGTGGGCTTTGGGGTTTCAAAGTTCATACCAAGGAGAACTCACTCTCTCTGTCTCTCTCCACCTCTCCTTCTCTCTCTCTCCTCCTTCCCCTTCTCTCTTTCTCTCCCTGCTAGCTGTGGATCAGGATGTAGCTCTCAGAAACTTCTTCTTCACCATGCCTGTCTTAAGCCACCATACTCCCCACCATAATGATAATAAACTAAACCTCCAAAACTGTAAGCCAGCCCCAATGTAATGCTCTCTTTTATAAGAGTTGCCTTGGTCATGGTGTCTCTCCACAGAGCCTGGACAGGGCTGCTGAGGCTGTTCCTTGCTCTCATCTGAATCACTGTCATGAGACTGGGGTTCTCTCTCCCTTGACATCTACAGGGGAGATTCTCAACTAGTTTCCAAGGTGGGGCAGGCTCATGGAAGAGGCAGCTTTTGATGAGTACTTTTGACTCACAAAAGGGAAAGATAAAGATTCTGGAATTGCCCAGACTCAGGACCTAGATATGCACTGCAGCTCATGATCCACTCTTCCCAGAACCAGGTTCTTACTGGAGAAGGCAGGGGATGAGTCCAGGCATCTGCTAGGACTGGAACATCAGTAACAAACTGCAGCTGATGCTCTCCCTACTACAAGCCCAACACTATGCTGGGAGCGAGGCACGCAAGGTTAGCCAAGCAAGGTCCTTGCCCTCAGGAATCCCAAAGATTGACAGAACAGATATACAACTAAACAGACAATTTATGCCAGACAAGGGTTTGTCAAAGATGACTGAAGAGGAGAGGAGCCGGGGCCCCTCCTGGGCCATGTTAGCGGAGAGTCTGTCCCCATGACAGCTTTCCTCGGACCCCACAGGGCTCCGCTCATCAATTGTCCCAGCTCCAGGCAGCACATCCAGGTAGAGACAATAAAATCTAGTAGTCACCAAAGGCATAGGTTTGAGGGGCTGACTGCTTTTCATTCAAATCCAAGTCCCTTAACTTCTTCACTGTGAGCTTTTGCACATGTTATTAATCTCTGTTGGCCACAATATCCTCAGCTGTAAAATGGAATACTAAAATCTAACCTATCTCAGGGGATGATGTAAGATTCAATGAGTGGATGATTATGAAGAGCTTAGGACAGGGATTAACATGTAGTTAGACACTGCAGAGAACCAGGGGCGGTGACGGCAGCAGTGTTATCATCCTAGTGCACAAGTGTATCAGAGGCTGGTGACAAAGTGAGGCAGGCAGGGCGTGGGACACAGTGTGATCCCACACAAGCTCCCGAGTTGTTTGCTCCCTGCTCACCCCCCGACTCCAGGCCAAGGACTCCACTGAAGCTGTTCCCTTCTCCAGAGACAGAGATGGCCTCTTTACCCCACTGCCTCTGTACTCACTACTGCAACTACCATTAAATGAACACCAAATTTAGGCCCTCAGTACATATCATGCCATCCAAGTCCCCACAATACCCTTCCCTTTTATAGAGATACCTGTCATCTAGCCAGGCGGTGGTGGCACACACCTGAAATCCCAGCACTCAGGAGGCAGATGGTGGATTTCTGTGAGTTCAAGGCCAGCCTGGTCTACAGAGTGAGTTTCAGGACAGCCAAGGCTACACAGAGAAACCCTGCCTCAAAAACCCAAGAGAGAGAGAGAGAAGAGACAGAGACAGAGACAGAGAGAGTCATAGCCCAGGCTGGCTGTGTTGCTATAGATGACACTGAGTTACTGCACTTTTGATCCTCATGCCTCTATTTCTTGAAGTCTGTGACTATACACTACACTTTTGATTTTATGTAGTTCTGGGGATAAGGCTGAGCAAAAATGAATCAGCTGGAGCTGCTTCTGCCCACACCAATAACTCAGCCTAAAAGTCACTTAGCTAGCCAGGCACACAGCACTCCCTCTCTGCCGTGCCTTCCACAGCCACCTTGTACATGAATGTATGTACATACATACATATACAAACACATATGTATACACACACACACACACACACACACACATACACACACACATATACTTTCTCTGTCTTTCCACATGTGAACAGACCTGAATTAAAATCCCACTTTTTCACCTTGGGACTGTCATTTGTCCTTCTGGCCCTCAAATTTCCCACCTGTACAGTAGAGAAGGCCCCCATCTCTTAGATTCAGTGTTCTCGAGCCAACAAAGGGACCTGAGCCTAGTAATGTACTCATCCTTAACCTCCACCCTCTTGAAGGCAGCCAAATAGCCAACAGGACAAATGGATCCAGAACTTCTAGAATACTGCAGGAACCTACTGCCTTTCCATGCCCCTCCTTTTCCTGCCTTCTTTTGTCCCATAAGTTTTACCAGGCCAAGTAAAGCAAGAACATTGGGAATGAAATCATAGAATTTCTAGAGTTCAAGTCTAAATCTATCCCACATTGGCAACATCCTAATTCCATTGAGCCTTGGTATTTCCAAAGATAGAATAGGTGAGCGGCATCTTCCATATTGGGCTCCTTTAGGAATGCAGAGCAGCACCAGTCAAAGTAGCCAAACCTAACACTGAGCCCATGGTCCCAAGAGCAGGAGACCAAAGCATGCCTGTGCACATGGGCACGCACAGCTGTGGGGAGCAAGGAACACGGAAGCCCTCCCAGTATGGATGAACACGAAAACACCAAGCCAGGGAGTGCTCAGACACAAAAGGCCACATGTGGCATGACTGCGTTTACACGAAACACGTCTTCAAAAGAAGAAGAAGAGGAAAGAGAAGCCTGGTGGATAAGAGGATAGGAGGATGAGCACTAATCTAGGGAAGCCTAAAGAACCCCATCAGCCGGGGCTGCCACTCAGGCAGACATGTCCACAGGCTCTGAGCCAGGCTAGCTCAGAACTCTGTGGCCCTGTAGCATTGGGAACAGTAGTGAGTGTGGGGCCTGAGAGGCATGCAGTGTTACTCTGAAAAGGCCAACTTTGCCACTTAGGATCCTGTGACCTCAGGTGTGTCCCTGAACCCCTGGGGTCTCATTTTCCATGTCTTTGGCATAGGAGGCCTGGGCATTGCTCACTTTGTTCTTGTGAAAATCATGTAAGAGAGACATGGTGACATGCACTTGGGAGACAGAAGCAGGAGGATCAGGCGTCCAAGGCCATTTCTGACTAGTAGTGAATTTGAGGCTAATCTGAGCCACATGACACCCACTCTCAAAAACTGCAAAAGAAAAAAAAAAGATTATACAAGAGCAATGGGTAAAGTACCTGTTGCTGGGGTGAATGGGTGCCTCCGATGGGGTCCTGCTCTCACTGTGTCTGCCAACAGCACTAACTGGAAAGACTTACTTGGGATATTTATGGAAAGTCACTTGCAGCTTTGAGGCCAGTGGGAAGCTGCTGTAGACACACTGTCAGGCTGGGTACCTGGACCAGCCGAAGCTGAGAAACAGAAGATCTGATACCAGGAGTGTCTGGAAGGAGAGCCAGTCAGCTAGTCACTCCCTGGCAGGAGGTGGAGGGGGCCTGATGCCCCTGCCAGGTTCCTGCTAATGAATGCTTGGGTTGGGCTACTGGGCCCTGGGCTCAGGGGTGCAGAGGGAAGAAGATCCTAGAACCCCAGGGTCAAAGGGCACTCTAGGCTGAAGGCAGAGGCATAGCAACCATGAGGAAAGAGAATGGGTGTGGGCCAAGCCCTCCCAGGCAGATGGAGGACACCCAAAGACATGGCGGAGAACTGGTTCAGGAATGGCCCTTAAAGAAGCCAGCAGAGGAGGAAGGACCCAAGAGGCACTGGAAGAGACACAGCCATGGAAGCCGAAGCTTAGTCCCTGACTGCTACACCACAGGGTATAGGCACCCAGAGAAAGGAAGCCCAGAATATCTGAGGGGCAGAGAGAAGAACAGATGGTGTCTCCCAAAGGTGGGCAGCTGGTTTTAAAGGGTGGTTGAAGGAGCTGAAGGGATGAGCACATCCAGCCTGCTGGGAGGACAGAGTGGTGCCTAAGGGAGGGTCCTAAGAGAAAGTACCAAAAAGACTGAAGACACATGAGTGTGATGGTTAAATACTGAGCCTCTGGGCGTAGCCTTGACATCATTCCTCAGTCACGGTAGTTGAGATAAAAAAGCCCCTAAATTTGGGCAGCACCACTTCCTGGGCTGGAATCCTAGACAGCACGAAGGAGGAGTGAGCTAAACACCAGCATCCATGCCTCTCTGCTTCCTGACCGTGGGTATGGCACAAGCTGCTGCCTCACGTTCCTATCGCCATGCCTTGCCTGTCATGATGGAGTGTTCTCTCAAATGCTGAGCACAAATACATCCTTCCCTGTTTAAACTTGGTTTCCATAGGTATTTCATTGTAGCAACAAGACAAATAACCAATACAGAAAATGTGGCTGCAGGTCAGGGCACCCAGGGGCCTTGGTGACCATTGGACAGAGCTAGTTACTTTTCTTCTGAGGCTTCTACAACATTCCCTCCATCCAAGGATGAGAGTGGGCTGCCTCTTCAAGAAGCACCCACATGACATGGCCACTCGGCATCTTCTGGTATTTTCTGTAACTTCAGGGCTTAAGATACAAGAAGGCAAATAGACAGATACTCCTAGATGGATAAGCAGACCCACAGATAGACAGACCAACAAGCAGCTGGAAACAGACAGAGGGACAGGCAGGCAAAGCCGCTAAGATGTCTCCCACCCCGACCCATTGCTGACACCTCTAGACTCAGGGCACGGATTTATCTCTAAACACCACTGCAATCACGCTATTGGATCTGTAATCATGGATAAACACACTAACAAACTAATTGTCAGCGCTGAGGTTCCAGCAATCAACGTGTCCTGTGTGAGATATGACCCGCTTGCCCGCTGGAGTCCAAGCCTGGTGCCACGGGCACCCCAACGGCCTCAGCCGGGGTGCTGGGCCACTGTGCACACGCGTGAAGATATCTGTGCCGGGGCAGCGGGGACAGGCTCTCCCCCCACACGCACTGGCATGTAGCCGCTGCTGCCCCTGTCTGAGCCTCGTCAGTAGCAGACATAAACTAACTCAGTTCCTGGGGACCCCAGAGGAACAGCAGGAACTGTTTGGTAGAGAATTATAGCTGTGGGTGAAATTAGATGTACTCTGAGCCCCAAGGCTGAGAGAAATAAAAAGCATTTTAAATGGAGTGTAGAATTCATATTCCTCAGTCACTTTCCAATAAATAAATCTTGTACCGTTTTTTTTTCTTTTTTTTTTTTCTGTAAACAGTGGTTACACGCGGCTTCTATTGTCTCCATGTTCTATAAGCCAACGTGCCAGGAGTGGTAGGAAACTGGGGTATATCTGAGGCTTGGGAACCCCAAGACCTGGTAGCTTATTGGGAGGGTTACACACACTTTCACAAGGGGTCATAGCCCAGCTGTGGATACCCCTCAGATATGCCCAAGGCAAGATACCCAAGAGGAAACTCCCAACCCCCCAAGCCCTAGGTCTGGGGCCCCATCTCCCTGAACAGCTCTCACCCCAGAAAACAAAGCATTCCATTGGAAGTGGCAGCCTAGGACAGCAGGGAAATCCTACAGGCCAGCATTCACTGTCGCTCCCATTGTTTCTAACTCTGTTTTTTACCACCTCTGCTAGCCTCTTACAGAAAGGATATTACTCCCCCCAACTAAAGATACAAAAGACACACACACACACACACACACACACACACACGGAAAACCGCAGAGAAGAATTATCCCCCAATCCTCTTACCCCGGAAAAAAAAAAAAACAAAACACTACAGACATGTTGGCACATTCCTTTCTGGATTTGGGGGTGAAGGGCAGGGCAATAAATCCACATTTCATAGAACAGAAATAATCTGTGTTTATTAAGTGTCCAACATGTGTCAGGTACCGTTGTGGGAATTTGGAAGAGATGATGTCTGAATTTCACAACAAAGGAGTTTGTGGTGACGGTTAATGAGAGGCTATGTCACTAGTCACCATAATATAAGCTCCAGGTTTGGGGTCACTTCGTGGGTGCCTTCAAACAGATGCATACAATCTCACACAGCTCCCTTTCCCATCGCCCTGAGAATGCATCACAGGTAAATTTTAAGGAGGGGAGGGAACCTTCCAAGGTCATGAAGGTCATGGGGATGAAGATCCTCGTAGCAGGACCCCACTATATAGCCATGGCTGGCCTGAAACTCCATGTACACCAGGCTGGCCTTGAACACATCATCTCTTAAACTAAGAACAAGATCCTTGGGGCTGGGTGGTGCCTCAGTGATGGAGTGTTTGCCTAGCACACAGTATAGGTTATGTATGAGACTCTCCTCGCATTCCATTCCCAAAACTGCAAAGGCAGAAAAGGGAAGACACTTAAAAACCCTTTCTATTGTTAAAACTTGCAAATAAAATAATGCCACACTGAGATTAACCAAAACCCACCCGTAAAAATTTTTAAAAAGAAAATACAACACAGGATTCTGGGACATGTCCCCTTGCTCTTCCTCTCCATCCTCTTGTTCCTGCTTCTTACATGTACCCATTTTATAGACAAACATGGTGAGAACGGAAGAAGCCACCCTTTTGCTGGGCTCCTTGGCCCTGTTTTCTGGAGCTGCACACCCCCAGGGGCTCACTGAGGTGGGAGAGAGGAGAGGTCCTATGTGCCCAAGAATACCCTGCCCAAGACTGGCTCCTGTGGAAGTCCAGGCTGTCTTGCCCTCTCTGGACCTCAGCTTGCCTGTCTATAAAGCAGGGACAATGAAGGTCACACCCATGGGGTAAATGAGTACAGATCCAGTAACCGGTCCCAAAGTAGCAACTGACGTGAGAGTGGCCAGGCTCCCTTTTCCCCAGAGCCTGTGGTCATTTATTTTTTGGTTAATTAAATGGTAAGATTTCATATCTGATTATTCACTGCCAGCCAGTGTCATTCCAAGTTCCTGTATAAATCACAGCAGGGATCTGGGCTCCTGCACACCCACCTTTATCTACTCCCCAGCAGAACCCTGGAGAGGACCAAGACAGAAGAGTACTGTCCTGGAGAGCTTCCACTTGACCCTAGATTGGTCCAGTAGCCCTACATCAGAAATCCCAACCAAAGTCCTCAGCTCATTGCAAACCTCCAGTGTGGAGGCAGGACCTCTTTCTCCCTGCTGCATGCTAGGGACTGTAGGACTCCAAGTTGACTGCCATAACTACAGCCATACTGATAGAAAAGGTACCAGTACAGAAGATGGTTAAATACCTTGTTAGAGGCCCACAGTTGGGGTGGGGTGAGGGTTTACGTGCCATCACCGAGCTCTGAGGTCTGTCCTCTAAACCCTCTGCCTCTGTGATTTGGAAAGGAGAGGTTTGTGGATTGGTCAGACCTAGGGTCTAACTCTGGGTCCAATGTCTACAAGCCATATTCCCTTGAGTAAGACTTTCGCTCTTTGTGCCTCCATTTCCCTATGGGGATAGTAATGTTTTCCTGTCAAGAGTTGGGGACACCAGAGTTCTGTTTCTCTTTACTCTGGGCATGTGCTGAGACCCCAATCCAGTACGGGGGTAGGGTGGAGCCTACAGTCAAATTTGGGGTTTCCAAACTGGTAGAGCAGTATATGAAGGCTAGCAGTCTCAGAGGATCACTGCTGACAGGGCCTGCAGAGTCCCCAGGTGATCCCAGACAGGCCTCAAATGCCTCAGCCCCAGTGCCCACTTGGGAAAGAGCAGACTCTGGAAAACCGCAGGGACCAGCTACCACAAAGGTATCTTGATTCTAGCCTTGAAGACTGACAGAAGAGGAACAAGCCACCAGGAGAGCAAAAGATACTTTTTCCCTCATGTGACAGGGAGACTCGAGGAGGTAGCGGGGACCATGTCTCTGGTCCAGAGTTTCATCTCCAGCCTCAGCATCCAGCCAGACATGGTCCTGCTGGGTGGGTTGATGGCTGGCTGGCTGGACTAGGATAGAGGAAAGATCAATAAATCAAAGATGGATGGGTGGGTAGAGGGAGGGAGGGATGGACGGATGGATACTTGGATACATGGATGAATGAACAAATGGTTGAACATTGGATAGGTGGAATGAAGGGATGGATGGATAGAAAATAGCTGAATGTAAGACTAATGATTGGGTGAATGAATGGATGGATGGATGGGTGGAATGAACAAACAAAAGAACATACAAATCATTGGGTGAGCCAATGAAGGAATGATTAGAAAGCATTGGACACTTGGAAAGTATAAGAACTAATGATTATTATCTCACACCTATAATCTCAGCAATCAGGAAGCAGAAGCAGGATTGTGGATGTAAGGCCAGCCTGTGCTACACAGCAAAGCCTTGTCTCAAAAGAACCCCAAAGGAAACACCAACAATAGCAACAAAAGAACAAACGAGTACAGAAACACATCCAGGATTGAGCCAATGAACGAACATTTGGATGAAATGGAAAAACGTAAAAATTAGATGAGGAATAATGAATAAACAGAATGGCGTAACAGACGGGAAGAAAAGGGAGGGAGGAGGAGAGAAAGGGAAGGGGGAGGAAGAGCCAAGAAGAGGAAAGGCTGAAGGGCAAGCAGCAAGACGCAGCAGCCAAGCCATCCTGTCCCTTTCCAGTGCCCAGGTCCTGGCTCGGCACCTATGCTTGTCCCTAGGGCACAGAGAATGAAGTCTCTGCTGATGTGGAGAAGAGCCAAAAGCGGGCTGGGGAGGCGGCAGCTTCACCGACCACCCAGCGAGTCCTTAACTATTACATTAAACATCTGCTTTGCCTTTCAAGAATCGGGTAGTGTTTCACCCCTGAGATATCTGATTTTATTACCTTCCAGGGAGAGGGCCAGGCAAGTGTTCTCATTGATTTGCGCATTAAATATATTAGTAATAAAACAACATCTCCGTAAACCAATTGTAAAATCAATATTAATTGGTACCAAAATATCACAAGTAGTTGAATTACAATTAAGGGGGGTGGTGAGTCCTGCCTCAAGGCATGGGGTCTGGAGGGCCCAGAAGGGAGAGGGACTTGGGGGAGAATCAGATTTCAGAGCCAGGCAAACCTGGGTTTCCTTTCTGAGCCTTGATTTTCTAATCTGGAAAATGGGGCTGATTTGTTCTCACTGAGGAAGTTTGGTGAGGATTAACTGAGCCATGGGCTCTTGGTGCCTGACAGCCACAGAACCCAAGGTATGTTTTCTTCTTCATTTTGTCCTTATGCTGTCTATAAAGTGTAAGTCATTCTCACTAGGGTCAGAATGACATGGATGGAACAGGGGAGGGAAGAGCAGGAAAGACGAAGTGCTGAATGAAGGCTCATCTCATGTCACAATGGCCACAGGAGAGCTGGTCCCCTTGACCATGCCGTGCCCCCCTCCAGGCTCCTGTCCTTGCATTCAAGAAGACATGTGGCATAGGCTCTGAGGGCCCGCTTCCTGGAGGACATAGGCAGCCGTGCTTGAGTTTGAGGGCTGGTGGCTAACCTTTAATGGATCCTCCTTCAGCTTTCCTTCCCTCTTACAGATGAGAAACCTGAGGCAGCCCCAGTGGGCTGGGGCTTGAGAGCAAACCCAAGAGCCTCTTGACCTCAGCTGCAGTGGGGATGCAGAAGTGGGTGGGTAGCAATGGCTCACAGCAGCTTCGCTTCGGACAGGGAACGGGGACCCTGCTGTCCATCTTGTCTTCGGGCTGTAGGCCACAGCACCTAGGTGGACAGAGGTCACCTGAGCCCCCAAACATTTTCTGTTTATTCAGTCCTTTTGCCACCCAGGGTGTTGGGCTTTCCTTTGTCCCTTTAGAGGTGACACAAAGGTGATGCCAGTTGTGCACACATGTTGATAAAGGACCTGGCTCCCTGCCAGAAACTTCACCCACACTCTCTGATTTGCTACTGCATGGCACAAGGGTTGCGTTCTCAGGCTCTGGCCAGAGGTGCCTCCATTTAAATCTCAACTTTACCACTCTTCATGATAAACTGCAAACATCAGCTACTGCCTACGATGCTGTGTAACAAACTACCCCAACATTTACTCAGGAAACTGACGGCAAACAGCTGTGAGCTGCCCATGAACTAAGCCAAGCTTTACGTCAGGCTGAGGGTTAGGGTCGAGGCAGCCTCATGGGTCTTTTATCATTCTGGGATGAGTGGCCGCCCAGGGCAGCTTCCCATGAGGCCTTAGGGAACCATACAGTGTAGTAAAGATAACTCCTCAGGTCAAGTCCACTGATTGGCCAGGAGGAATTTTATGGCCAAGGCTGGCATCACAGAGATGGGGAAGGGGGAAGACCCTCTATCTATGATGTGAATGGAAATAAAGATTGACTGGACATGTATCCAAATGATAGCCGTGACCTTGGCCTCTGTCAGCTCATCTGAAAAATGGGGCCAAGTGGAGGGGTTTATCTGAGTGCAGGACCACCCAGCATCCAGCCTTGGTTCCCAGGGTCTCTTGCTTTCATGAGGTCCTGTTCTCTTGATTGTTCTAAACACGTTTAGGTGGAGGAAGTGAATGCCCTGGGCCTTTGTGGCATGCCATGAATCCCTTCATACCCAGTCTCTCCTCATGCACAGTGGTTCTCCCTGAGGTTCTCAGTCCAGCCACGACTCCAGAGTCCCACACGGTGCCTGCTGCTAGGCCCCGCCTGGCTGTCCCCAGGCAGCTGTCACTCCTCACGGTACCCTACGAGTGGTTTGTTTGGACAGGCCCAGAAAATGGTGACCATGCTAGGGTTTGACTAAGTGCCTGGATAGACACACATGGCAGATCTACAGTCCCTAAACCCTGCTTCAGAGAGCCAGGGTTTTCCAGAACTCAGAGCGGGAGTGCGGCCCCCATTGCTTTACCAAGAGGTAGTGGCTGCATGTTCACACACCTATGGACACACCTGAGCATGTGGAAGTGTGTCCTTACATGCCCAGCTGTGCTCTCTCTTGGACTTGGGTGCATAAATTGTTTACTCAGTGTATGTGTTCCAACGTCTGCCCGGTGCACGTATGTTTATATCCACACAGGACAGTCCTCATGTGTGTGTGTTCTCATATTGGGCCTCCAATATTCACAGCTGCCAAAGAACACACCTTCCTGCCTGGGGTCACATGGGTCCATGAACTAGGAAGACACAAACCAGGCTAGACACCAACGCCCACCTACCTTGTCCATCCCACTTTTCACAGCTGAAGTTTAATGCCTTGACTGGCTCATGGTTATGTTTCCAGTGTATTGCTTTTTTTTTTTTTGAGATGTGCAGTCACCTCTTTTATGGTTCTTACTACGCTTTATCTAAAAGTTCTAAGAGCTGACAAGATGGCTAACCATTTAGGAAAAGGCACCTGCTGTCAGGTCTGATGACCTGAATTCAATCACCCAGACACACATGTATAAACACACATAAATGAATAGAAACAGCTTTTAAAATATTATCACACGCACGCCCCTGAGATGGCTCAGCAGTTAAGGGCACTTACTACCCCAGCAGAGGACTTGGATTCAGTTACCAGAACCCACCGCAACCAGTTCCAGGGATACAAGGGGCTCTTCTGACCTCTGCGGGCACCAGGGACGCATGTGGTGTGCAGACACTCATACGGGCAAAACTCCCATATGCATAAAACAAAGTAAATAAATCTTTAAAATTTTAGTTTTAGCCCCCAGAAGTCAAGAGGACTCATCATACACACACACATACACACACACTGTTCCCACCTCCTCCAAAGTCTGTCTCTACATCCCTGGCTTAGCCAGCAAGACCTACCCCTGTAGATAAGGGAGGACCATAGTGAGGCATGACCCTGCACGTAAGGAAAGACCCCAGTGAGCCATGTCCACGAACATGTGCCCTCAGGCCCAGCCTGGGTGTTGGGACCAGCCCTTAGGAAGACAGGGGAGTCCAGGAAGCCCAGCTGGTAATGGAGACCCCAGGCCTCTCCTTGGGGGCAGCCAGAGGGGTCCAGGAGTCTCCCTCGAACCATCCCATCATTGTAAATAATGCCGAAAATGAGTCGTTTTTAAAGAGTGTCCAGTGGGACTCTGGAGCCTTGTTTTAATTATACAAAACCAGCATGGGTGCTCAGGCAGATGCTGGCGCTAATTGTTTTGAAAGCCAGCCCTCTTGGCTCTGCAGAATGCCCTGTCTGGGCACATTTTGAGCAGTTTCCCCAGCCACGCAAGTGAGGTCACTCCCAGACTGGGCAGGTGGGGGTGAGACACACCAGGGCCTTGGAGACCCCCGTCTTCCTGACCTCACCCCTGCTCACTCCAGGCTGTAGCCACCACACACCCCTCCTCGCCACAGCTGACAAGATGCTCTGAGGCTGAGGGTGATGGTGAGTATCACTGTGAGCCCGGAGGGGTGGGGGGGGGCGGGCGAGGCAAGGCTTGGGTCTTCACCAGCGTGCCCCCTCTGTAAGCCTAGCCCTCCACACCAAATCCAATCCTCTCGTGCCCCCACAGATTCTGTTACCTCTCCTTAGCAGGTGAGGGCCAGAAGGCTCCAAGCCAAGGTCACACTACTAGGCAACCACAGAGTGAGGACCCCAGTCTCGGCTCCTCCCTCCTGCGGCTGGAAAGGCAACAGGAGACAGAGGCGCACCTGAGAAGTGGAGAGACGGATGCGTGGGTGACCAGCCAGATGGTATCCAGAGAGTGGCCCACTAGCAAGAAAGGGGGGGACACCATGGTCAAATTGTGACTTTAACACATCCACTGCCATATGGGTTTATAAGAGGCAAATGGACCCATTCTCAAATATTGGGAGTGGCGGGGGGGGGGGGCAGTGTTGTGTGGAGCCACTCAAAAAAAAAAAAAGAAAAAAAATCAGCCAGAAATTAAACATCACTATCACAGAAGGAACTGAGACATAAACACAATTAAAAAGCTACAGAGAAATAGAGCCCCTCCCCTTCCAAAAAAGACGAGGTGGGTCCCGGGGGCACAGCTGGAACAGGATAGGGAGCCGGTGAGCTCAAGGTGGGGTGCAGGGGCTGGTGAGTCCTGCAGAGGGACAGGCCCAGACCGGAGGGCGTGATGGATGGCGTGCCCATCAATTTCTGAAGGCCAAGGCTCGGAGAGCAGCCGAGTCAGTGAAATTTACATTATTAATCTCTTGTAATAATCTATGACTCAAGCAGGCTGAGAAAATAGCCATGGCTACGCAGTGACCAGCCTATATAAATAACGGCTCCCCGCTCAATTTAATTGCACTCTGGTGAAAGCCCTCTTCTTGTATCTTTCTAATTACTTTAGTTTCATTAGGTCTAGCAGAGAAAGAGAGAGAGAGCACGACGACGATGAAAGAGAGAGGGAGAGAAAGAGGGACAGAAAAAGGGAGGAGGGAGGGAGGGAGGAGGGAGCGCCTCCATTGAGCGTCGCAACAATGAAAAATTCATATTCTGATTTTTTTTTTTTTGTTCTGTGAAATATTTAAATGTTAATAGCCATTCCGTCGCTGACATGCTATCTCACCAGTGTGGAGTTAAACAGAAAATCTATTTAATCTACGGGATCTCATTAAATGGTCGTGGCAAGGCAGTGGCTGGGAAGCAGTCAATAGCCAGGCGCAAGAGGAGAGGGAGGAGGGCGTGGGGGGAGGGGAGAGAGAGCTGCTAAGATTCTTTAATTTAATTTATTGTCGTGCATGAGACACCAGGAGAGGCGGGGAGACGCTGGCTCCTGCGCCTCCATTTGAGTGGCTAATGATTAAATGTTTTCCATTGTGCTACAGCTGGTATGTATTATCACAGAGTGAGTGAAAAACACAAACTCTCAGCAATTTTGACTGCTTTCCAAATATTAGCCCCTTTTAAAGCCATTAAAAGATTATCACTGATTTAACCAAATGTCTGTTTGGAGTATTAACTGCAGTCTGTTCTCCGAATCCCCAGAATGCCTCTCCTCTCTCCTCTCCTCCGATTATCTCATCCACCCAGCAGTATTTAATTTCATTCCCATGAATATGCAATGAATTTAATTTTGAACACTATTTTCATCTGCTCCTGTAATCACAAAAAATGCTGGTGTAATTAGTTTCTAATTACTTGCTTTAATTGTTGTAGTAATCATTTTAATTACCCAAATGCACAGACATCAAATGCTAAAAGGAAAATAATCTTCTTGTACCTCCTACCTTGTCTTTCAGCACTTGGTGTTTGATATCTCGATTTTGACACGGGCAACCTTCACTGAGCTGGGGGGGGTGCTCCGGGGGGCTTCTGGGGCTCAGGGAGGCCGCTCCAAGCCCAGGCCTCAACACAATCTGCTCACAGAAATTTGCATGCCCCCCAAAAAAACCATTAAGTTAAAATATACAGTTATTGTACCTTTCTGGGCCGGGCGCCACGCACGGGCTTATTGCTGAAGCCCAAACCGGCACGAGCAGATGGTAAATCATGAAATTTTATGAAATTATTACGCCGGCGAGGTGTTTTGAATAGGAGCAGCTGTGAAGGAGATGGGACGTTATAAACACTCACAGGTGTTAGCATCTCCTCCTCTGCCAGCCGCAACATAAAAAAAAAATTAAATTATAAACAAACCAGGCAAATGTTGTAATCTCTCTCCTCGACACACTCCTTACAGGGAAATTGCTTAAACTAAGCAAAGAATTCAATTTTAATTTGCATAAAATATTTATCAAGGCTTACGCAAATTTCCGAGAAGCTCCCTTCCTGCCAAGTTGAAAATTGCTCAGACATACAGAGGTGGAATATCGGCATGCGAGGAGGCCATTAGGCCAGCCCTCCCGGCCACTCGAGCTGTGTGGATGCCACGAGCCCAGCAGCAGGCCAGCCTCTGCCAACTTGGCCTTTGCATTTTTTTTCCCCTTTTTCTTTCATTCCTTTTTTGCAAACAGATTGTTTTTCTCATTATGTTTTTATATGTACCTAAACTGTTAATTAGGCACTTAGAGGCTTTTTTATTGGGGCCTAAGTATACCGAGCTGCTTTGTTCGCAGACGCACACCTTTCGGCTGCTCTGTAAACATGGCCGTTTTGGCTTCCATAGTGTCCCAAGGGTTATGTGCTGGGAGAGGGGTCCCCTGACCCGGGGGACGATGTCTCAGTTCTCCTGGCTGCCTGTGGATGGAGAGGAGGAAGAGGAATCCGAGGAAGCAGAAGAGACAGAGCTGGACACAGAGGTGGCCTTCTGCTGCACACAGGGACATTTCTAATTCAGGAAGCCCTCAGGGCCCAACTCCAGGAAGCAGAATCTTAGCACTTCATGTCCACAGCTTCCCAGGGCCTTCACACCTCCTCCTCCCTACCCTTAGAGTGCTCAGTCCTGCCCACTGGCAGCTCTGTGCTGGAAGATGCCCCTCACTCGCTCACATGCATACTTTTCTTCATATAGTCTTTGCCATCATCAGGATCGACCTGTCCAGGTGCTTTGGTGTCTGCTTCCTCCAGTAGTGTGAGAGCCCTGTGAGGGCAAGAATGTCATTCTGGCTCCATGAGTTCTCTGACACAGCCTTGCCCGATAGCATGGGGTCTGCATGCCACAAATGAGTAGACAAGAGTCAACCATCACCAAGTCCCAAGCAGCTTTTGTTAGGGGAGTGCACTGAGCCAGGGCAGGGCTGCTTGGGAGGGTGTCCTTCAATTCTACGGACCGCCTATGTGCCAAGAACAAATGGAACACTGATGTCCACTCACCAGGCCTCAGGCCTCAGGCCTTGCCCCTTGCCACCCATGAGATACTCTGTCTTAGTTTGCTTTCTGCTGCTATGATGTAAACATCATGACCAAAAGGAAGCTGGGGAGAAAAGGGTTTATTTCATCTTATAGTTAACAGTCTACCATGAAGGGAACTCAGGGAAGCAAGGAAGGAACTCAAGGCAGGAACCTGGAGGCAGGAGCTGATGCAGAGGCCATGGAGGGGTGCTGCTTACCGGCTTGCTCCCCATGGCTTGCTCAGTCTGCTCTCTTACAGAACCTAGGACCACCAGCCTAGAGATGGCACTACCCACAGTGGGCTGGGCCCTCCCCCATCAATCATTAACTGAGACAATCCTTTACAGACTTGACTGTAAGCCAATGTGATGGAGGCATTTTCTCAAATGAGGCTCCCTCTTCCCAGAAGATCCTAACTTGTGTCAAATTGACAAAACTCTAATTTGCACACCTTCCCTCCTGCAATCAGATATCCAAATGAGCTTTAAGCAAATCCAGCCAATCAACAGTTGGTACCCAAATTCTCTGCACAGCCTGGGTTCCCCACCATATCAAAGTGGCTGATGGAGTGGAAGGGGCAGGATTGTCCCTCTGTATGGAGCAGGATCAATGCAAAGAGTGAATTAAGCATGGTGAGTCACTAATCAGGAAATAATCAGGTTTACACTGCACAGACATGTCTCCACATCAGACAGAGCATTGGGATGGCAGGTACAGGAAGAAAAGGTTGGCAGCACTGGGGAGACTCCACAGAGGTCCCCCAAGGAAATGTCCAGTGTCAGGGCTCCCTACCACGTCGATGAGTAGTGTGTGCACTGCTGGTGTGGCCTCCTGGGGGTATGGAAAGATACTCTGGAACATCCTCCCTGCTTCCTGGGCTCGAGCTCTGAAGACAGGCATCAAGACATTCGAGGAGGTAGAGGCAGGGGGATCAGGATCATCAAGATCATCCTCAGCCAATGTGAGTTTGAGGGCAGCCCAAGCTATACGAGACCTTGCTTTAAAAAGGGGTGTGGATGGGCTGGGAGGTGGTTCAGCAGGTAAAAGCTTGCTGTGCAAGCCTGAGGCCCTGTGTTCAGATCCCTCGCATCCAAGTCATAGCCTGTGTAGCTGCTTGCTCCTGCAACCCCAGCATGTCGTGGAGCAGGGAGATAGGATCTCTGGGATTTACTGGCCGCCATGTCAACTCCGGGTTCAGTGAGAGACCCCAAGGGCAGGGTGGCTTCATCACTATCCACAGCCCCGGTGAACCTCAGAGGGAAAGGTTCAAATCCCAGCCAAGGCTGAGCAGCTGTGTGACCTCAGGCATGGCCCTTTACCTCTCTGTGCACTTCTCCCCATGCGAGGCAGCCCAGGCCTTCTGCCAGCTCCTGGAAGGTGGGTTTTGACATAATTTGTGCTGTTCAGACCCACCGTTCAGATAGGAGACTGAAGGTCCCAGATGCAGTGACTTGTTGAGTCTACCCAGCCTAGGGGAGGGGGACCAAGAGGGAGAAGGGAAAAAAACTGACAGGGCTCATCAGCGGTGTTGTGGGATGGGGGGTGGGGCTAGGTGTTGAGAAGAATGTGGGCAGAGGCAGAGATATGGGGAGAGGAGGCTCTGGCTATCTGACGAGCCATCACTGCTTCTGTAAGGAACAGAGCTATAGCCACAGAATGCCAGGCAAGTGTGGGGTAGGGCCCTGGTCTGTGCTGCCCAGCAGGCTCTCCTAAACAGCTTAGACAGGTCTGTAGTATCTGCCAATTTACTTGGTGTAAATTCCCCACCCCTGAGAAGTCCCTGACTGCCCCCGGGGAACCAGCCCAGGCTCAGAGTAGGCACAGCCTCCTCCTCTGAGGTAGCCCAGCTGGATCCCTAAGCCTGCCCTTAGATGAGGAGCCTGCTTCTTGACAAGGATATGGCTGCTGGTCCTCAACCCCCGACCTGGGCAATGAGCTAAAGAGGGTTAGGCAGAGTCGGGGGGGCCCCCCTATACCTGTCCTAAGCATCGTGACATCTTTATCTCCACTGGGGCAGAGGAGGGCCCTCTTCTCAGCCCAGCTGGAGAGGCGCAGGTGGTGTCAGGGTCACCTTGGGAAGAGTTATGGGCCTTGGAAGGAGCGGGAAGATACGCAGCTCTGCAGGCAACAGCTGAGGATAGTAATCTGGACAGACAAGGAATCGATGGGAATTTCTATTTAGGGAGGAAATCGATAGGAATTTTCAAGGTAGGAAAGGAGGGAATTACCTTTAATTGGAACATTCGTCCAGCTGGCCCTCGGGTGAGGCCAAGGCTCAGCAGGCCTCGGAGGGACAGCCAGGTGGCCTCTTGTGCCCTGGCCCTGACTGGAGCACTTTGAACTAGACCACAGACACTTCGATGCTTCTGTCCAGTAGCCTTTGAAATCTGGATGGGGTGTGTCAGGGTGGTGGGGGTGGGCACGCCAGGAATCAGGTGCTTCCTTAGCCGGCAGGTGGCTGACAGTAGTCACACCTGCCTCAGCAGTGAGGATAGATTCTGGCCTGTAAGCTGGGAGATGCTAGCAGAGGCACCAAACCCTGCCCCAAGGGCTTTGCAGATTTGATCCTTATTAAACCCCACAGAGTAGGTTCTGTTATCTCCATTTTGAGGCACAGAGAGGTTGAACCACTTGCCCGAGGTCACACAGCTAGGAAATATTTGAGCTGAATCCAAATAACCCTGGCCAACCTACTATCACTATTTGTGCCCTTCCCACAGTGCTCTGGGCCCCACGGATGGTGTCAATCCCACTAGCAGTACCAGGAGCCCCAAGCTGTACACGTCCTGTGCCAGGACAAGCGTATGGGCAGAAGTGGGTGAGTACCTCAGGGCCCTACCTGAAGAAAGGAAGGGAGGTGTAAGCCACACAAGGAAGCTCTAAGGCTGGGACCATCACTTCCCTCACCCCCACATGCTCCTAGGAAAAGGCTGCTCTCACGAGGAGGCCCAGGACTCCCAGATTCCTAACAGACTCCCCCAGAGGAAGACCTGGATGTTCAAAGGCCTTTAAAGAACTGTGGGAAATGCAGAGCAAGAACAGAGAGCTCCATACCCCACTCCCACTTGCCACCCAGGGCCTTCTGGGAGCTTGAGCCTGGCCTCCTAAGAGAGTCCTCCCTGGAAGGAGCCCTATACCCTGCTGACTCTGGGAGATTTTCTGCGCAGTGATGTCATCCCGGAAGCAGACCTGGGGAATGAAGGGTCAAGCCCCTACTCCCCGTAGTGAGCCCCTTCTGAATTCCTGGCAAGTCATTGGTGTGACATTGAAAGGAAGTTGTGGGGACCATCCACTGAGCACGTTGTAGAAGGCAGTGTGTCTTCGGGAGGGAGGGGTCCCCTCTGCTTTTCCATTAACTTGATGTTACAGAAAGGAAAGGGAAATACAGGAAGAACCCCCTGGCCATCTGCTTACTGCCAAACTGCCTGTCTATCTAACCTACACTCCACTCGTGGGCCAGAAGGCACAGCACCCCAGGTTCCAGGGGGCGACAGTGAGGGAGAGGAGAGGCTCGAGAGCAGATAAAATGCAGTCCTGGGGAACAGGTGGGGAGCATGGCTGATTACTGGTACCTCTGAAGGCTTGGTGGCTCTGCTCCCTCCAGTCCTGAATGCCAAGTTTCTCAGTTTTGAGAAACTAGGCAAGCTGCACGTGTAAGAATAGTCAAGGCTGGAGCTGGAGAGATGGCCCAGTGGTTAAGAGCACTGTCTGCTCTTCAAAAGGACCCAGGTTCAATTCCCAGCACCCTCATGGCAGCTCACAACTGTCTATACTCCCAATTCCAAGGGATCTGACACCTTCACACATAAAATAAAATAAAATTAATTTTTTAAAAAAAGAATACTCAAGGCAAATCTCTGAGGGTGCTGTAGCTCCCCCTTTTCCACTTTGTGACATACTTTCAGCTCAGACTTTAAGGGCACCTGCAGTGGAGGTTGGGGCAGGGCTATGGGGCTACATGGGACTAAATCTTCTTCAACCTGGACTAGAAGTAACATCTTGGACTAGGGGGCTTGAACAGCCCTTATAACCTCAATTTTTCCATCTGTGAGATGGGGACCAGTCCTTCCATAAGACATGCCTAAAGGACATCTGCTAAAGGAGTGGGCACCCAGGTTCCTGGGTGAACAGACGGATGGGATGAGATGGATGGACAGACGGAAGGATGGACGGATGGACGGACGGATGGAATAACGACTTCATCTCACTCTGTCTGGCTAGCCTTGCTGAGAAGACCAAACTTTCAAAGCCAACACTAAGCCACACAAGCTCCCAGGTATATGCCCCACCCCAACCCAGGAGACACCAACCCCCAGGATTCAGGCCATGGTTGAGAGTGGCCACACAAGGACAGGGTGTGGCTGACTATCCCCCACTTATGAATGAGCCATCCAGTTCACGGTAACACCAGAGAGTCCAGAGTCCAGGTTCTGGATTCTGACTCAAAGTTGCCAATATGTCTGCGCATCACTGCTGTCCCAGCGCTGGACACTGAGCACTATGGGATATTCTTTCTTTAGTGCCATAGCATGACCCACCAGAAGAACAGCATGGCTTCATGGGCTGGGGGTGGCCGTGTGATGCCCTGGGCTAAAAGTGTCTTCTCTTACCCAAGGCCACTGGTAGGGCTCTACTGTGCCCACCACACCAGCCTACCTGGTTGTGGCTGGTATTGAGTGTCCATCTTGCCTTTAAGGGTGTGGGGAGTCTGTCTATTCCTCCACCCCTCTTACCTCAGTGTCCTGCCCTGCCTCTTTGCTCACTCCGAGGTCAGGGGCTCTGTGGGCTCAGCTGGAGTGGAAGGTTATTGGGACCCACAGGCCCGGCTCATCTCATTACTTCTAGAGCAGGGTCAGCAGCTTTTACAGACCCCATAAACCATCGCTCTTGGTCACTTGAGCACACCGCGGGCGCAGGCAGCCTGTCCATTCCCGGCCAGGACAAGTCTCTCCTTAACGAAGTAATCTCCCAGACTCATAAACCCCAGAAATGTCATGGGTGGCCTGTGCCCCTAAAGATAATTATAGGGTGACACGTGGCCCTGCAGGTTTGTGTGAGGAGGCAGATGCCGATCGGCAGAGGCCTCAGGGCTCGTGAAGCCTTGCTCACCCTCTGAGCCCTCAAACGAGCCCAGAGAGAACACACCACTACCTAACCCCATGACACAGATGTGGGACAAATGGGGGAGGTAGGCAACAGGGCTGGGATTTGAACCCAGAGCCGGGTTCTTTGAGGCCCTCACAACACTTCAAGCAATGCTCCCAGGGTTCAGTGGGGATCCCTGGTGCCCTACCGTGCTCCCCGATGGAGTAAATGTAGGAGGCAACAGTGCTCCAAGGAGCAGAGCATCTAGGCCCATTTGCAGATGGCATAGTCCCACCTACCCCCAAAGGTGTCCCAGTGTCTCTGGAAGTCACCAGAGGGAATCTCATGACCTCTGTCTACTTAGGTCTCCAGTTGGCCACTGAGTCCAAGCCAACAAAAGCCTCTTGCTGCCTCTAAGACTGACCTCCACGACCCAGCCCACTATGAAGGGGCTCATCCTACCCCGTGGACCTGTGCCGATGTGGGGGTCTTGTGGGAGGGGTAGAAGTGACAATGTGCTGGTTCTGGGCCCAAACCCCAAGAGGCCTCACAGGTTTACCATCCTGGTCTTGGCACCCCTGCCACCACCCCACATGAGTATGGAGTACAGTGGGCTAAAGAACAAAGGAAGGGACCAGCCAGATAAGGCTGACTGCCCTCCAGCCGAGCACAGGACATGAGTGAGCCCAACCAACATCCTCGGAGCCTACCCACATTCCCACCCATGGAACAGAAACAGGAGCCAAAGGAGCAATTGTATTTCAAGTTGCTAAGTTCTGGGGTGGTTTGTTACACAGTCAAAGCTGACTGATGCATCATGTCTGTAAGAAAAAGGCAGGTCGAGTGTTCCAGGAGAATCCCAGTGTGCTAAGGCCTTGGGAAAGTATAGCTATGTTTGTTTGGAGTTGGGAAGATAAGCCATGGATGCGCCATGTGCATGCCTGTAACACCAGTGCTTCTAGGGGAGGGAGACACGAGGATCTCCGGAGCTTTCTGATCACCAGCCCGGCTCCGTGTTCAGCGAGAAACTGTCTCAAAGGGATAGAGTGGTGGATCGGGACATCTGACATCCTTTTCTGGCCTCCAGGACATACACTTGCACCTGAACACACACATGTACAAATATACATCACACTCATAAATACATATACACACACTCACATGCTGGAAGATGAGGGAGGGACTCTATTGGAGTCCATAGGACTGCAGAGGCCTCTGAGGAAGGACAGTCACAGCGGCTACCTGAATGGTGGCCTCCATGGCAGCTAGCACAGTGGCCTTTACCACGCATGCAAAGGGACTTCATGGTTTGTACAAATGGAGGCCCATGGGGATCTGGTATGAAGCCAGAGACGAAGCCACTGGCTAGAAACTCTGTTTCATACTCTGGTCTTGAAGAGCCAGGAAGGTGGGGCCTGTTCAGAGGGTGGTGGGCCCAAGGAACTGAAGACTGCTTGAGTCTTGAATGAGAGCTACTCTGGGGAGGGGTGAGAGAGAGCTAAGGAGCATGGCTACCCTCTCTCCTGCTTCCTTTCCATGTCCTGAACAGTGGTCCACAGTCTACTAAATGGTCCACAGACCTTGCAAAATGCTGGAAACCTGCACTGAATAGCATCCATGGAGCTTAGTCCAAGCAAGGGTGTTCAAGGGGAGACTGAGGTGGGCTAGCAGAATGGAGGCAATGCAGGAGTGGCAGGTGAGGAGGTGGGTGGAGACAGAGGACCAAGATGCTCGGTGACCTCAGGGAAAGGAAGGGAGTGCCTCACCACAGTACACACCTGTGGACTCAGGTCTTTTCTTAGCATTAGAAGGCCCAGGTAGCTGAGGACAGCACCATACGGAATCTACACAAAGCAAAGGACAGCTGGGCTCCTGCCCAGACTGGAGCATGTACCATAGCAAGAGCAGACAGAGGTGCTCACAATGTTGGGGCACAGAAGAAAGTGAGGGTAAAGGGGAATCAGGAAGCCGGGCATGGTGGGACGTGCCTTTAATCCCAGCACTTGGGAGGCAGAGGCAGGTGGATCTCTGTGAGTTTGAGGCCAGCCTGGTCTACAAAATGAGTCCAGGGCAGACAGAGACACAGTGGCTCCTAACCATACCTCAGGGACACAGTGGCTCTCTAACCACACCTCAGAGACACAGTGGCTCCTGACCATATCTCAGAGACACAGTGGCTCTCTGGCCACATGTCAGGGAAGTGTTATATATAAAAACAGGCACCTCAGAACAGGACAGAGCTCCTGACAAAGGAAAAAACACCAAAAAATATGACAAGGAGAAAAGAAAACTTTTTACATTACACAGCAGGCGTATAATGTGAAAGCAGAGGAGGGGCAGAGATATGAGTACAGTGAATGAATACAGCCATGTATGAAAACATCACACTGAAACCCACTGTTTTGTCCCACCAAGAAAAAAAAGTTAATTTAAAAGAAATTGGTGAAGAACTGTTGCGAATATCCAACAAAAATCCCCAATAAAAATGCTAAAAAATGGAACCTACAAATCCATTAGAGCAATTCTACTCAAAGCAAGGTTTATCGTAGTAATTCAAAGACAGTTTGATACCCAAAAGTCAGTGATGTAAGATACCAACCACATCAACAGAATAAAGACCAGCCAAAACCAACCCATCTCAATCCACACAGGAAACAGTCACAAAGTTCAACTTCCCTTCTTGGTCAACATACTAACCAAACCAGAATTGAAGAGGTGGCTTTTCAACCCTGGTAAAGATAGTTATGAAACCCACAGCTCCATCATATTTCGTGGGGAAAGACTGCATCCCCTCTGAGTGGGACCAGGAAAAACCACCTGCTCCCCTTCATTATACTCGGACCTGGGGCTGGAAGGCCAATACAGAGCAATTAGACCCAAAACAGAAGGAAATGTCGTCTACAGTGGAAGGAGAGATAGAAAACCATCCTGTCTATAGATGACATGATTTTGTGTGTAGAAGATCCTCAAGGAGAGAGACTCAAAATAAAAAAAAAATAAATATTAGAAGGGCTGGAGGGGTGGCTTAGTGGTCAAGGGGACCAGCTGCTCTTGGAGGGGACCTGGATTCACTTCCCGGCACCACGTGGTGGCCCACAATCAGCCATGACTCCAGTTCTGGAGGTTCAAACTCCCTCTTCTGGCCACCTCAGACACAGGTACACAGGTGGTGCGTGGACATACATGCAGACAGAACACTCGTATTGGATCCCAAATCAACATGTACAAAGCCAGCACTATTTCATTTCATAGCAATGAGTAAGCCCAGACTGGCACTGCGAAAGCAACTCCGTTCATCACAGCACCGAAAGGGCTCAAATACTTAGGATGAACCTAACAAAGCAAACGTAAAACTTATACTTTAAAAATTATAGCACACTGTTGAAAGAAATAAAAGGACCTAACTGTTAAAGCATATGTTGTTAAGAAGGCAGGGTTCCTCAAACTGGCCTGTGTGATCTATGCAACCCTCACCTTTTTCTTTTTCTCAGACATGGACAAGTTGGCCCTAAGACCCACAGGTAAATGCAAGAACACCAGAAGAATCGAAACAACCTTGGAAAGGAGAACAAAGCCAGAGGGCCTCACATCTCCCAGTCTCAAACCTGATCACAAACTGCAGTGATCAACACCGGGTGGCGAAGGACAGACACGCAGCCCGGTGGGAAAGAAGAGTCCAGAAGGAACTGCTGATGCTTAGTGATGGTGCAGGCTAACATCCTGGAGGAGGGAGGGCCACAAATGGTGCTAAGATAAGTGAGCATCCACAAGGAAGAGAGTGGTGAGAGACCCTGCCTCACCTCTTCTGTAAAAATTAACTCAGGGGTTGGCAAGACAGTGCATGACCGACAGCCTCGGTTCAGTTCCTGGACCCACGGTGGAAGGAGACGGCAGACTCTTCAAAGTTGCCCTCTGACCTCTACATGCACCCTGTGACACCCTGCACCCTGCACCTGTGTGTGTGTGTGATTTACTTAAAATAAAATCCAGTACTCAAAATACACCGAACATCCAGATGCAAAAATTGAAAATCAAACTATAAACAGAAAAACCAGCACTATTAATCTTGGGTTATGTAAGAGTGTCTTAGACACAATGCAAAAAAAACGCAAGGCATGCCCCGAGTACCAAGAAAGTGGGAAGGTGACCGCTGTGCAGATGGAAGAGCACACTGCCAATCACGTATCGGGTAGAAGCCTAAGGCCCACGACACATATGAAGTACAGCACAACTCAACAGTCAAAAGACAGCGTGATTTGAAGTGGGCAATGAAGCCAGGCAGGACGGCACATGCTGCTAGCTACCATCCCTGAGAGGCTGAGGTAGGAAGACTGTGTGTTGCAGGCCAGCTTGGGTTACAAAGCAAGATCCTACGTCAAGGGAAGTAACAACTGATTTAATTAATTTTTCGAAGGGCTAATGATCTGAAGTGACTTCGCCCCAAAGAAAATACAAATGGCCCCAAGAATGAAAGGCCAAAGCAGACAGCACCCTTCAGCACAGGCAAATGTAAACCCCAGTCTCAGTTCGTTGCTATTTCATCCCCAACAGGGCAGCTAGCGTCAAATAACAGAATGTTGACTGTGGGCAGGGATACGGTAAGCCCGGGTCGCCTCACATACTGCTTATGGGCACACAAGCTGGTGTGGCACTTCGGAAGACAGGCGGGTGTATTTAAGCTCAGATGGCTACGTACATATGACCTGATGGTTTGGCTCCCAAACAGAGATCCAAAAAAATATGTATACAGGTTCCCACAAAATCATACACATGGGTCATACGCCGTCAATCATAACAGCTAATGGAAAAATCCAAATGTCTGTCAAGTGATGGCGATTTCTTAAAAGATGCTGAATATTCACAGAATGGACTATGATATTTGACAATAAAAAGAGCCGAACTACCCACCCAGGCCGCAGCAGTGAACAGCAGTATGCTAATGACAAAGAAGCCAGACACGCCATGACGAATGATGCCATGAATATGAAATATTCACAATTTCCCCATTACGCCCCCCCCCCGCTCCCGATAATCAACAGGCAGCAAAACAGGGTGCTGGGGCTGCAGGACTCTGGGTACTGACTGGAGGAATGGGACAGGCCCTGGATCAGATCCTTGGTCCTGGAGACTGACACCCTGAGCTTCCCGGAGGCTCATTAACAGGTCAGTGTCTAAACCTTTCAAGATTACTATCCAGGGGCTGGAGAGATGCTTAGTGGTTAAAAGCACTCGCTGCTCTTCCAGAGGACCCATGTTCAATTCCTAGCACCCAGGTTGGATGGCTCACAACCACCTGAAACTCCAGCTCCAGGGGATCCAGTCCTTCTGGCTTCCTCAGGGACCCGAGATCATGTGTACAACACACATGCAGATACACGCCTACACACATTTGAAAATGGTAAAAATAAATCTCAAAAGAAAAAGAAACTGCTAAGAGAAGCTGTCTATTCTAGACTTCAGACATCATTCAAAACAAAACAACTCCAAAATGCAAATTGGCACAATGGTCTCTGCAGCCACCATCCACTCTCACTCCTTGAGAGTGTCCCCACTTTTCTCTGACTAACTCTGCCTGTCTACCACACTTCTCTGGGTCTCGTCTGACTTCCAGCCACAAAATCCAAAAGAACCACGGGGCTGAGAGGAAGCTTCTTCAAGACCCACAACCAAAACCCAGATGGGCTGAAGGAGGTAGAGGGAGACCAGGGACAGGGGTTTGTCTGGGGGCTATGTACATGTTTGCACACGTTATAAATTGATGATGGGGATTTTATTTTTTTTAACTTAAAAACCCTAAGGCACCAGCAAGAGAAAGAGAACTGGTGTCCAGGCTGGGGGTGTGGAGGCATGTTGGTTTGTCCAGGTGGGCGTGTACTCGCACGCATGGCTCCCAAGCTTCGTCACCACTCACCACAGGGGACCCCCACACAAGCAAGAAGTCTCCTAGTACATATTCCTAACAAATTGCCAACATCAAGAAAAACCAAAAACCCGAGTCTTGAAAGCTAACCTAAAGGCTTGACTGAGCTCTCATTGAGCTGGGCCACCGTAACAAAACGCCCTAGACTGAGCATGTTGTAAACAACAGAGATTTATGGTTCACGGGTTTGAGGAGCAAGGTGCGGGCAGGTTCCGTGTGCTGAGGACTCCTTCCCAGCTTATAGATGACTCCCTTCTGCCAGAGCAGTTACCTTGTGTGTAAGCATTTTCCAAGGGCCTGGCCCCTAAATCCCACCATGCCAGGAGGGGAAGGTTTTATCTCAGGCATTTTGCGGAACATGGACATTTGAACCATAGCAAGTACTCAAAGAAAACGTCAATCATCAGGAAGCCTGGAAAAGCTAATGCAAATCATTGGGCCCCAGGAACCATTTGTACTCCCCTCTGTGATGGCCAGAGTCAGGAGAACTGGTGATGCCAAGTGTGAGAGAGAAGCCAGCTATTGCCTCAGTCGCTGAGAGCGGTACTGACTTACGGATATTACTTTGGAGAAAGTTTTGTCAAGAGCGGGAGTAGGGAAGAAGTGGGTGGTGGCGGGTGAGGTGGGAAAGGAAGGAGAAAGTAAGAGAAAAGGGGATGGGGGAGGGGAGGAACAGGTGGAGAGGCAGGGGTGGGGTGGGGTTGAGAAGAGGGGGTGGGGAGTGAGGAAGGAGGAGTGAGTGTAAGGGAGGAAGGTGTGGGGAGGTGAGGGAGAAAGAGGAGGGGTGAAAAAGGAACAGGCAGGAAAGCAGAGGAGGCAGAGAACCAAGAGAAGCAGTGTTTCTTCCCAGCAAGCAGCAAAGGCAACTGCTCCCAACATGAGTGTTCACAAGACCCCAGACTGGAGTCAAAACATGTTGATCTGTGAGAGGAGAGGATGAATCAGGAGCCCCACGTGACAGGTTATCACCTGGAGATGAAAAGCAGCAGCACTGTGATACTGACACTTGAGCATTTTTGCAAGTGTAGTGTTGAACAGAAAAAGCCAAACACAGCCCGGGAGACACTCAGTCAGAAAGACACATGCCTGCCAGACATGGTTGGATCCCCAGCACCCATGTAAAAGCCCGGAGTAGCCTTACATGCCTGTAATCCAGCGTTGGAGGGGACAGAGGCTGGTGGATCCTTGCAATGTGCTGGCTGGCCGGTCTAACACACACACACAAATGGGGGAAGGAGCAGACAGAATTCGTGCCATTTTATTTGATCGTGACTGAGAGGACAAGGGACTGACTGGGTGCTTGCTGTGGGTGGCAGTCAGTGGGTGTGGACATGTCTGAAATGTCACCCGGCCCCTCCCCCACCCAGTTCTGACTTACAGCCCTTCCTATACTCCATGTCTGCTGAATTAGTGAAGTAAGAAAAGCAAGTTTCCTCAGACCACCGAGCAGTCTCTGCCGGAGCTGGGCCCAAGTTTAGAAGTCTAGGAAGAGGCGGCCATGGCCCCAGCTCAACAGTGACAAGTGCTGGGACCATGGAGTGTCACAAAAGCCCCCTAAGGTAGAGTAAGGAACTGGATGGATGTGGGTGCTGTTTCCAGAGCAGAAAGGGGAGGAAGAGAAATGAGCACACCAAGATGGGGGTTGGGAGGTGGATGTGTGCCTTCCTTTCTCCATTGTAAAACTGAGGTGAAGGAACTTTACTGCCAAGTGGGAATTCAAGAGGGAAGACAGAACTCAGCTTCCCCTCATGGGCTGGACCCTTCTGGCAGCCTGCAAGGACCTGCAATCACAGTTTGCCTTGGTGTCCCCTTTCCTTCAGCCCTCTGCCCCAGCCAGCTCGACTCCTGAGAGCCCCTTACTTCCCTCACTTCCTCTCTGGTCCGTGTTCCCCAAAGTGAGGCCCCATCACTGTATAATACCAAATTACTTGTAGCTTTAGTTAATTAAATGTAAAATCATTGAAATAAAATTACTCCTTCATTAGAAATGAACTCCCGCTGCAGACCTGGGGTAACGACCGGGTGCTTGCCCCCCTCCCTTCTTCTTCAAAACCACATACAAAATGGTCAGTTAAACCAAATGGGAAAAAAGTTTAACGACTGCACGGTGATCAAGCTTATTATTATTTAAGCACACGCTATTACCCTGTGCAATGAGGTATCTGCCAATAAATTATCTTTGAAGGAGTCAGTCCTTGTCTGGGCCCAGAAATGCAGCTATGGGAACTTGGTGGTGACACCGGCCAGCCATGGACAGTGAGTGTCCAGGCTGGGGGCTGGGTCCAGTGGACCTCCTTGGCCTGTCACAGAAACTGAGTGTCTCCGCTTGACCCTCCACCACAGGCCTGCATGTGACCCCAAGGAGAAGGTAAGATTCCAGCAGGGAGAAAGAGACTGAGGAACTAAAATGTTCCCCCAAATTAGGAAGAGGGACGGGGAAAGGAAATTTACAATATATGGGACATAAGGGAGCAGAGGCTGAGAGAGAGAAGAGGGGAGAATCTTCCAGAAGCATTGGAAGGCCGTGGGAGACAGAGATAGGGATGAGACGATGGAACGGCTTGAGAATTAAGAGTGAGACTCCACCAACAGACAGAAACCAAGAGCAACAGCACAGGGGTCAAGAGGTCAACGGGAAGACACCAGAGAGGTGAAGTAGGGGGGGCCAGAGGCTGGCTGCAAAGAAGCCACCGTCTCCTGGCATCCCCATGTGGCCTGGGCTAGTGAGGACAAGCTGCTTCCTCACCTCCCCTGATCTGCACCCCTGTTACCTCCGCATCACAGGGCAGGAGATGGAGGCTGGTGGGAAACAGTATTTATTCAAGGCCTCGCGCTGCAAGGCTGGGAGAAAAAGAAGGGCGAGATCAAAGGGGCCAGGGGGCAGAGCAAGAAGTGGGAACAGGCATAAGAAGGAAAGACAGACGGAGAGAGCAGAGGAGGTGCTTTCTTCCTGCCTCTCCCATTGCACACTCAATGTCCCTGTGTCTCTCTGCCTGTCTGACACCCTTGTGCTCATTTCTCATGTCTCTGCCTACTTTCTGCCTTTCAAGCCCAGACCCCAACACCACCCTTTCATTTACTGAAGTAGGAGATGAAACCCAAGGCTTCAAATAGCCAGAAAGCACTCTCTCTGAGAGGCATCCCAGCCCTCAGGGGCCCCTTTTTGTCCTTACCATTGCCTTGGCCAGAACATCCTTCCATTACAGTAGGTCAAGATGCCCACACCCAGACCTCACCGACCTCACCAGCTGCTGGGAGGGACGGTCGTTAACAGGAAGCTACTCAGGTTCTCAGGTCTCTTGGGCTGCAAGCAGTAGTTAGCCCTGTCTCACGCCAGGGCTCAGAACCAGATGGACCTAGGTTCAAATTCAGTATCATATCAGTGGGCAATCACAAGGGTACCTTAGAAACCTCTCGTCCCTTTTCTCCTCGCCCAAAGAGTGGCGATAACGGCCTGGAACTGCAGACTTCTTGCAAGAGTTCCACAAGATGGTATTTAAGGTGCTAATGGAGGGCCTGGAGTGGACCGCTGTCCTGTGGGAGACACACCCCCAAGGCAGGGTGGCTGCTGCTTCTCCCAGTAAACACTTCAGCCCCAGACAGAACAAGAAAGTGGGCCAGGGGCCTGCCAGGGGCAATAGAAGCCTAACGTTGGAGAACTTCTCTTCCCATGGGCTCATTTTGGTGTGTCCCGAGAAGTTTAAATGTATGCCCTCCAACGTCTGACGCTAAGGAATTCTCTAGGTGATAACTCATTCACCAGGCTGTCTGTTCTCCAGCAGCCTGGAGCAAGGGCTGTCCCCACCAGGCAGGTAGGTCCACCCTGTCATAAACTTATGCGAATCCCTCTCAGACAGTCCCCTTTGAAAGTCACCTCCATCTCCCTTACAGGTCACACCGAGATTTAAAGACGGGGACACGTGGGTCTGCTATCTACCTGTGAATGATGGGGGACATGTTCTGGGGACATGTTTACTGTCACCCCGAGTCCCCGGCCCGCGCTCCCCTCCGCCCCATCCCCTGGTAATTCATGGCCTGGCTCCTGTTGGCAAATGACTGATATGGCCTTCACAGTGGGGCCTGCTGGTCACTTGTCTCAAGGAGACTGCAAAGGAAATGCAGGCTCGATATAAATGGGGCCCGTGGCAGCCTCAAACACCTTGGAAAATCCCCAGCCCGGATGCTGTGCTGTTTTTAAGTAATAAAATCACAGAGAGATTACATGACTGCCTGACAGCCCACGACAGATGGCCGCCCGGGTGAACTTTTTACCTTCGGGATGGGACTGAGACGAAGAGAGAGAGGGAAGGCCCGGCAGCCAGTATTTAGCTCGCTGGGGTTCAAATGCCATTACAAGGCAGGGCAAGAGCATGCTGGCCTGTCCTCATGTCTGGGGACCTCAGGCCTGGCTTTCTGAGTTGAAGAATGGCAAGAGCCCTGGCTGACTGGTTAGTGTTACATCCAGATGTGACTGACATCATCCTTCTCAGTGTCAAAGGTACGATCCCCACCTCCACCCTTGCCTCTTTGATTCTCCAGAGACTTTGTGCCTGGGGTGGGAGGGATGCTCAGGGGTTCAAGGAGCTTGCTGCTCTTGCAGGGGCCTGGAGCTTGGTTCCAAGCACCCACATGGGCTCGCATCCACCCACCCCATCTCCAGGGGATCTGATGCCCTCTGTTGGCCTCTCCCAGCACCTGCATTACCTCCTCAGAGACATAGACATACACAAGCACAATTTTGTAAATGGTTTAGCTCAGTGGTAGAGCGCTTGCCTAGCAAGGGCAAGGCCCTGGGTTCGGTCCTCAGCTCTGGGGGGAAAAAAGAAAAAGAAAAAAAAAAACTTTCATATTTTAAATGTTAAGCTGTGCTTGAACCAGGCCAGCAGTGGCTTTCAGATAAGGCAGGGACAGGAAGGTGGGACAGTCATCTCCAGGAGACAATAAAGGGAGGCACTGACTATCTCGTTGACCTTGAGTTTGGGACTTCTGTGCTCTGAACCTCTGGCTCCTCATCCAATGTTGTTGGTCCTGCCTTCAAAGAGTTAAGAAGAGCTGGGTGTGGTGCTGAGGCAGAAGGATTGAGAGCTCTTACACTGAGCCCAAAAGTGGGGAGGGCTTGGCTCAATGGGCTATTCATATTACCCCTTCCAAGGCTCAGGGAAGGGACAGGGGAGACTGCAAGCGCCCAAGGGAAGGATGGAGGGATGCCTACTGGACACAGTGTGGAGGTATGCTCTTGAACTCCAGCAGCTGTGATCAAGATGGACTGTCAATATTACATCATGGGGGAGGGCCTTGTGAGGTCCCACTCCCCCGTGTAGATCCATAAATAGTTAATGGTTCTTGCGGGGAGTAAGAGGCATTTCTTCCAGTGGTGTAGCCACAGGTAAGGTGCTATGCTCTTGTAAATACTCCTGTACTCACTCTTCTGTAAGTAACCCCAATGAAACTTATGGTTTACAATCCCTCCCTCCACACACAGCAGAGGGATGGGGTGGGGCTCAGTGGCAGAGCACATCTCTAAACTGCACAGGTGCTATGTTCCATCTCCAGCACTGCCCCAAAATGGTGGGATCGGGATAAGGAGATAGGAGACCCCACTGAGAGGCACGTGGTAACATGTTCATCACCTTCATCGCCTCTTAAACACACAGTGGGCCCTGTCTGTCCCCACATCCTTTTCTCTTTAAGGTTACAGAGCCCCTCTTCAAAACTATCCCATGGGGACCCATCCTAATGACCCACACTTCTTAGTTATATGAAACCATGTATAGCTCTGAACCTTCTAATCTCTTTCTCTCTTTCTCCTTCTCTCCTCCCCGTCTCTTCCTTTCCTCTCTCCACATCCTTTTTCTTTCTCTCCTCTCTCCTTACTAGACTTTACTTTCTCTGCCCCTTTTTTCTCTTCTTTCTTTCTCTTCTTTCTTTCTTTCTTTCTTTCTTTCTTTCTTTCTTTCTTTCTTTCTTTCTTTCTTTTTCTTTCTCTCTCTCTCTCCTTCTCTCTTCTCCCTCTTCCTTCCTACCCCTTCTCCCTTTCTTTCCCTCTCTCTGGTCTTCCTCAGCCCCTGGCCCCCAGCCCATGTGTTATCCTTCGTGCCTCTGTGCCAAGTGGCACCTCAGGGGTGACTGAGTATCCTTAGTGCATCCACTGTACCTCAGCCAGGCCTGAGCTTCCCAGGATTGGCGATGCCCATCTCCTCCTGTGTGGCCCAGGCTGAAACCTAACACCTCTGAGCAGACTCTGAGAGCTCACAGAGAATAAGAACAGGCCCAAACAAGTAGGCTTAGAGGTCTCTAGACGTCCCCAACTAGGTAAGGCCCTCACTTGGATGGAAAGACCAAGTCCTCCAAGGAGGGAAGCCCTAGGAAATACCCATTAAAAGGGAGCAGATGGAGAAGTCAGACCCATTCATGGAACGGACTCTGTCACATCTCCTGGGCAGAAACTCAGCAGTGACCCCAAACCTCCTAAGGACTGAGAGCTGTGTTTGCACCCACTGGGTCAATAGAGGCCTCAGGTTTCTCTGTCCTGCCTCTCTGTGACACCAGGTGAGTTACCTAATTTATTCTGGGCCTCGGTTAATCTCCCCGAGGAACTGGTTAGTTCAAGAGGACATTTCATGTGGAGAACCTCACACACATGACAGTACCACGTAATTGTTAATCACGGTGCTGAGAAGAAAGGAAGCTCTTTTGGAGCACAATGCAGTCCCCAGTAGAACTATAGGACCAACTGGGGACAGGAGGCCCAGGAGTAGATCAGGGCAAGATCAGAGTCTGCAAACACGAGGGAGCAGGGCCAACCCAAGTCCCAGAATCTAAAGTAAGCCTTTTTTATTGTTGTTGTTGTTTCTTTTGTTTTGTTTTGTTTTGTTTTGTGAGACAGGCTCTCTCTGTGTAGCCTTGGCTGTCCTGGACTCAATTTATAGACCAGGCTGACTTTGAACTCACAGCCATCCACCTGCCTCTGCCTCCCTGAGTGCTGGGATTACAGACATGTGCCACCAGCCCTCCTTAAACCAAGCCCTTTTAAACAAGCCTGAGGAAAATCGTTAAACTAGACTACAGCGTGGCCAACAGGCTCTCTGCCCAGTCAGGAGGAAGAGGGAGCCTCTGGAAGTGACAGGATGGGGACAGTTATTGGAAGATAAAACCATTTCCTGTTTATGCCCTAACCTGTGTGCTGCCTCTCACCCACTTGGGCTTAATTCTTTTTCTTTATGGTTTTCTGTGTTTTCTAATTTTCTTGCAATGTGCACATATTACTCAGTAATAGAAAAATCATCAAACCTTCTAAAGGAGTCGGTCCGGTGGTGAGATGAGTTTCTGAGACCCTCCAGCCACATGGTCCTGGACTTAGGGGCCCCAGGAGGGGGTAAGGCACCAGAGGCCCCTGGCATCACCCCAGTGGCTGCAGGAGAGAAGGCACCAGGACAGTGGGGACCTGCTCACCCAGGGCAGGAGGAGGGGAGGCTGCTGAGGAGCTCAGTGGAACCAAGTGAGTCTCTGAGGTTTCCATGCCGCCTGTGGTTCTGCCACTGGCCAAGTATGGGGGAGGGCGGGGGGCTTGCTCTAGGTTTCAGCTTTCATCAAGTGAGAGACTAAAGTCACCCCTCAGCACAGAATAATGGTTAGTCAAAAAGGTGTGTGCCATCTCTCCGCCACCTGGTCTGGAGAGAGAAGGGCAACCAGGAGTGCTTGGGTTTGGAAGGCCGGAGCCATGTGTCTGGAGTTTTAAAACAGGTTGCTTCCCCGTGTTCTGCTCTATCAGGGTACTCAGACATTGATGTGCAAATGAGAGGTGGCCGCTAGGACCACAGACTCCAGAGCCACAGGCTTGGTGAGCAGCCCTGCTCAGTGGTACCACTAAGTGCTGAGTTCCTCTATCTTTTTTTCTTCTTCTTCATCTGTCTGACGGGGATAACAGCTGATGACAGCACAGTGTCCCCAACTAGTCACCTTTCCCCATGACTGCACTCTTTGATTTTATAGTGTTCCCTTTATACTAAAGGCATAAGAAATTGCTTTCTTGATGGTCCATCTATTAAGAGCACATACTGCTCCTGCAGAAGACCAGACCTCAGTTCTACCAACATTGGGCAACTCACAATCACCGGCAACTCCAGCTCCAAGGGGATCCTTCACCCTCTTCTGGCATCTGTGGGCAACCGCAAGCACATGCACAAACCCCCACACAGACACACACAATACATGCAAACTTAACTCTTTTAAAAATAGACATTGCTCTCCCATCTTGAGTTTACACCTGTTAGGTCTCACTTTGGCCACAGATCAAGAAGGAAGACAGGAAGGGAGCCAGTTCACAGACTGGATGTTTCTCTCATTGGCATGAAAAGAATATTCCAGAGCCAGGGACTGACTTCTGAAGAGGAAGGCACAGAGCCCAGTTGAAAGCCGACAAAAGCAGCTAAGGTCCAAGCAGCCATCAGACATATCTGTGACAATAGATATTCCTTGTTTTAAGCAACCGACTTCTGGGGTTGTTTGTTATACAGCAATTTTATGGTGAGTGCTGACTGATACACTTCCTAACATAGTGGAGGACTGAACAAGACAGGGCCTGCACAGCATGCACTCCTGATTGGGGCACAGCAGGAATTCATTCGGTCTGGCTGCTTCTGTTGTTTTTGTTGTTGTTACTCTCCTCCACTGGGTGGGGGTGGGGTAGGGAGTGGTACATGGGAGTCAGAGGTCAGGAAATGTAGGTCTACAGGGTCCCGGCATTCATCACATCTTCTAGACACAGCTCCAAGCCACAAGGCTGAGCATGGAGGCAGCTGCTTTTATTGCACTTTTGAAATCCATTGTAATTAGAGGTCGAACCGGCTTCTGGCGTCCCAGACACTGTGAAACCAGCCGGGTACGGCCCCAGGCAGAGGCTAAGCACTTTATAATCATCATATTTCCCATGAACCTTTGCTTTCAGTTTCTTCAAATTAAGTCTCAGCCCCAAAGCCATCGATTCCCTGTCTCTGGAGAGGTGGTTAAAATCTACCTGGCAGAATGGAGGCTTTCGCCTCCCTCCCTCAGTGGGGGCTTCCTCTGGGGGCCTGTCTGCAGAGCTGACTGACCATGGACCCTGGGGACTTGTCTCTCCATCACTGGCCAGTGAGAGGCTGTCTCAGCAGGCAGCCGCCAGCCAGGCTACTGGACACCGGGTGGTAGAGAGCCATGCAGAAGGGGCTTGGCCTCTCTTCCCGGCACAGCTGAGCGCTGTAAGTTCCCGAGGACCCTCATTGGTGGGGGTTGTTATCAATCAAGGTAAACGAAGGTGGGGCTCACATAATCTGCTTCCTGCTGTGTCCAGCTCCCAGGGTCAATTGGAGAAAGCTAACCATTCCTTATCCCCAGACGGGGATCCCAAACCAGAAGCCTGGTGGCCTGGCAGCCCCTGTGAGAGCAGTAGGCAGAGGATGTGAGAGGCGCAGAGCACAGCAGCAGGGGAGGAGACCACGCTGGCCCTGAGAAGGCAGGAAGGAGAAGGGAGGCTGGCAGGGCCAGCCAGCCAGGGTGAGCCTGGGCACAGTCAGTCTGTCCTTGTGCAAACCCCAAAGGAACCACATCTAATCCATGCTACCCTCTCATCCAGTGGCCTGTGACAGGGGCCTTGGACAGAAGGGTGCCTGGGCCATCCCAGATGCAGGCTCCCAGGTCCTACTTCCTTCGACCTGTGGGTCTCTTGGGCACTCGATCTGAATTGACTGCCCAGACCAGCTGGCCCACATTCTCTTCCAGACCCTTCTTTTCTACTTCCTTTAGGCTGGCAGGCCACCCAGGAAGACTCCTGGGCGATGGACCCAGGCTCCCCACAATTCCATCATCCCCTGCCCAGAGCCTCTGCATATACAAACAAGAGTGGAGAACTGGGAACAGCCCAGGTTCTGGGCAGGAGACCCCAGGGGCAGCTGAGTGGCCCCTACTCGGGAGGGGCTGCCTGTCCCCACGGTGTCCCCTCCCTTGCTGGAACCGAACCAACCAACCAACCAACCAAGCGGCCACCGTGAAGGGCTTTCCAAGCTGGGGATGTGAGTGTGTTAATTAATGAATTAGCTGTTTAATTAACATAATTAGGCCTCATTATTTTCCTTGCATCTATCGTCAATTTTCCAGCAATTAAAGCAAAGGACGGTGGCGACCGCAGGATCCAGTTGTCAAGGCTGTCTTAGCTAGGGTACCATGCTGGGCCCAGCCCTGGGGTCCGGGTAGCAGGCGCTGAGCCGGCACGCAAGCTCACGCATGCTCGGAGGGGAGGGTTTGAGTTTGAAGATCGGTCCATTCATTTATCGAGCTCCTACGGGCTTAGTGCATACAGTTGTCACCAATATACACATGGACATTGAAACAAGTTGCTGGGGTGAGTCAAGGTCAGCCACTGAGGGGAAGATAACCCCCACCCCCACCCCACCCCCCAACAAACAGACAAAAGCATTATCACTATGTCTGCCGCAGGCTGGATCAGTGTGGATGGACACATCCTTAGACCATCTTGGTCCTCCCAATGTGTGTCAGACTGACCCAGCCAGCCCACTTACGAGCACTCTCTGTTCTTACAGTATGATCTGTGATAGGGCCCTGTAACACACCATTAGGGACACACCTTCCTAGCAACCTGACAGCACCTAAGACAGGGGCTTTGGAAGCAGCTCCACAGCCTAGGAACTTGTCCCTGCGCTTTCCATTCACTTGACTCCATGTCCTTGCTCAGACATGAAGACCCCTGGGCTTGGGGACTTGGGCACATGACCTGCCACCTGGCTCCTAAGGGATAGGACTATGTGTTTTGTTTTGTTTCCTCTCTTGTTTTATCTACAGATGTTCAGCCATCATTCACTGCGCTCAGGTTCCACCCCCTGATTTGATGTACATATAATAAATTCTATTACCCCCCCCTTCAAGTACTGAAAGAGGCTTCTACACAGCTCCACAGACACACAAGCATGCACACAGACACACACACACATGCACAGTCACACACACACATACACACATACACACACACGCACACACACACACACACACACACACACCGACTCAGGTCCTTGGCCCTAGTCGTTTCTCTATCATCAAATCACTGATAAAATGAATGAGGCAGAGCCTGTGGCCCAGCCCTGGAGACCGACATGGGAGCTGTAGCATCGGGAAGAAGGATGGAGAACAGCCTCTGGGGGAGGCTAAACTCTGCCCCCCATGCCCAGCCTGTGACAATCACCTCACAACACCAGGTGGGAGCAGAGACACTGTGACCACACGCTACAGTGGCGCACAGTCAGGATCAGCGCCTGCAGCCCTAGTCCTCCACCCTCCACGCTGGGCTCCTAGGTTGAGGATCCATTTCCATCTTCTACTATGTGACCTTGGATGAGTGCCTTTACCTCTCTGAGTCATTTGAACACATGAATGGCGCTAGGTACCTCACTTCAGTGTTCTAGTCAGTCACCTGATCCTCTGTGCAGTTTTTGATTGGTGAGCTCCATGGCCCCCTCCCAAGAGTCCTCCTGTCTCTAGATTTGCATATGAACCCCCTTGATTCACAGATCTGTGGACCCCCTGGTGTCCACAGATCTTTCACAGATCTGTGGACCCCCTGGTGTCCACAGATCTCTGAGCCCTGTCACCCCTGAAACACCATTTGCTTCCTGAGCAGTGGCCCGCCCTTGCTGTGGTGTCTTCCTTGGCCAGTGGTAATGTTGGTTTCTCCCCACAGTGGGCCCCTCTGCAGGTCTGGGCCTGTAATTCCCACCATGAACCTCAGGTTGCAGATCAGGAGACTGAGTCTCATGCCCAAGAGGACAGCCTAATAGCACCAAGAGGCCTGGACCCTAGATCAGGCTGCCACAGCACCGGGCAAGGCCTGCCCCAACCAGGTTGTTCTAGAACAAAGCTGGTGAGGCCCTCTGTGGGATGGTGTCCTCAGAGGCATGAACGTGAAGGAAACAGAGAGGAGAGAGTGTGAGGAAGCAGGAAGGAGCCTCAGGGACAGCTCTAAGGACAGGAGGATGAGCATGGCTGGTATCTGAGGAACAGGGCTGGATTTGTTGCTGTGAAGGCCCCGGGGTAGCTCTCAGCCTGCTGGATGCCTCTGTGGCGTAAATGCTCAGGCGAACTCAATGCAGACAGCTCTGTGTGCGGTGTGACGGGGTTTGCCCTTTGTTGAGCTGGGAAGCCTGGGCTGAGGAGTGATTGTGAAGGGCAGAGAGGAGGCTCAGTGTAGTTCCAAGGCCACCACCCTAGTCCAGGCATCGGCGCAGCAGACTGGGACAGGACGAGGGTGACAGAACCTGAAATGCGCATGGTGGCTGATGGCATCCAAGGGCTCTTCCTGACTGGAAGATGCACCTGGGGTCCAGGTGACTCCAGGGAACTGGGAGACAGAATGAGAATGCTGTTGCCAGAGTGAAGAAGGTGGCTGAGGGGTAAGGAGGGAACCTGAGTCATCACAGTGTTTATCAATTACTCTATCATTCTGAGTCTGGATGTCTCCAAGTCTTTGCTGCATCTGTAAAAAACAGAATGCAGTACAAGCTCACAGACAGCTCCCCACCATCAACTTGTCCGCAGAAGTATTTTAGCACAAGCATAAATATTTGTAGTGTGTGTGTCACCCTCAGGGTAAAAGATGCCTAACCACGCATTTGAGACCGAGAACATGGTCTCGGGTCCTAAAAGTGACCACTGCCCAGACAGTCATGAGAGCTATTAGATAGGACCAAGAGGCAAGACAGTCTCAGGGAAGCAGGCCATCAGAAATGACACAGCAGAGAGAAGGGGGGCTTGGGTAGGTGGTAGGGTTGTTAGAGGGGCCTTTTAATTGCAGCATCTCATGTATGTGTCACACACGCACACACACACGCCAAACAAACAATACAGAAAACTGCTCATTTTGAGTGTGCAGCCCAGAGTGTCTAAAGAGAGACCATATTTAGAACCCCCCTAAGTTCACCCAGGCCTCTGGAGCCCTCTTCCTCACCACCTCTACAAATGGCTGCCGACCTGCCTTCCACAGGAGAGTTTCCACGCATAGAGCCCCCAGGTGTGAGACCCATTCAGGATGTGCTGTGTGCTGTGCCTGGAGGGACCATGCTCTCCCTGTATTTGCACTGTTCTGCTACAGGGGTGCATAAGGCCTTATGTGTCCGCTAGTGCGTTCTATGTGTGTGGGCCTGCGCTTTTATACATTTACTTGTGCAAACCGCCAGGCCTTCTGAGTACAGGCAACACTGGGCTTTAAGACTCTTGATCTCCATAGCCAAGAGTAGCATCAGGCCGTTGGGTGGTAGAAGCTGAGGCAGGGAGGTTGCTGCAAGCCTGAGGCCATCCTGAGCTGCAATGTGAGCTCCAGGTCAGACTGCGGTAGCTTCCCTGCCTCTTTGTTCTCACTTCTATTTCAGGCGAGTTTTAGGCTAGGAGTGGCTCTGCAACCTCAGGGGGCTTGTAGCGTGTCTACAGTGGCTGTCACAGCTGTGGGCGCTGGTGGCATCTCACATACAGAGGCAGGGATGCTACAAACACAGCATGCAAGAACCCTGCTCCAAAGGCTTCGCATGCCCGATGAGGATGGGAGATTCAATAGGGCTGGCAACTTCAACTCTCAGACCCTCAGATCACTTAAAGAGACAGGTGCAAGGTTCTAGAGTCATGAGAAGACTGATAAAGCCCTATGGCAGAAGTTACCGGAACCAGAACCAATGGAGAAAAGAGATAAAATGAAAGATGAAGCTTTCTCCTGGCATTTAAGCTTAGGTAGGAGGGGAAGGGCAGGTGAGCCGTGGGGACAGACTGAGCAAAGCCACAGGTGTGATGTCTCAGAGGGAGGTGACTGGGTTGCCCGGGAACACGTGACTCCCTGGGAAATGACATGAGGTGGCTTCAAAGGATGGAAGGAGCTTTCTGCTGAGATAACCATCGAGCAGGGACAACTGGCCAGAGGAGCCTGAAGGCTGAGGGAACAGGGAGATCAGGCCATGACAGCAACTGGACAGGACCCCAGCAGGAGGGTAGGGGCAAGGTGGACCAGAAGCCTTCTCCCACTCCATTAGGAGGTTGTCCCAGCTTCCCAGGGTTGCCCAAGCCTCTGAAAAGGGACTGGGTTTGGGGAAGACTCCTTCCCCATTCTTCCTGAGGCACAAGAACAAGAGCTCTGGAGGAGGGGTGGTTCCCAGCAGCAGAGTGACACTGGCACAGGGTGCCCCCAAATGCCAGGTAGCACACGGAGAATTCATGTGACTTCTTGGAGGTCCCGATGCTTGGAATAGTGGTCTGGTCCAGGCGGGGACAGTGGGGCAACTCTGGGCAGGAAGGTGTGGAGATTTTCATGGATTATATGTGATGGATGAGCGCAGAGGTCAAAAGCTGTGACTCTTTCTAGACCCCTGAAGTCTGGTGCTGCAGTGGGTCAAAAGCCCACCTTGCTTCTCAGGCCCTGAGGCTCTTTTCATGGCCCAGTGGGATCAGCAGGTAGACCCCTGGTAACCTATAGTGGTAGAAACCAGCCAGCCAGCACCCCGGAGGGGTGGGGTCCCTGCAGGCTCTGCCTGGCACAGTGCTTCTCTGAGCCAGCAGCCTGCCTCTCCTGGCTCCCTGGGGCAGGGCCAGGCCTCCTGGGTATTCGGAGAGCTCGTTATCCCGTCAGCCCTGGAGCCGCACCTGCTCTCCTAGTCTCCTGTGATCTCAATTAATCCGTCCTGCCCTGATTAATTAGCAGGGTTAATTATGACGGCTGCTGCCGCCGGTGCCTAAGAGAGAAAGCCCATCCAAGTGGCGGAGTAGATACCCAGCCTGGGCAAGGCAGGTCTCTCCCTGCCGACACCCCCCTCACACACATACAGGCAGCCCCGCTTTGCCCAGAACCTAGGCCAGGAGCCTCGGGATGTCATCTGTGTGTGGACTTCCAAGGGCTGGGCCTAGCAGTGCTTTTGAGCATTGCCTGATACAAGGGAACAGGCCCATGACTCTGGGTTGAGAGCTTCTGGCATGGACTATCAGGAAACATCTTAGGCCTCACCTCTGCACATCTCTATGACCCAACAAAAAGGAGCCTAGGATGTCATCCTGGCAGGCGCCCTCGGCCCACAATTGCCCACCTCTTTGCTTGTAAACCCAAAGACCACCATGGGCTGCGAGACAGGCCTCCAGGAAGGGTTTAAGGTCATCAGTGAGTTGCTGAGGACAAGCCATGCCTGCTCAGTGTTCTATATATGGACTTCAGGGACCCTACGAGTCCCCACCCTGATCCTCGTCTGTACCACCGATGCAGGTGAGGTGTGGCCCAGGCCCTACCAGCATCTCCCAGCAGCTGAGCCTGCAGAGGCTCCCAAACCCCAGAGCCATTCCCCATCTCTCTCTCTACTCTCCATGCCTGCCTGCTCCTCCGAGCTCTACAGCTTCCTTGCCAGCCCAAGGGTCACCGAACCGTACCTGGCCTGACTGAACTCAGGCTTGTCCAAGTTGGACCGCCCCACCCCATGCCCTCGCACCTCCTCCGGGCACCCATCCATTATCTTCCTGGCTAAACCATGATCCATTACACCTCCCACGCCTGGCAAAATGTATCATTACCTGCACCCTCGGCACTTCCCAGATCAATCCACTTCTTAAATGTAGTAATAGAGGAGAGGATTAGGTACTAGAAAACTCATTATGAAAATGGCGTACTCAAATTCTTTAAAGGTGATATTTCATAAAATAGACCCGGCCTGCCGCGTGCCTCAATCATTCTTTTTAATAGCTCAGTAGCAGCCAGAAAATAAAGTATTCATGAAGATTGAAGAAGATGAACCCATGAACTTCAATTTAATTGGTGCAAATTAAAACGATCCATCTTTCCGCGCTGTCCGTCTATCTCCAATCAGCCCCACGCTGCACGTCCGGCGCCCTGATTACAATTATCTTTTAATAGGAAAACTTGTCAGTTTTTGTGTGATTTACAGAAGCTTGAGCAAGCTTATAGGTATCAGATAGGGCCTGGGTGTGTGATCCTTCTCTCGGCTCCCTGGCTCTGGGGAAACTGGGTGGGGGTGGGGGAGGGGCTGTCCAGCCAGTGGGGGAGGGGCTGGGTGAACTGGGGGCATCCCTGAATTTGTGATGTGATATACCTCCTCATCAGACCCTTCTCCTCTGGGACCTCAGCAGGTGGACAAGGAGCAGTGGTGGTTACCATCACTCTCAAGGCCAGAAAGTGTGCCTCTGCCTCTCTCCCCATCTCTCTCTATTCCCTACAGGTCCCCCCTAGGAGACCCAGTGGAGACAGACACATGAGATTTTTCTGGTAATGAAAAGCCTGGCACATGGTGGGAGGGTCAGAGGCAGGAAATGCAGATGTCTTCATGAGTCCCCGAGGATGAGGAAGACGTGGGGTCCTAGGAAACCATGCCACAAGGCCTAAGTAAGGCAGCTAGGACCATCAGAAACAGCATCAAAACAGGAAGGTCTCATTGGTAATCATCTGGCCCTCATTGGTACTGTTCACTTCACACTGGACATGTTCATTTGGCTGCCCATCTGCCCATTCATCCATCCATCCATCCAACCAGTAAAGATTTCCTGAGTTCCTGCTAAATATCCAGTGTTGACTCTCAAGCATTGAAATAAGTTGGCCAAGTGACCACGGCAGAAAGGCCATCCTAAACCACAGTACCCACACAGGGCTGGTTTGCCTGCTAGCTTTTACCTCTTTAAAATTAGAAATGAATTATTATTATCATCATTATTATTTGTTTTTTGAGACAGAATCTCTCTTTATAACCTTGGCTGTCCTGAAACTCTCTGTGTAGACCAGGTTGGCCTCGAACTCACAGAGATCTGCCTGCCTCTGCCTTCTGAGTGGGATTTAAGCTGGGATTAAAGGCTCAGCTAAATGAATTATTTTCTTTCTTCCTTTCTTCCTTCTTCCTTTCTCTCTCTCTCTCTCTCTCTCTCTCTCTCTCTCTCTCTCTTTCTTGCATGACAGGGTTTCTCTGTGTAACAAGAGCCCTGGCTGTCCTGGGCTTACTTTGTAGGCCAGGCTGGCCTCGAACCCACAGAGATCTCACTATGCCCAGCTTGAATTCTTTTTTTTTTTTTGTTAAGCATTTTTAAAAATTATTTTATGTGCATGAGTGTTTTGCCTGCATGTGTGTCTATACATTGTGTGTGTGTGTGTGTGTGTGTGTGTGTGTGTGTGTGTGGTGTCTTCGGAGGCCAAAAGAGGACATCAAATCTCCTGGAACAGGAGGTATAAACAGTTGTGAGCAACTACATGGGAGAGTGGGGTCCTCTGGGAGAGCGGTCTGTGCTCCTGACCATAGAGCCTTCCGTTAGCCCCTTAAATGAATTCTTAACGTTACAAGTGATCAGTGCGTATGTTCTCACTATAAGAACCCAGATGAAGTGCCTGGGCCACTCTGCTCTGCAGCCTGGTGTCCCAACCAACACAGGCCTTGCAGGCTTAGCAGGTAGTGATCTGGGAACCGCTGGGGCATCTTCAGAACAGCACTTAGAAGGCAAAAGCAAGAGCCTGGGCTCAGCCCAGCTCTGCTGGCTCCAGAAAGCCTCTAGCCTCAAACATGGCCAAAGCAGAGAGAGCCAAGTGCAGGCTCAAAGCCTCGCCTTGATGTTCACCATGTGGACGGCCCCCTGTGCATGTGCTGTCAATAGCACTGGTGTTTGTATCACTGAGTACCATTCTCCCTGAGTGTGCCCACCAAAACCATCACCGGCCCCTCCTGACTCCTCAGGATGGGGATGGGCAGCCCATCTTGTGGCTACCACCATCAAACACCCAACAATTTAGGCACATGCAACCTTCTATCCTCACACATACTTGATACAGTAGATCCTGTTCTTTGCTAGAGTGGCAAATCACTCATCCATGAGAGACTCGACCTTAACCAAGTAGGGTCTGGAAACTGGGCTCCCCAGGAACTGTCTCACTATGAAATAAGAATGAGCCAGGTGGTGCTCAGGCCTTTAATCCCAGCAATCAGGAGGCAGAGGCAGGCTGATCTCTGGGTTTGAGTCCAGCCTGGTCTACAGAGTAAGTTCCAGGACAGCAAGTTGCAGAACTACACAGAGAAACCTTGTATCAACAACATGAAACAAACAACAAAAACAAAACAAAACACTCAAACAATTAAGCCAGGCATAATGGCATATACCTTTAATCCCAGCACTTGAGGGGCCAGAACAGCCAGAGCTATATGGTGAGACTCTGTCTCAAAACAAAACAAACAAACAAAAACAAAACAAAACAAAACAAAAAAACAGGGTATGAAGGCACACACCTTTGATCCCAACACTTTTGAGGCAGAGGCACGTGGATCTCTGAGTTGAGGCTAGCCTGGTCTACATAGTGAGTTCTAAGACAGCCAGGACTACACAAAGAAACCCTGTCTCAAAAAGAGAAAAGAAATAAGCACAGGCTGGCACAGCGGTATATAATCCCAGCCACTCTCCTGAGCCCATACTGGGCTGAGGCAGAAGGATCACACAAGTTCAAGTCCTGCTGGGCTACAGAGTGAGTTTAAGACCAGCCTGGACAAGTTAATGAGATCCTATCTCCAAATAAATGACTACGAAAAGGAAGCCACGGCTTGGATGTGCCTTAGTGGTAGAGGTGGCCTAATACCGCAAACAAAGAAAAAAGGAAGGAGAAAGGGGTGGGAAGCAAGGAAAGAGGGGGGAAGGGACGAAGGGAAGGAAGAGAAAAACAAGGAAAGAAAAGAGAGAAAATGAAATAAGAATGCTGAAGAGTGTTTTCTGAGCATTTTCACAAACATACCCACTAGCCCTCCTCCAGTCCCCAGCATTTGTGAGTTCAAGAATCCTCAAAAAGCCCACGAACAAGTCTCCATTAGATGCTCATGAAGTAGACACACAGAAAGCCTTCAGGAGGATGAGGATGTAGGGAAAAGCATGCCTGCCAGTCAGCTCTGGCCACTGCCCCTACACTCAAAGAGGCTCTTCTGTCAGGGCACTTCCTTTGGAGGCCTAGGCCCCTCTAAATCATGGCGGGGGCATGGGAAGCGTTTGATTAGGGGATGTGCACAAAGTCTCCTGTGCCCTTCTACTTCTAAGTCCTTGGCCCGAGTTTGTCCAATGGCTTCAGCCTAACTGCAAGGGAGTCTGGGACATGCAGGTGAACCTGGAAAGTCCTGAGACTGTATTTGTAAATGTGCCACTGAGGCACAGAAAAGGTAATTTGCCCAGATAGTGACAGTATGCATTCCTTTATTCACACATGTGGGTAGAAAGGGAGATTTACATACAAGCACATTTTTACAGCTATAGGTGGGCATGGCAATGCTATCTTCATAAACACTTGTCATGGATGACGGGTGAAGGGCCGTGGAGAGCCCCGGAGAACTGACCGAAAACATGGAAGGCTTAGCCCAAAAGGCGACGGGGTGAAGCACAGGCTCCTTCTGTTGTCAAGCTAGCACTGGGGCCTCAGCTGCTCATGGGGCATCAACAGTACAGCCCACACCTACAACTTGGGAGCGACCTGCGGTGGCTCCGGCCCCAGCCTACTCCCCCACAAGGCTCCTTAGCAAGCTTTTCTAAAACTGAGAACACACATGTGCAAATGCTGTTACACACCCCCCCACACACACCCGGCCCACAAATACACTCTGGGGAGACAGAGACGTGGGGGCGTGTTTGAAAGACGTCTGTATTTATTCCCGGAAATGGCAGGATGATGTGCTAGCCACACGTCTGCAATGGAAACTGCCAGAAAAAGAGACGACAAACGGCATTTCAAAAGCAAGTGTCAGGATCTGGAGAGACAACTCAGCAGCTGAGAGTGCTTACTGCTCTTCCAGAGGGACTGAGTTCAGTTCCCAGCACCCACACTGGGCAACTCACAGTCCCTATAACTTTAGCTCTTGGGGTATCCAACACCCTCTTCTAAGTTCTGTAGGCACCCACACACATGTGCACCCCAAAGATAAAATAAATCTGTTCTTGAAATGGTGACATAGGGAGATGCCTGGTGTGGCATGATGGAGGATGTCCCCCAGAGGCTCCTGTGCTTAAACAGTGGGTCGTGAGGTGCTTCGTGAGGGAGGGAAAACTTTGGCCCCAGTTCTAGCCAGTTTCCCTGCTTCCTTACTGTGGGGTGCAACACACTCAATGGCCTCGCACTCCTGCCCTCCTGCCCTCCTGCCCTCCTGCCCTCCTGCCCTCCTGCCCTCCTGCCCTCCTGCCACGACGAACTCTGTCCCCTAACGTACTGAGCCAAAAACAAATTCTTCCTCTCTTACATGGCTTCCTGTCAGATATATGGTCTCAGCAATCAGAGGAGTAACTAGCTAGTACCCCAAACAGAGGGTTCAGGTGTAGCTGGGCTTCAGTGTAGCTGTGTCAACAGTTATTAGTTAGCCTTGGACACATGGCTTATCTTTTCCAAAACAGACAACAGAACAGTCACTCAACAAGTCCTTGTGGCTCCTAACAGATCCACTGTCCTCAGGCACTTTCTGGATTCAAAAGCACACATGCACTCAAACTGTATACCTGCCTGACACCCTAACACACATGTACACAGGAGCACAATTACATACCTACCCAACATCCTGACTCACATCCATGCACACAAGAGCACATATCACCTATCTACCTGATGCCCTGACTCTCACACATGTACACAACAGCACAAATCACATACCTACCTGGCACCCTGCCTCACACACGTGCACACAGGTACTTTTGTTAATTCCAGATGTTAACAAGAATTCTCTCCACTAAAAACATGTTTCCACTTCTCAGCCTGCATCTTCTTAAAGGGCCCCTGCCGACGACTCCTTCCGCCTGCCCAATCATTGTCCAGCCTGCCTGAGCCGTTCTGGCATGCCTTGCCAGCTGAGGATGTAGGGGACTAAAAAGAGGCTGGGGCCTGACGCCTTCTCACCTCTCAGGCATGGGCTCCAGCATATTGGTGACAAAGGGTTGATACACTCTTGACGGAGACCTTTGGAGGGCAGAGGAATGCCTGAATGAATGTGTGGGGAGCGGAGCCAGGTAAGAGTGTTTACAATCGATTGACCAGTATGTGCAAACACACTGCCCTTTCTCCTCAGGCTTGACCATAACCGGAGACTGCTCCACTACAGAAACCTCCCACCTCCACCCCAGAGACTCCTCACTGCTCCTTCTCCTGCTGGACCTAATAAGCATGCTAAGGTTCCTGGTTGTTGCTCATTTGATGCCGCTCCATCAGAGGGAGAAGGTTCCATCTGGTCCCAGCTTTTCTGTATGTGGTCTGCCTGTTTCTTATTCATTCCCTCATCGCCCCATCAGGTTTTCAGGACTAAGCTGTGTGAGATATGCAGAGACTCAGGATAGCCATGGCCAAAGTGTGTTTCCCTTAAGACGCGTCAGGGCCCCTCCCCAATGCTGCTGGTCGCTCCACCCTCCTAACCACGCAAGGAGGCAGCTGTTCTTTTGTTTGTTTGGTGGTTTTTAAGCCACCATTTCGCCTACAGTCACACACTGAACTGTCGCAGGGTTAAGTGAACTGGAGGCCTGTCCCCCTCCACGAGTGCGGAGGTGGTAGAACCTTTGGGAGGTGGGTGGCGAGGGGGGGTTGTCTAGAGGAAATGGGTCTGGAAGGGGCTTATTTGATAGAGCCTGGCTGGTCCTGCCCTTACTTAAAAAAAAAAAAAAACAAGACAGGGTCTTATCACACTGCCCCAGTTGGCCTATAGCTCACTGCTCTGTTCAGTTTGGAGAATGATCTACCACAGCCATGCTCCTGGTTGGCACGAGTGAATATTAAGTGTAACTAGTAAGTATGTAGGGAGCAAAAGCAAAGGACTAACGAGCAGGTTGCAGAGATTAGATGGTGAAACCAGGTATTTAATCATCTGTTCAGAGCATCCAGCAGACACAACTGGGGGCGCTGAGGCAGCCTGCAGGGGTGCTGGTGGAGACAGTCCCAGTGGAGGGGCTCTGCTGTGGCTCAGCTGCCAGCTTCTCCTTGCAAAGGCGACGTCTGTTGGGAATGGTTCACCTTCTCGGAGCCCCAAGGATGTCTTAGCATAGTCATTCGCTGCCTGCTGTTTTCCTCTCCCCATTACAGGGCCAGGTGGCTGGGGGACAGGGAGTTTTGAGGGACATTTCACATAAACATGTTTGGTTTGAAGTGGCGGACTCCCTACAGAGTGGGGTTCTCAGTAGGCTGAGAATTTACCAATACAGTGTCCACTGCACCCCGCAAAATTCTTGCATCCTCCCCAACCTTGTCCTAAGTGGATGGCTCCAGAGGGTATAAGAGGAGGACGTGGGGGCGGGGGAGAATGCTGCCTCAAGGGACCCCGTGAAGGGTGCTCACTCTCTTCCCGAAGCCCTCTCAGCCTAGATATGCACCAGCCGTGTGTGTGCACACGTTTCAGAGTGGAGGCCCCTTTCTCAGTTAAGGGGGATTGAAGGAAAGGAGAGAGAGAGAGCACACTCTAGGCTCTCAGGTGCAGAGGGAAGAGCAGAGAAGGGAGAAGGGAAGGGCTGGTGGGGTCCTGGGTCCCCTCCTCCAAGCAGTTCCAAGCTACCAAGACACGGGCAACCATGACTCGTGCTGTCTGTTCTCGGGAGAGCTACTCTCAGTCCAGATGCCCTCACCCACCCCTGATGGTTGTCAGGAAGGTCCACAGGCCACACCTGTAGGAGGTGGCTCTGGTGTCACTTATAAATGTTGCTTTTATTTCCTCAGTTGAAGGGATGAGAATCATACCCAAGCCGTGTGTTCAGAGTGTTTCTACTTATTCCTAGGCCTGGAAGCTTCTGGCCTCTGTACAGTCCAATCTGTAAACCAGCCTTCAGCTTCTGTCTATTAACCTAGGGCTAGAATGTTTTCAACCTCTGAGACTTACTGCTGGATAAGCTCACCCTTTCCAGATCTTTCTGAACTCTGGATGGCTGGTTCAACTCAGTTGTTTTGGCTCAAAATTCCTCTTCAAACTGACTGATTAAAACTGGCTTCTCTTACTTCTCACTGCATTGCTCTTCTTGGAAAAGCTGCATCTGAATTCCAAGAACTGCACTGCGCTGACTGTATGAACTAAACTTCACTGCCAAACTCTACTGGATCGTCATCACAAACTCCCTGCTCTCGCTCTCTCTGTACTGCTCTTAAGTAGCTTCTCTTTTCTGTCTGTTCTCCTGAGAGCTGGGTGCAACCTATCTCTGACTCATTCTGTCAGATCTTTCTCTGATCCATCACTTTGTCTCTCCTTCAAGAGAAGATCAAAGGGATTAAAGGTGTATACTAAATTCTAGCCAGAAGGATTAAAGATGTGTACTAAGGGCGTGTCTGTATTCCAGCTGGATCACACAGACCTAGGACTTTGGAGGTGATCCTTTGCCAGAGTAGCCATGTTGCTGGACTAAAATTCCTCTTCAGCCCCTCAGGTACCAGGACCCTCTTTGGCTTCGTTTCTAGTAGCCCCCTTTAAAGGACATGGTTGAGAACTCACCCCTTTGTAACTGGAACCAGGGTTCTTGGAGCTGTGGGTTATGGGCCCTAAAGTGACACTGATATTGAAGGTTCCAAAGAGCTTTCACGGGCTCCCAGCCAGTGTCACATCAAAAATGGAAACCTGGGGGTTGAGGAGATGGCTCGGCTGGTATAGTCCTTGCTACAAAAGCATGAGGACATGAGTTCAACTCCCAGAACCTACATAAAAAGTAGGGTGGTCTGTAAATCCAGTGCTGGGGAGACAGAGACAGGCAGATCCCTGGAGCTCACTGGACAGTCAGCCTAGCCAACCTGGCAAGACCTAGGCCTATGGGGGACCTGGTCTCCAAAACCGTGGTAGATGAAACCTGAAAAAACAAAACCCAAGGTCGACCTCGGGTCTCCACCTACATAAACACACATGTGCACACACATTCACATACATGAGGTAGAATGTTTGGGAAGGTAATTTCCGAGCAGTGTCCATGGGTTCAAAGGTCACTGTGTCCCTTCTCAAATGCATCACTTAAAGGGGAAGAGTTGGCAGATAGAAATATGCTACCTGTTAGCTTGACTGAGCAATGTGAGCCCATTAGTAGGAAAGACCCGGTGGACATCCCTGAAGCTCCCTGACCGTCCCCCAGTCTTAAAAAACCAAAACCTCAACCAGTGCTCAGAAAGCTGAAAGAGAAAGATTAGGAGTTCTAGCCAGCCTGGGCTATATAATGAGACTTGTCTCAATTTCTTTTTCCAAAATTAATCTTAATGGAAAAGATAAAGATTATCGTAGCCTACAAGACTTGAAAGAACAGAGACTATGATTGTCAGTTCCACCACAGTCCATTGTGTGGGAGAGCTTGTGACAGTGCTGGGGCAGCGGGTTGTGTGTGTGGTGTGTGGTATGTGTGTGTCCCATATATGAAGACCCTGCACAGTGTTGGTGCCCTGGGTACCATGCTGCCTGATGGCACAGAAGGAAGACCAGGCTAGTGGGCTCGTGGAGTGGCCAGGGTGGCGGCAGCAGGGCTCTGCAGGAGTCCCAGGGCTCAGGGGCAGCTCCTGTCTCCCCATCACAGCTCTGTCCCTGACGTGGCTGACAGATTGCATCAGAGCATCCTTGGTCTTGGCTGCTTTGTTGGTCAGGGAGGATGGAGAAAGGGCACACTGTCTTTTAGGATAAGGCGTGTCACTGAAAATGGAAACATTCGCTTCTGTATGGAGGAGGAGGCTCTGGAGACTTGGGAATAAAGAAACTCATAAGTCTCAGAAGCTCTGGGAACTGACAGGAGTCATATGGCCCCTCCCCAAGGGGATACAAACAGCAGCAGTTGCTGGAGAGATCGTGGGTGGGCACAACTGCCAGTGCTTGTCCATGGAGCTCCATGGGCACAGCTTCTGCGAGTCCCTGTGAGTTGTCACCCAGGCAGGGGCACAAGTGATGTGGCTTGCCTGAGTCATCTGTGAGCCTGTAAATGACCCAATGAACTCACTGACTTGCTAAGCTAGACCAGGGTAGAGTCATTCCTCTGGTCTGTCAATGTCAAATGTTTGCTCATGTCTCCCTGGGGAAAACACACACACACACACACACACACACACACACAATAGCACCCCACACCAAAGGCCATCCTTTGAGACAGTGTTCTCAAGGTTTGCCTGCCTGGGTCTGGGAACTGAGCTTCGTATAGAAGTGGGGGCCTGCTCAGGGTCCGTGGCTCTCGTGGTGGTGGGGTACAGTATTGCATTCAGTGAATGTTTGGAGGGTACACAGTTTTTGGGGGGAGGAGAGTTGGGGAGTTGAGTGAGACAGTCTCACTCTAGCCCAGGTTGGCCTGGAACTCATGCTCCTTCTGCTTCATCTTCCCAAGAAACACCCCCTGCCGAAGCCTGTTGTTTCCACCAACAAACTGGAGTTTAATGGACACCCTCTGTATAGAAAGACAAAGACACTCCAAACAGCCTGGAAGCAACAGCCATGAGCATCGCTGATACTTGAGAGCTACACCTGGCATTGCTGACGCCTGTAAACAACAGCCATGAGTATGGCTGACACCTGGAAGCAGCACCTGTTGCCACCTGGAAGCAACAGCCAGGATCGTCTCTGACACCTGGAAGCAACACCTGGCATTGCTGACACCTGGAAGCAACACCTTGACATTGCTGACACCTAGAAGCAACACCTGGCATCACTAACTTAGAATGGGACCAGGACCCAGACCTCCTGGGAACGGGAGAAATTTAGCCTATTGTCAGCATCTTTCTCCTGCATACACAGGAAGTACTTCTACATATCTACCTCCACTGCCTCATGCTGTAGGAAACGCCTGTTCCAGTTTGAAGAGAGAGGGAATCTAATTCCTCCCAGGAAGCCCAACACAGGTCTGTGGAACAGTTCTGGGTTCCTACCCTGGAACCTCGTCTCATCCGTCAGTGGAGAAGTTGGGTGACCTCATAACTGTGCCCCTCCCCCCACCTGGAGAAGCAGGCCCTTCCCCTGTTTCCACTTTATGATCAGCCAAAGATTTCCCTAGTGCTGCCAAGAACTGATACTCAGAAATAAGTATGTAAATCCTTTGTAAATGTATGCTAATTACTTATTTTTAATTATAATGTAAATAAGTAATTACTGAATAATTTTAAAGTATTTACATGGGGGTGTGTGATTTAGACACTAACTTGTTATAAGATATAAAAACTATGAATTATACAGTAATTATGGCTCAATTTACATGCTAAGGCCAAACACAATTACGTAAGCAAGAGAAATGTAAACAATCAGGTGATCCTGCCGCAGTTAGAGGGTAATAAGTGAGCTGCTGTTTCCCCCACAGCCGGCAGTGCTGGTGCAGCTGTGTGCCCCCTGCTCAGGAGGGCATCAGGAAACTGAAGCCACCTTTAGAGTGGAAAATAAAATCACAAAATAAGAAAAGAAGGACCAGGGTGTGGCTCAATGGTGGAGCAGTGGTCCACGGGGCCCTAGGTTTCATTCCCAGACCTTCAAGGAGAGGCCACTGAACCTCGCCTGGGTGAGCTTGGTGTTCAGAGGAAGGCCAAGCCTCAGAACGTGGCCTATGGCCCTGTGGCCCTGTGGCCCTGTGGCCCGTGCAGAGTGGCCTTAGTGACCCCCACTCCCACAACTCACACGTATTTCTTCTGGGCTTTTGGTCCAAACCCTTCTGTTCTTACTGCCTGGCTTGTCCATAGGACCTGTCAAGTCACTCTTCCAATTCCTGCCTCTTCCCTCAGGAAGGCTCGTGGGCTGTTCTGCCCAGCCCCAGAGGACTGACCATGAGCGTACAGAATCACTAGAGCCACCATAGTAAGATGTGTGTTTGGCTGCAAAGCCAACACCCCACCCCTCCTGGAGAGTCTCTGCAAAGCCAGCCCCCACTAGCCAGGGAGTCCCTGCAGGTCAAACCCCAGGCCTGCCTTTCCACCATTGGCTCAATGACCTCAGAGGCACTGTGGAGCCCAAGCATAGTGGGCTCACTGAGAGCCAGGGAAGAGCAGGGTACCCCCACGTCAGTCCAGGACCTCCCTTGGAGAAAGGAGCCTGGTGCTGACGGCTGACAAGGCAGATAGAGCCTGTGGCTTTTGGGTTTGGGCCACTGAGGTCTACTGATGACGGAGAACCACTCGAGGAAGGGAGAATCCAAGCTTTGCTGTGTGGCCTTGGGCCCTTCTCTCTGAACCTGTCACTCTGTTTATTGGGCGTCTACTCTGACATAGCTCCCAGCCAAGGCCTTGCCCTGGGGGATGGCTGGCTGCTCTCAGACTGCTGGGACCTGGGCAGACGAAAGGGACATCTATCCTGCCGTGACCTTCTGGAAGCAGTGGGCCTGTGCCTCCACTCTGAGAGGTCCCCAGGAGAATGCTACTGCCTCAGTCGCTACCAGTTGTCACACAATTTAGAGCCCCCAGAGACAGACGAATCTATATATAGATTCTCACTCATCTTTTTCTCTTTTCCCGGAGGCCTTGCTGGTCATTTAGCATGGTCATTAGCTACGATTTAAGGGAGCTAGCATGGGACCCAAAGGACAGAGGGTCCTGCTGACCAGCCTCCAGCTGGCAGTTCCACAGAGGAGGTCATCTCAGCCATCGCCCTGCATCGAAAGCAATGGTCAATGCTCAGTCAGTCCTGTGAAGCCTCTCTTCTCTAATCATAGTGAACTAAAGACCCTGCTATTTGTCCCTGGTGAGGATTGTGGCTTTGTGGCTGGTCCTGAGACAAGCCTACTCTGTCCCAGTCCCTATGCAGAGGTGGGTCCAGAGAGGGTCAACAAGCTTCAAAAGTCACACAGCTTGGGCTCTTCGGCTTAATTCCAGCTCTCATCTAGGATTTAGGTCCCCCACATTTCAAATGAAACAGTGGCCAGCTCAGCCTACTATGACTGGGGAGGAAGCCAGTGGCTGGCACAGAGAGGCCTTGGCAAGGGGCAGAGCCACAGACATGGTATTGCTGGGGCCTCGACCCCTCACACAGCTATTTTGCAGCCCAGGAAATCCCGCAGTCCCCTGGGTCATATTTTTTTTTATGGCCATTGCTGGGTGCTATTCATTTTATTACACTTTTGCTGTTATTCTCGTCGTTGGCGCATAAGCAATGCGGTCAATTCCCTTTTACGTGCCCCGGCATTTCAGATTCATCGCCAGCCGGCGTGGCGCTGAGTGGTTACACGGTAGAGTGTTTGGCTAATAAAATACATAAAGCAGAGATAGGAAAATCAATGCCTTTGTTAATAACGCCTCACTATCTCTCATGCAGGCTCAGGGAGGGGCTGCCCACAGAGCCGGCGCCAGAGACCCTCCAGGGACTTCTGCCCTGGGCACTGGGCGCCAGCTGGCCCTGCTGCCTGAGCCTTTCACCCAAGGGGACAGCAGCCAGTTGGGGAGCCCCAGGCAGGCACCTCCAGGCCTCCTGTTCCCTCCCAGCATTATTCTGAAGCCCACCTGCTGAACTCCACGGGGGCTGAAGGAGCTGGCTGTGAAGGTCATCAGATATGATGACACTGAACGGCGCCTGGACAGAGGTCAACCATGAATTCCAAACCAAACGCATGCAGGGAAGTGGAGGCATCTCTGCAGCACTGGTCTGTGTTGTTGCCCAAGACTTCACTGCAGCCTCGTTCCGAACTCACGAATAGCCATCATAGCTCAGAGCACACAGGCACACTCAAGACTGTCGCAGGTAGCTTGTGTAACATTGTGAGAGGGTCAGGGCGGGCATGCGGAGGTCAGAGGACCACCTGAGGGAGCTGGTTTTCTCCTTTTGCCCTATGGGGCCTGGTGTTCAAATTTAGGTCATCAGGCTTGGTGGCCAGCACCTTCACCCTCCGAGCCAGCTTGCCAAGCCTAGAGACGCGTGTGTGAAATGAACCGCAGTGTTTTCACTGTATTAACCTTTCTCACAGAGAGAGAATATTTTAACTGAGGAAAACAATGGCTTGTTTCCTGCCATCATTCCACAGCACATGTTAGTTGGTGTGTCCTTGGCTCCTGGTTTGTTTAGGATGTCTGATTTTTAAACACTCTTTGAGTTTCCTATTAAAAAAAAAAAAAAGTTTATTGATTTTTTTGGCTTGGGATCAGAACAGGATTTCCCACAATTTCTGAAATAGCCCTAAACATACTCCTGACACTTGGTGCTACGTATTTATGCAAAGCTATGTTCTCAGCACGGACGATGATAAAATCAAAATATTGATCAACTTTGAAAAATGTTGAACATGCTGCTTTTTCTGCAGTATCAAATATCCGGCCAACACTTAATTCTCCACGCCAAATGTAAACAAGCACGTGCATCTCATTACTATGCAAATTTATGTTTAATAAATCTTTAATAAGTGATAAAATTATACTTATACCAAAGAATTGTTCTAAAATAAATCTCTTTGTGGCTTGTTGCTGACAGGTGCTAGAGTCACATACCTCGTTTACACACCTATATCCTAAAGGGTTGTGTGAAACCCCTCAGTTGTGAAGAGGTTGTGGTAGGAAAAACAATTCCAGAAGCCTCACTCTAGAAGCCACTGTAGCACCGACCCTTGGCTTCCTTATCTATAGAATGAGGTCAAATTCCCTCCCTGCACAGCCAATTTGGGCAACATGCTTGGGCCACCAGATTGCAGCCTATATGTCCTAAAATGAGGCATGGGGACCAACAGCTGTCAGAGAGGGCTGGCCTTCCCGGTGAGTCTTGGTTTCTACGCTTGGTTCTCGGCTTCCTGCCTGGCATGTGGAGTCCCTGCCAACGCCTTCCTCAAAAGCCTTGGGGCTCCCGTTCCAGGTCCAGTCCTCTCCGCCTGGCACCGTCCGGGCTCTTGGCCATCTTTCCCCAAGCCTGACCCTGCCCTTCCTTCTGTGGTCCTGAAGGCCCTTCCTCCAGCACACTATCCCCGACCCCCCCCCCCCATCTCACCCTTCTCCACCCAGCAGAGCCTGCGCAGAACCCACGCAGAACCCACGGTGCTGTTCCCCGAGAGCTCCTCCCTCCCCTCCCTCTTCTGTTTAGCTCTTATTCTCTGTTCTGCTCAGCTCCTCTCTGGAAGACTGTTCAGCTGTCCCAAGGCTGGTCCCAGCTGGAGTAGCTGGCATTTGGAGCTGGGCTCTGTTCTAGCTAGCACACATAGCACCTGGCTGTTTCCTTCACAGCCCCGATGCCCACTTGGATGAGGCGGGGAAGGCATGCCGTCAGAGCGTGCGAGTGAGTGCTACACCAGAGCTGGACATGCCACCAGCTGGAAGAGGCCACTGGTGATGTCTACCTTGGTCTCAAGCCCTCCAGCCTTAGACCTGGTGAGCCCACCTCTCTGAAGCTGTTTCTTTGTCTCAAAAATAGGAAGATGTCAGTAATTCCCTTCCCTGTGCTATGCTAAGGCAGTGTGAGCACCATCAGGCAGAGGCCTCTCCCATCTCTACACCCACCCTGGGGGAAGGGTGCCCCAGACTAGGAAGGGAGAGGAAGGAGGACCAGCATGCTCACCCATCCATTCCTGGGGACATGTTGGAGGCCACAGGATGCCTCCATTTCCTCCTCTGTAAAGCAAGCTCCGGTTACCCCCTGAGGCTGCAGAACAAAAGGGGGAGACTGTGTACAGTGCTTAGGCCTTGAAGGCTGCAGTTAGGAGCTGAGCCAGCTCTGGAGAGGAGTCTGGGTTCTGTGAGGGTGGTGCCCAGAGCCTGAGCCATCATTCTTGCACCTGCCACATTGGCAAGGCTGACTGGGCACCCACTAGAGAGATAGCCATGGAGTCAAACCCCAGCTCAGGCACGCAGCCCATTTCCCCAGCCCACCCCGGCATCCCTCCGCCACACAGTCCTCCCAAGCCTGGAGCACAAACACATAACTTAATCCCCAGCACACGCGGGCCTGACTCACGGCTTGGCAAATATTAGACTTTATTAATTTAATTTGATTAAACTTTATTAACCTTTATTAAAAATAAACTCTCATTAAAATTCTCATTCGGGTCTCTGGTGGGGTGGAGAGCAGTCCTTTCCAACTGGAGCTGAAGGGGGTGGGGGCATCTACTGGTCCCAAGAGCAGCTCTGGGGGCCAGGCCTTAAGCTGCATGGCAAATGTTCCCGAGCAGATTCCTGAAGGGGACACTTTCATTCTAGCACAGACCTGAAGAACAGCTTCTGATGGAGAAGTTTGGGTGGTGGGGAGAAGCTCTAAACCCCACAGAATTCTCTAGAAGCCAAATATCCCAGGGTTTGTCAGGAGACTGGCTGTATTTACCTACCAAGTTAAGACCCTCTAAACAGTAACTCCTGCTGTTGGCCACATGCAGAACTGTCCTACTACAAGGCGGACCCTGCCACTCCAGAGCAATGCTACCAAGCCTGCAATGGAAAGGGAGCTTGTGGGGCCAGAATGGCCCAGGATTAGGGTCCAAGAGAGTTTCTATCCCCGGATACCTCAGCTGAGGATGGCAGGTGTTGGCTCCCTTCCCTCTCCCAACCTGGTGCCAGAAAGTTGGGGCCCCACTATCAACTCCAGTGAGAATTTACAACCCTGACAGTTGCCAGGCCTCACTCCTTGTTTGACCTTAGACCATTTCCCCCCACCCTAGCCTCTGAGTATGCCGATGACATGTCTTTCAATACCCCTGTTCTGACCATTGTATATGGCCACAAAACCTTTCCCTAGAGACCCTGCCTACCTCCCCAGAGGCATAAAGACTCCCTCCCCTCCAACAAACTGCACCAGCTCTCTGAAGCTGTTCCCTTACTGCCTGCCGACCAAAGCCCTGCACTGCACCCGCACACCCCTTCCTGGCTAAGCTTCTCTCCCTCCAGCCCAGCCTGACACAAAACAGGCTGGCTATCCTGAGGGAGAGAAGCAGACAGGGAGCGGCAGGAGCCCGGCCCCAAGTAGGCAGGCCCTCACGGGGAGGGGAGGTACACTCCATAGCCCGGCCCAGACCCTGCTCCCCTCCTTGTAGCTAACTCGGGACTGGTAGACCATGAAGTACCTCCTCTGCCCTGAGTTTAATTTCCCAGAATTCCTGGAGAAACTGAATCGCTCTATGCCCATTTTACAGAGGAGGCTGAGACACAGGTGTGGGACTTTGCCCAAGGCCACAAGGCTAAGTGGCAGAGCCAGACAGAAGCTCAGAGCCAGCTCAGGTTATCTGAAGAGCTTCGGATGGTTGGGGAGGTAAACTATAACAGCAGCATTTCCAGACTCTCATCTCCTATTTCCTTTGAGGGCCTGGCCCACGGAAGGAACATGTGGATCCCATTTTGGCCAGTGGTCAAGCCACCCGGTATCCCTCCCTCCTAAGCAATGCTGCAGAGAGAGCACTGTCTGGGTCAGGTGCACCCAAGGGTTGCTTGACAACAGTTAATGGACTCAGCACAAATATGTAAAACCCTGGACTGGGGAGCTGACTGGTGCTGGTTTGGGAGAGTGTTAGGGACAGCACAGGGCACTCCACACATAGGCTGATGACTTCAGCCAGCATTCCTAGAGGGCCTGGCATTAGCACAGGGTGACATGCCTCATGGCCCATGCTTCCTGGCCTTGTGGGCTAGGAGAAGTGCCACCAGGAGGGAGATAGAAAAGCTCTCAAAGGGGAGCGAACGTGAAACAAGGTCTGAGGAAGGAAAGCAGGGATCCAGAGGAGGGACAGGTCATCTAGGAACTATAGCACCTCCAGGAAGGCCCAGACAGAGTGGGCCAGGCCGACAAGCCTTGGGAAAACAGAGCTTTTCCTGGTGTCTTCTGGGCATTATGGCCATGGGACAGGAAGAGGACACATGGCTGTTGAAAAGGGAAGAAATGCCAGCTCTGGCCAGGGCAGAGTACAAGGATCAGTCACAACCGTTACATTACTTAGTCATTTAGTCATTACTCAGTCACTACATAGTCAATGATGCAACAAAATATCTGACAGAAGCAACTTGAGAGAAGAAGTCTTCACTCTGGCTCATAGTTGAGGATGCACCAATCACTGATGAAGAAGGCTTGGCAGGAGCAGGGGACTGCTGGGGACACTGCGCCCACAGTGCAGAAGCAGGGCAATTAATGCTGCCCTCATCTCCCTCTTTTTTGTTCAGTGTGGAACCCCAGCGCATGGAGTGATGTTGTCCACATTTAGAATGAGTCTTCCCGGTCTGAGTCTAGAAAAATCCTCACAGATGTGCCCAGAGGTTTGTCTCCAGGGAGATGCTAAATCCCATCAAGTTAACAATTATGATTAACCATGAAGATGCTGGACCTGGGGGACAATGTGTGTAAGCACACATTCATTCGTTCATTTTTTACTCATTAATTCATGCATTTACTTGGTCACTTATTCATTCATTAGTTCCTTCTTTCACTCATTCATTTGTCCATTCATTTACTCATTCAGTTAGTTTCTTCATTTATTTGTTCAGTAGGCTCTGGGCCAGACCCCTAAGACCACCCCTTGAGGGGACTACAAAACAGTGGGAAAAGAAATAAAAATGGCTCAAAGCAGTGAGAAGTGGCAGGCCAGAGGCCATTCCACAGCAGGGAATATCCCCCTGTAACTGAGGAGACCAGGCCAGTGCCTGAAGTTGGAGAAAGCTATCTATGCAGAGGCCCAGCATGCTCTGCCCAGATCCCTGCAGGCCCCAGAACCTCCCCATACCACAGCAGTGCCGTGTCTGTTCACTGTCCCTGCCTTGTGCACAGGTCCCTAGGTCTTAGCGTCCACAGGAAAAAAAAAAATGAAAACAACTGTGCTGGTTCCTGATGAACTGACTTTGGTCCCCAGGAGCCACATAGTGGAACGAGAGAACCAACTCTTGTAAGCTGTCCTTTGCCCTCACATACGCACCGTGGTGCCTTGCTTCCCCACATACATACACACAAAATAAATAAGATGAAGACATCCCACTAGGAACCTTTGGCAGTGGGAGGGGTGCAGATCTGAACAACCAGAAGCACTCTGCAGAGGCCTCTGTGCTGGCCGGCACAGTGGGGAGCTGTGTGGTTTGTGGTCAGAGTCTACAAGTCCCTGACAAAGAGAGGAAGCCAAGGTGGAACCCCACAGATGATCCAAGCAGACCCCTGCGGTGTGCGTTTCTGGACACTAACTGCAGTGAGTGGGTTTTCAGTACATTTCAGGCCTTCTAGGACCAGGACCAGGTCCCTAAGGGCACCATTGTCCTTGAGGCACAGGTGGTCTCGAAAGGGCTCCTGTCCACCATTTTAAACAAGGTCCTTTTGGGGATAGGGACAGACGGGCATGCAGGCCACACGGTGTTCCTAGGTGTGTTTGCACCCAGGAGCCAGGCACACACATGTGGTCAAAGCCCTGGGTCACCGGGCCTCTGACCCTTCTCCCAGCAAGTGCTTCCCTCCCCAGCTCCTGCAGAACACACCTGAGCAGAAGATGTTTGCTGATACCTCTGTAGTGCTGGTGCCCCTAGCAATACCAGTGCCTGGAGCCAGGGAAGACTGGGGCCAAGGGCATGTCTCAGCAATGTAAGTGAACTTTTTCCTGGCCGAGTGCTCGCCTGGCCACCCCAGGTGTTGCTTCCATGGAGAAGGGCTCAGAGCAGCAGCTTTGTCCCGGCTCAAGACTATCCCCTCAACCCTGACTGCCGTATGAACTAGGTCACCGGGATAATCCTGGCCAAATAGGCCTAACCCAGATTGGCCAGGCCATGGTCCTAGGCCTAATTATCCCATGTCCGGTCAATAAACCGTTAACACGACATCTTCGATGTTAATAATCATTCATGAAGAAGTCACCACAATTTATGAGATCAACGCTAGTTAGTAAAATTAATAAATATTTCATTCGGTAAGATTTATCCTGGCATCATCCTGACAGGTGAACAGGGGCTTTTGGGCAGCCCCAGGGAGCCAGCAGCCAGGAGAGAATCGCCCAGAACTCACTTGGCCCAATAAACATTTACCTCAAATCCTATGACTATAAATCCACAGTCTGGACGAGGGTGCCCAGTAAAACCTGACTTAACATTATGTGCGGGCCATTAACAATATTTATATAGATGTCACCTCAGGGAGGGTCAATGTCTCCAGGCAGGGCCTAGCAGACGTGACAGGAGCTGGGGAATGTGGGGCCAGGAGACTTCCCAGACCCTTGGGGGCTGGTGTCTCCCTGCGGTGTGACCCCAGCAAGCTTCTTGCTTTCCAGGGCAGTGGTTTCCTCATCTGTGAAATAGTTAGGGAATCCCAAAAGCAGGGTTCACCAGACACCCTAAAGGAAGTGCCCTGCAAGGAGAGAGATTGCTGGAACACTTGTCCAAAGAGCCCTCAGGAGATGCTCTAGGGTGGGTACCTGAGAGTCAGTTATCACTGGTGTGCTGGCCTTTACTAGACTATAAGGTGAGGTGTTCATGCTGGCTCCCCTTTTTCCAAAAAGGGGAAACTGAGGCTTAGATAGTGTCTTGCCAGGGGCAGCCATCCAGGCAATGGAAGAACTGTGCTGGGATTCAGGTCTGAGGTTTCCTGCACCACTGTGGCCCCTAGCTCGGGGGAGTCCTGCCCTCCTCCCCCGACCTCTCCCTCAGAAGGAGCTGCTCTTCAAGGGACAGAAGTTACTGTGACAGAGCACTGAGGGCAGGCCAGGTATGGTGGCCATCCATGCCTGGAGTCCCAGAACTTGAGAGGTGGAGACAAGAGGATCAGGAGTTCAGGGTTATCCTCAGCTCTTCAATAAGTTCTAGGGCAGCCTAGGCTACATGAGGCCCTATCTCAAACAAACAAAAACAGAGAGAGGGAGAGGAAGAAGAAATAAAGAAGAAGAAAAGGAAGAAGAAAAATTCAAAGGAGGAGGAGGGGAGGAGGAGGGAAAGAAGGGGAGGAGAGGAAAGAAAAGAAAGAGAGGGAAAAGAGAGGAGGAGGGGGAGAAGAGAGAGGAGAAAAGCTGCAGCAGCTTGGACGACCCACTGGCCAATCTGCTGCCCAGGTCAGCACCAAGAAACAAGTAGGATGTGATACAGTGTTGGTACATGGACCAGGCAGAAGCACCTCTGCCTCCAGTTCAGGTAACCTTGGCTTCTCCAGGAGACCTCAGGCAAAGGCTATCTTGTCAGACAGTGAGAGAGCTGGCACATTTGCTTTTAAAGCTCCCTTCAGCCTCACCCTGACCACCTGAGCACTGAGGCCTGGGGAGCAAAAGTCCCTCATCCTTTGTCTTCCTGGAGCCTCTGCCCAGTCTTCACAGTCTGGAACAACCCAGGCACGCAGATGGCCCAGCTCACGGAGCATGCTCAGTGCACACTGGTGCAGTGACCCTCACCCCACCCACCTTTCCCAGTCAAGGAAACTGAGGCTTAGAAGAGTCGCTTTGGAAGAAGCAGAGCTAGACCTCAGACCCAAATCTATCCCAGCACTGAAGACACTCCTCAGGGACCTAAGTGGAGTGCAGGTGGTGCAGATCCCGGCTGAGAAGCGGCCAGGATACTTTGCTGCTTCTGCCTGCTGGGATGCACAGCGCACTCTGTGAACGACCTGTCTCTCAAGGTCTGAACCACAGAGACCATAGGTTAGGCACCTGCTATATGCAGGGACAGAAAGCTGTACGAACAGTGAGGCTGACCCAAAGAGAACATGAGTAAAACACAGAGGTGGTGGCAGGAAGAGTGGCAGGCATGTCCAGGGCTCTGCTGGGTGGCTATGGGCTTTCCCCTAGATCGCTCCCAGCGCCTGGAAGAGCTGCCCCAGTGTAGTTGCCATACTGGTTGGAGGACTAGGGTGAGCCTGGAGTTGGGGAAGTAGGGTAGATGTGGAGAGAGCAGCAGTGGCAGGGAAGAGTGAGCTCTAACTCCTCTGCAAAACTCATGGGGCCGGGGAGAGGCTCCAGTGGACACATGGGCCAAGGAGCTTGGCCGAGTCCAGCGGCATCCTGTGTGCAGCAGGGAGCTGTGGGAAACTTGTGAGCAGGTAAGCCAGGATCTGACAAACATTTCAGAGCAATCTTCCCAGCTGCTGGGAGAAACGAGATTGATTGAGGGCTGGTCCGATATGGGTTGGGGGTGGAAGGAGTTAAGGAGGTCCATGTTGGCAGTGGTGAACATGGGGAGGGAAGGCCTGTGTGGACCAGCTCAAACAGGGCTGTATTGGCCCCAGCCTCCCCTGAACCTCCACTTGTACCCATTTCCCAGAACCTCCTGGACATCAATGCCCCAGAGGCTCTGCATGCCCAACCCAGCCAGGCTCTGGCCCTTCGTCCAGGCCATCTCAGGCCCCAAGACTCCTCAGAACATCAGCCCAGCACAGTCTGCAGCTGCCAGTGGTAAAGCCACCAGCCCCACGCACTGAGGTCCAAAGCTCACTCTGCATTCAGTCAGGGAACTGGAGAGGGACGCATCATCAGGGCCTCTGAAGGTATTTTCTAAGGAGTGCTGTGCATCCTTTGATAAGCCGCTGTCCCTCCCTGGGACTTTCATGAGTCTATCTGTTTTTTTACAGCAAGGGGCTGGCTAGCAAGCACCATTGTTTTAAATGCTTGACACCATGGGACTCCCTCCCCATGCTCCTCCTCAGCTCATTCCCCAGTTCCTGGAAGCAGACTCCAAGCAAGCAGGCTCCAAGGTGGGAAGAGGAGGAGATAGGAAGAGCCTCAGACAAGGTCACTCAACACAAGATGGCAGAAACAGGAGAGAACTGAGGCCACCACAGGAGGGAAGGCTTTTGGTTCCATCCCAGGCCTGGAACTACACAGGGCAGGGCCACCAGGACCTTTTTATGACTCTTGTTTAGAATCCCAGCAGGGCTGCCCCAGGCAGGTGAGACCACCTCTGGAGCAGGTTCAGAGGGAAGGGCCCAGCCTGGGCCTCACACAGTCATGGCTTTCAGATGGAAAGCCAGCTCTGCACAGGCCTGGCTCCCTAGAGGGCTGATTCTGGGGTAGGTCTGCGCCTGAGGAAGGCTCTGTGCTCTCTCCATAGCTAAAGGGTTTAAGCCAGTCATGGCCCCTCAGTGAAGCAAACCTCCAACTGTTCATTTATTAAGCACCCGCCATGGGCCTGAGACCTCTCCAAGGTTACCAAAAGACTGCAAAGGCCCTGAGGCGGGAGCATGCCTGAGCAGTTGTCTCTGGAGCAGGAGAAGCCCACCTGTGAGGAACAGCTCAGAGGCAGGAGGGGGTGGGCCAGAGAACTGGCCAGCATCAGCCAGTATTTTTCCACCTGGCAAAATACCCGAAGAAATTGCTAAGAAAATGTTTATTCTGAATCATGGTTTCAGAGTCCGAGTCTATGGTCACCTGGCCTCATGGTGGCAGCTGAAGTTGCAGCATCCACGGTGAAGGCACACCAGCAGTGACATCACTTCCTCCCTCTAGGCCCCACCCTTTAAAGATTCCACTACCTCCCAAGGTGCCCCAGGCTGATTAGCCAAGCAAGCTTTCAATCCACAGGCCTTTGCAGAAGGGTGTCCTGTATTTCAGGTCCAGATTAAAGCAGGCCCAGGGAGAATAGTGAACCCCAGCGTGGCCATGGGGAGCCTGAATGAATGTCCCTCTGGGTTTCACTTGTGAGAATGAGACACAGTGTGTTCTTAATAAAATCTCTGATTAGCGATTGGCACCAACTGTTTACTCCCAGGGAATTGTGGGAGTTGGGGCTGCCTTAGGGTCTGGCTCCTGTGGGCAGGAGCTGGATTTGAGACCCCTTGAGCATGTTTTTCTCTACGCTGGGGTTCAAGGCTCTTCTTTTCCTCCTTGTAAGAGAGATGAAGACTATCCCCAGGCGTAGGACCTTCGAAGGCCCTGGGACTGGCATTCAATCAGACCCCAGCTTCCGGAAGAAACCACACCAAGTTGTTAACACCTATATTACGGGCTGAGCTGTATTTGAGATATTAAAAGACATCCTGTTTCTGCCCCCGTGTCACTTCTGAGATGTAGCATAGATAAATGATATATCACCGCTTGAGATCTACCGAAACCATTAGTAACCGTGACATTTTGACGTCAGATTTTAAAAAATTCCTAAGTAATCTTTTTGATTTATGAAACGCTGTCTGGGTTCATCGAGAGAGATCTCAGATTTATCACCGCCTGGTTAGAATTATTAATGATTTTCAATTTGTAAATCCGAAGTCGAGAAAGTCTGTGGACTCAGGGCGAAAACTCCCTCTGATGGAGGCCTGGCCTTTCCTCCTGCCGATTTTCTGCCTCCAGGAGATCAGACAATGTTCTGTGCACCTGACACAAAGTTTCCCCAAATCCTGTCTGCAGCCTGCAGGCCAGTGGTGATCACTCCAGGGAGGCTGTGTCAGGCCCCTAACGGGGTCCTCACACACATAGGCCTTGAGAGCCGCCCCAGATGTGTCACAGATCAGCAGGGGTGAATGCAGCAGGGTCTGCAGATGGGCCTTAGCTTGGATCTGGTTCAGGGCCAGGTATCCTTGCCCAAGGCAGAGCCTGTATGCAGGCTGGATCTGCTCAGAGGCTGGACACTGCCTCAGCCAGGAGCCCTTGCCCCCTGTGAACCTTACCTTTGTCCCCATCAGTACCTTCAGGGCTACCATATGCATGGGAGGCTGACAGGAGACCACTGGAGTCTGGGCCCCAGACACGTAGGAGGTGGGGTCATCGTTCAACTACTGCTCCAAAACACTCTAGACTCCTGGGACTCTGTGGGCTATTAGGCTCACTGGTGGCTTCTATACATATAGTCTGAGACTGCTCTCAGACCTACGAAATCAGAAGGTTCTATGCAGCTGAGCCTGAGGACAAACAGCCTCTTTGCAGAGAGGCCTGATCTCTGTTTCTCTCCAGCAGCAGGGAGGCCCCACACTCTCCAGCCTTACCCCTTCCGTGCTACCCTCCTGCTCACTCCTTCCAGGACAACTCCTCCCAGTTAGCCCTCCAATAGAAGGTGATTTTCCTGTCCTGCTCTCACCAAGGCTGGAGAGAGCCAGTGACAGCATGAGGCCACACAGGAGCCCCTGAAGGAGAGAAGCAGACCAGACTCTTTCCCGTGTCCAACCCTCTCCAGCTGCCCCTCCCAGAGCTATCCTCCACCAGGAAAAAAGGTGGCCCTGAGACTAGGTGTTTCTAAGGAGTGAGCTCCTCTTGGATTTCCCAGCATCACAGACACAGCTCTCACCTTCCTGCAGCTCCACGATGATCCCAGAGGCATCGTGGAGTCTGAGCACCCATGCCCCAGGGGCCACCAGCTGCAGGTGGCACCATGCCCACTGCCGTACTCTGGCCCAGCTTGCAGAATGCCACCTTTAAGAGTCACCCTACCCTCCACACACCAATCACTACCTGTGACTTTTGTTGTTCTGGGCCTCAGTTTCCCTACTATGAGAACTTATTCCTCCCAGAAGTCCCCGTGCTACCTCTGAGGCTAGGTGGGAAATGCCTCTGAAGGCAGAGTTGGTGACCCCTGGCAGGAAGAGATGCCTAGGGACCCTTTGTTTGCCAATAGATGTACAAGCTCTATGTGAGGAAAGCTACAATGCCCTCAAAAAGACACTGAAGTTTTTAGAGACAGTCCCTCTAAGTGGGTGGAAATAACTGTTCTAACTTCACACCTTTGTCTACCCAGCACAGTCGGAAGCCAAAACCACTAAGCTATTTTGCAGGTCTAGGCTGACGTCAAGGCTCAGAGAGAGAGGCAGAAGACTAGAGTAGCCAGCTGGATACTGAAGCAGAAGGGTAAAATCAGAGGATCGATAGCACTGTCCACTAGACTTACAAAGCCAGGGTGGTGTGGAGGAAACGGGGCGGAGAGCACCTGTAGCCAGCTTTTAAAAACTCGGCTTTATTTGGGGTGTTTAGGCCTCTACCTCCCTTCCACCAACCCTCCCAACCTTAAGTGGGAGAGAGAGAAGGTTCGTGGGGAGAGGAGCCCAGAGCCCTTCACTTCTCCCTGCTAGTTGGGGTTCGTCTAGGCCTCTGTAGCAACCTCCGTCAACCGCAGTCGCAGCCAGCAGGCTCCTCCACGCCGCTGTGCCCTGAAGCGTTCCAATCTGTCTGCTCCAAACCTCCACACAGTCCCGGTCTCCGGTCTCTCCGAACCGCTCCACGCCACACCGAATGCCCTCCAGAATGCCACACCGTCCTCGCTGCCCCTCACATTTATACTCGGGGAGTCCTAGACCACACCCCTCTGCGTGCCTCACGTGGAAGGCCGCTCCCAGCTGGCAAAGCTCACGCCCCGCACGTGACAATTAACAGGTGTTGGACAAACTATCGCCGGACTAAAATCCCACACTTGGGATTAGAAAAACAAAGACATATTTATATAACAAAACTGACTTTACAAAGAAACCGAAACTTCCGTTACAGGGACAGACAAGCGCATCAACCGAACAAAACCGGCATCCCTGAAGCAGCACCCTAGCCATGGTCCGCTGACAGAGAACAGGAAGCAGCCGTGGAACGGAGGATACCTGCAACCCAGACACGGTCGGTGTGCCCTTTCCAGTCTTCAGACTGGATGAAGACCCACAGCTGGCTGTAAAACTCTCACAAGCGAGCAGGGCGTGGTGGAGCACACCTTTAACACCAGCACTGGGGAAACAGGGACTGGCAGATCTCTGTGAGCTCCACACCAGTCTGGTCTATACAGGTTCCAGGCCAGCTGGGGCGACATAGAGAGAAACCCTATCTCAGAAAAAAAATGGAACAAAACCACACACAACCTTTCTTCAAGGTAACACAGAAAGCCTAGATGAGCCTCAGCGTAGAGGTGGCTTTTCAGACACGACACGGAAGGCAGAGAGAGCTACTCCACTAAGGTGAAGATCCCGCCCTGCAAATGACAGTCATGGAGAATGAGGTAAGCCACAGACTCCAAGAGAGAGCTTGCCAGGCTCACGTCCGCTAGCACACATCACCTAGAATATCAAAGGACTATTGATATTTAACAGAAAGAAACAGGCGAGCCAGTTTTAGAAAGGGACAGAAGACCTGGGCAGATGCCCCTCCAAAAAAAATTCCCACATGGAAAGTCAGCCGAGAAAAGGGTTCAGCACCATGTGTCATTACGGCTTGATCAGTACAGCACCTTCTGGGCAAGTGCACCAATGAGAGGCTCTGCACCCATCTGTGAAAGCTGAGTGTGAGACCAGGGCTGAGGAGGCAGACCCAGGAGGATCCCCACGGCTTGCTGGCAGCCAGTGGACGCCAGTCAGTGAGCTCCAGGTTCAGAGAGAGGTCCTGTCTCAAAAAAGTGGGGAAGTGGGTATGGAGAGCGGAGAGAAATCCTGAATGGATGATTTTGTTGACTTGAGCACGGCCACTTTGAGGGTGCCAGGGCCTCAGACTGAAGGGAACAGCAGCATCTTCCCCTGGAGTACAGATGCTGATGAATGGCTGATCTTCAGCTAAAAACAGGCCTACGGCAGCTTCCTGGTTCAGGATGACTGCTACCCCAAGGCTGAATCCTTCAGAGACTCTCTACTGAGATTAGCTAAACGGCCGCCTCCTTCAGGCTGCATATAATAAACTCGCCGAGCTTCCAGGCCGCTGCTGGTGTGTCTCCATCTGTGCCTGCAGCCTCGTGTCTGTGAATTTCCAGGAGAGTTACCAAAGAAGACACCAACATCGACCTCTGACCTCCACACACGTGCACACCTAAACAAGGGTGCACACGCACACACATGAACACAAACACTAAGAATCATTAAAAAGAGAATGGAATTTCACCGCATGTCACTCAGAACAGTCAGAATCCAAAACACTGACAAGACTAAACTCTGGCAAGAGCGTGGAGCAGCCGAGCTCTTCCTGCCCGCTGCTGAGGTGCAAACACACTGGAAGACGCTTTGGGAGTCTGCTCCATCTGCACCTTCAGCAGACAATTTAGGAGCTGCACCCATAAGGAACCACCCAGATTCTGGCTACACAGAAGAACTAGATCTATCTCCTTATAGCAGCCTCGTTCATAATCACCCAAACTGAGGAGCAGCCAAGATACCTTCAGCAGACGAATGCAAAAATGGTGGTGTATAAACGTTAATGGAATATTATTCAGCGCTACAAAGAGAGGAGTTATCAAGCACATATCGTTATATGGTCTCAGTCATGTAATATTCTCAGAGAGCAAGTGTGTGGGAACAAGAACAGGACCAGGAAATAAAGAAAGTGGGCTGAATAGATGGAAGATGGAGGGTGTTTAAAACATCAGAACTATTCCATATGGATATAATGGTGAGTACACATCATCAGACAAGTCAGAAAATGAAATACAGCCGGCCGTGGTGGCTCATGCCCTGTAAGTCCGGCTCCTGGGAGGTGTAGCCTAAAGACTCAAGAGTTCAAAGTCTTTCCCGGCTACACAACGAGTTTGAAAACAGCCTGAGCTTATGAGGCTGTCTTGAAGAAGACAAAACTACAGGATACACAGCATCAAGAGGGAACCGAATGTTAATACAGATTCGGGGCTGATGAGATGGCTCAGTGGGTAACGGTGCTTGCTGCCAAGAATCAGTTTGATCCCTGGAACCCACATAGTGGAAGGAAGGAGAGAACCAGTTACTGAAAGTTGTTCTCTGACCTACACACACACACACACACACACACACACACACTCACTCACGCACGCGCGCGCGCGCACACACACACACACCATATACAAGCCCTGTGGTCTGCCGATGAGCACAAGCGTAGGCCGCTGTGGGGGAAGCTGCTGCTGTGGGCAGGGGCATGGGGCATGGGGGAATTCTGTGCAATTCTTTTCTTCAACTATAAAGTTTATCAGTTAAACCAAAAGTGAAAGGTGACCAAAAGGAAAGGAAGAAGGAAAGAGGAAAGAAGGGGAGGAGGCAGCAGACACTGAGGGTGTGTGACTTCACAGTCCAGCTCACAGGCCATGGCTTCTTGGGAACATCTCACCTTGCTGAGACCGCTGGCAAAGCCTGGGTGTGGCCCCAGTAGGGAACATTTAAGCAGAGAGAACATGGATTTTAACATTGCAGGGGCTAAAATCCCTGCAGATTCTGATGGGAAAGGCCAAGTTTTTTTTTTTTTTTTTTTTTTTTAATAATTTATTTAATTTTATTTTATGTGCATTAGTGTGAAGGTGTCAGATCCGTTAGAATTGGCATTACAGACAGTTGTGAGCTGCTATGTGGGTGCTGGGAATTGAACCCAGGTCCTTTGGAAGAGCAGACAGTGCTCTTAACCGCTGAGCCATCTCTCCAGCCCCAAGGCCAAGTTTTATTGCCTGATATGATGACCATTCTTGGTTGTCAACTTGACTACATCTGGAATTAACCAAAACCCAAATGTCTGGACACATCTGTGAGGGATTTCTTTTTCTTAATTAAATCACTTGAAATGGGAAGACCCACTTCTAACCCAGAGATGTGAGGTGGGAAGATCCATCTTAATCCAGATCTTTTGAGGTGGGAAGGCCCACCTTTAATCTGGACCACACCTTTTGCCGGCATGGGAGAAGGAAGCTCTCTCTTTGCCTGTATGCTCTTATTCTCTCTCACTGGAAGTCCATTCCTTCACTGCCAGCAGAGTCTACTTCTTTGGGATTCTGGCATATCCTGAAGGCTAAAGGAGATATCCATCTTCATGGACTGAACAACAACAGGGTTCTTGGACCTTCCACTGGTAGGCAGCCATTGTTGGACTGGCTGGATCACAGCCTGTAAGCCGTAAGCCTTTCTAATGAATCCCTTTCTCTCTATATAGAGTCATTCTATAAATTCTGTCGCTCTAACTGTATTTCAGCCTGTAAGCTGAAATAAAGCCTCTCTTCACCAAGTTGCTCTAGGTCAGGCAGGGTATTGATCATAGCAACGACAAGCAAATAGGGACAGACCCTCACTAATATAGCCCAGTCTCAAACTTGTGATCCTCCTGCCTCAGTTTGAGATTATAGGCATATGCTGCCATTCCAGGCTTCCAAAATCTTTTGTTGTTTAATGGGAGTCTTTACATGCTGATTCTGAAATTCGTATGGAAACGTGCTGTAGCTAAGATATTTCTGAAGAAGAAATGACACCTAAGAAATCACTCTCTTGTGTATTAGGAAGAATCAAGAAGCTCTGGAGTTGGGCCAGTGTAGTGTCGATGTCCAGGCAGGCAACCCACCCAGCATCCATGAGAGATCAGGATAACTGAAGGACACACATGTGGACAGAGATGACACTGCAGATCAGGGTGCCGGAGGGGCAATCAGGTCCCCACATTCTCATACTAAACACAGAAAGCAGTGAAAATATGTTCAACTTCAAGCAAAGCGGCATAGCATAGTTCATTAAACTTCCCTGCAAGCCAGTAAGAAAAAGGGACAGAAGAGCAATAGGAGCTGGAGCGATGGGCGTGCATGAAGCACTTGCTGAGGAAGCCTGAGGACCAGAGTTCAAGTTCCAGCACCTAAACAACTGCTGAGAGGCCACAAGAGCAGTCCACACGTGTGTCCACCCATGCAAGCATGCACGCACCCCTAAACACCCTTGTGCCATGTCCGTATATGTGCAAAAAAGAAAGAAAACAAGTAAACAACTTGAAGCTGTCTCTCACAGAGGAGCACAGGCAAATGCCTAATAGACACCTGCAAAGATGCTGCTATTGTCGGTAATGACAGGAACTCAACAAGCTGACTTGTTATTGTCTGGACATCAGGTTCTTGAAAACAGCGAAGCTGACAAGGCTGTGAGCATGAACGTGTTGGAAAACCATGTGATGTCCATCAATACAGTTCAATAGGGCCATGAGTTCCAACCCAGTGATTCCACTCTGGGCCTGGAGAGCGGCTCCAGGCACCTCAGTCAGGGGTGGTCAGCAGGGGAGAAGAGTAATCAATATCCATCAGCTATAAAGCCTGTGACCTACAACAGTGACCTGCATGCAAGGCAACAGAGGCACAAATGTCATAGGAGTAACCAACTTTTTGTTTGTTTGTTAGACTTAAGACCCATTCTACAAGATGAACCCCATAGCTAACACTGATGATGAGACCAAACCCCAAGATTAGAAAGGTCATGGGTCCCAGGGGAAAACCTGTTACTATTTTTCTGCTAAATGAACACAGCACGACTCCTAATGACTTATTGCTGTACCCATCGATGAGCGCTTTTCTTGGCCCCTATCAGAGGAGCATCTTCTTGTAGTAGATGGGAACTAACACAGACTGACAACTGGACAGTGTGCAGGGAGTGAGAAAATTTGCAGCACTCAGCCCTAAGTAAGACTCAATGCTGGAGGAGCTATGTGAAAGAAGAGATAGAAAGATTGGTTGTTAAGAGCCAGAGGTAGAGGATGGCTCCAAGAAAACAGCACCTTCCAGGCACAACAGGGCTGAAGCACATGTGAATCACAGAGACAGCGGCTGCCTGCATAAGACCTACAAAAGACCAGACAAAAGCCCAGCATGGCGGAAGGAAAAGGGAGCACAAAGTCCCACCCCTAACCAGGAAGCTGTTTGCAATTGATAGCGTCTGGAAAAGGGAAAATCAGTTTTCTTCAACGGAGTGACACTGGGTGTGAGCTACACTCCAGGGAAGGCTGAGGAGTTTACTTCCTTCCCCTGCCAGTCCTGTAAATTGAGGGGCAGAATTAATTCCATGCCACCAAGGGTTTTCCCTTCTACCTCCTTTCATAACAGACTTCCCCAAGGATCCCCAAGATCTCCCCATGAGGATATCATGGCCCACTAGCCTTCTTGGCAGTTTTTCTTCCTTAGTCCATCTTCTGTCGCTATAATAAAGCACCACTGGCTGTATGTACGACATGTACAACAATTCTGAGGGCTGGACAGTCAGAAGCATGGAGACAGCACCCGACAAAAACCTTTTTCACATGGCATAGCAGAGTGTTGGAGGGCACAGGTGAGACCAAGAGCCAAACTCACTTTTACTGGGATTTTTACAGGAGTCTGTGGTACCCCACTGCCATGGTAACTAACCCATTCCAATGGTATTAGTCCACTGTCATGTAAGTCACCCCCAGGACAGACATCTCACTCCCTCGGTAGCAACAGCGTTCCGCCTCTCGAGGGCTCCAGCCCTGCATACTGCTGCGGTGGCAGTGAGTGTCTTTCTCATACATATGCATCCTGAGGGAACTCGGAAGGGGCAGGCCACGCCTGAGCCCTTGGTAACCCCACGGTTCTACAATAAGACCACTACCACAATTCTGAGCCAAATCTGAAACCAGCTTTAATTAAATACTAGCCAGGATGATGAATTCTGGCCAGGTCTACTTCCGTTTCCCAGGGAAATGGTGACAAGTCATTTTTTTTTTTTCCAGAGGCTTAAAAAGGCAAAACCACAAGTCCACTGTACTTCCCACCAGGTCCAATCGGAGGCAAGCTTATATCCTGACGTGCATGCGATCAAGCCCGCCTGGTGCAGCTGAGCAAACTCGTTTAGGAGAGCAAAAACAAGGTTTGTTTTCTCCCATAACAGTAGCCCCCAGCATTCCAGGAAGTTATGTCCTTGGGCATCTGGGGCTTCCGTGTTAACGTTGGCCCCTCCACAGTCTTTAGAGGATGTGTGAACCTGGCCAACCCTTGAGACAAGTGTCTTTCTGATCCTGCCCCTTGGGAAAGTCTCTTCCCCGCTGGGCTTTCTTCCTTCTCTGTCATACGCAGTAGGGGACAGCACACGTGTCACAGGACATTTCAAGGAGACCGTGAGCAAAGCTCACAGGTGGTCTGGGGACCCTAGGGATGGGAGGTCTTCAGGACACACTCTCTCCTGACCCACCTGGGCCTCCGTTCCTCCATGGCCCCGAAGCAGGCTGTGCGGCTCTCCCTCCCATCATTGCAGAAGCTCTTCCTCACCTGTCGCCTGCACAGACCCCCTTTCCCCCAGGCTCCCTATCTACCAGCGTTTCCACAAACATCCTCTGAGGGCTCAAGACATCGAAAGCAACTCTGGAGAAATTCAACAGATTCGGATCCTGGTGGGGAGATGACTTAAGCAGCCCCATGGAAAGACAAAGGTAAGAAGATTGTGGTAATCAGCAATATCTGAGATACGCTGATATCAGCATGCCTGGCACACAGTAGGCACTCAGTTGATAGCACTTGGCATTGATCTGAAACACTGAGGTGCAATCAGCTTGCACACACACAACCATCCAGCGCATATGCCCTTGTTTCTTTAGTTCTGTTGTAACTGAGGGGTGTGCGCACGCATGCACACGCACGCACATACAGTGTCCACCCTCACAAACCCACGAGTGGGTCCACTCCAGCCAGCATCTTTACACGCAGGAACAGCACCTCCCACAGAAAGCTCATTCATTTTGATTTATGAATGTTACAAACAGAAACCTGAATATCTCCGGAGCGTTTCGCCATCCTGACTTTGATCCCCACGACACTGCTTCTTTCTCCCTGTTACCTAAAATTAGCAGAGTAATTCGGAATCTGTGTCTTTATTTAAAAGAAAAAACTGTAGGTGCAGAATTATAAAAATTTAATATGCTCCCAGGAAAATGAAAAATGAGAGGCTGTGATCTCGTCTAACACTTTCAAATGTGTTTATTAATTCATGTTTTAAATCATAAGTTTCATTCGGTGAGAGCCATGCACAGCAATAAGCCTGTTTTAAAATATTAATGAATAAACAATATTTCTCTATTGAAATATAACATGCTTCTTTGAACAATGGACCGCCAGTAATAAATCAAAACCAGGAGAAAATTGCATTTCATATTTAATACAAGTTGAACTCTGCCTTTTTATAAATGATATCTTTTTTGTTTAATTGGCGTCAGTTCAGATCTAGCAGATTGCTAATAAAATTCTGGATTTCCATATTTAATGATGCGTACACTTTCTGTTGAAATTTAACCAGGGGAAAAAAAAAAAAAGAACCATCCTTTTATTATATCCTGAGATGGCACCGTAGGCCTCCTCTAAGGTCTAGCCTGGAGGCATGGGGACAGCCTGCCTGAGCTGGGAGTTAAAAGGACGATCCACTCACAGCCCCTGACTCGGTAGCTGACTCCTCCCGGTAGCCCTGCCGCACGGTGGATGTAGCCTAGACCTGCCTTCCTCATTGGATCAGCAAATAATCATAAGAGGAGAACCATCCCTTGCTTCACACCACACAGGTTTGCTCCCTCTTTACGCACCTTCAAGGTAGGCGGGAACAGGGTTACTACTCGACTAGGGAACCAAGGCTTCAGAGAGAAGGCATCACGCTCCAGGTCACACACAGCTGTGGAGTGTCCTCGCCCTTTGTACTGCAGTGTGGTGCTTGGAAGCAAGGCACAAATCTACCTGAGTTTCAGCAACAGTGTAGGTTCAGCAGGAGGAGGAATTGGAGTGCATACCCCCTGCCCTGAGCTAAATCAGAGACTCCAGACCCTGGAGGATTATATGCAGGGCACGGTACCAATGCACCAGAACATGCCACCCAAGGTAGGTGTGAAATCACCAAGGAAGCTAATGCACACGGAGGTTATGTGACATGCACAGCTTGTATGCGACAGAGCCAAGACCAAGTATCCCTTCGGGAGGCCACATTCCTAGGTGCTAGGCTTCAGGATGTTTTTAGCCATGCAATCACGCTGCAGACCTGATTGGCAGAGCTCATCTGGCTCGGGGAACAGGCTCCTGGCTCTGCGCTTGGGCTTGCCAGGAAGCAAGGTCCCTGCACATCAACCAAATCACCAGGTGGGGAACAGGTCACTCCAGTCAGCTGGAACCTTGACTAACTGGGATCGAATTGCAGGCCTGTCATTGGCCTTAAGTTCCTATGGAACCCATCCCTAGCTCTATTTGATTGACACCTTTGGGTTTACCAGTGGTAGACAGAACCAGAAAGCCCATATGGAGTTATAAATGTGGGGTTGGGGAGATTGCTCAGTGTACAAAAAGTGTGAGGACCAGTGTTCATAGTCCCAGAATCATATAGAAGCCAGGCAGGCATGGCAGCCAGATCCTACACAGAGGCTTCAGGGAGACACCATGCCTGAATAGATAAGGTGGAGAGTGGACAAAGACACTTGATGTCAACTTCAGACCGCCACACACATGCACATGTGTAGATGCACATATGAGCACCTACCCATATGAGGGCATACACACACACACACACACACACACACACACACACCAGGTTGTGCTCAGACACACCCAGAGGTATAATTGGGCTATGTATTTGGCCAAGTGGTTTTCAACCTACATTGCCCCTGTCCTTGGTGGGTGGCATCCCTTCTTTGAGCCTTAGATTTCCTTTATGAAAATGGCGGGCTTAGCGGTAGCCACTGTAGTAACTCTTGTATACTGAGGTGTGTAATGCACATCATGAATGTGTATGTGTTACACACATGTGAGCTCACAGTGTCTAGGTTCGCAGTAGGAGAATGAAGGATAAGAGCCTGGGGGGTTGTAAGGGGCCAGAGCTGGTCAGAGCCTGGGACTAGGAGATACCATAAGGGCAGAGTCCAGGCACAGGACCCCTGCAACAATGAAGTTCCCATAGGGGTCATGCCCTGGCCTCATGCTCAGTCACTGCTACAACTGCCTTAGAAAAGTGTTCTGCCTATCACTAGTCATGGTGCCAGGCCTGAGCCAGACCTAGAACACGGACTGTTTGTATTGCTCAACCCTTAACTTGGTGACCCAGACAGGTGTCGCCACAGGATGTTTCATTGTCACATGTACCTCAGTACACTCAGGCATGTGAGGTCTAAGGGGACAGGGAAGGATGCTCCTGGCTTCTTTACCCCAGAAAGGAGCTCTTACCAGAGGCACGATGGCCATCATTCACTGGGGACTCTGGTTCCTGCTACCAGTGGTAGCTGGAAGAACAGCAATGCTAGCCTAGATATGAGAGACGCTCAGTAAGTAGAGGCCATGTGTCCAGGATGGTTCTTTCCCAAGGTATGGTACACATTTATCCCTCCCAAAGTCTAGGAAGGCCAATCCTGACATCACTTTCCACACAGAATGGCTTCTCTAATACACAACCCCTCTAACTCAAAAGGGACAGGAGGCCCTGGGTGTCTCCATGTGAATGACACCCTGTTGTTAGAAATGAGCAGGTACTGGGTGCTGGGGCTCCAGACACTGTGAACACACATTTCCACACAAGTACCCATGTTCTCCTCCATCTGCCATTTTGTAGGGCCCCTCACCTGTAAGTGGCTGGCTCAGTTGGCTCCCTGCTATTACTCCCTTTGGTCTTAACTGTCTTCCCAATACTCCATGAAACGTTAGCTTCCAGAACCAGCCAAGCAAGGCCCCAGGGATTCAGCTCCTGTTGGGTAGGACTGACTTCATCGTGTCTGGGTCTGGTCTTAACCCTCTGTTTAATCCAGGAAAGGTGGTCAGCTGAATCTACCAAAAGACCACCACTGAATCCACGTAAGACCCCTGGTGCCAATGCCCATATGCTCTTCAAGCCTATAAACTATACCTATTCAGTGAGCCCCAGAGGCTGGGCAGAAAGGCCAGTGTAGTGTCCTGATGTCCCTATCTAAATGGGATACTTCACCTCCTCTGTATTCCCAGGGGAGGTGAAGAGCAAGGAGGGAACTGCACAAGCATCTTCTAAGCCAGCACATTGGCTGTTTCGACTAAGTGTCCTCCAGAATATAGCCGTAGACCTTTCCCATATCCCTATCAAGTTCTGGGAAACCCCTAGGAAGTTCCAGTTATTTTTTCAACAGGCTGACCCAGGACAAAGCTAAGACAGTTCTTGGGTGTCTGGGGAAGCTAAGGAAGATGAATTTGTGTTATGCGTATCTGTATGTGATGTTTCCACAGGATCTAGTTTGCAAAACTACACAGCTCAGGGATTATTTTATGTACAAAGATAAGAAAGGCTAACCCAGAAGCTAATTGAATCATGCAAATAATTGTTTAGCCATGGGAGAGATTCCTATGGGCAGGCTGAGCACCCATATGAGGGAGGACAGCTGTGGAGGGCAATCTATTTTATAAAGTTTATCTGCACAGAATAACTGCTGCAAGATTAATGGGGGCGGTGGCCCCAGCCCTTGTTCTGCCTGGTTCTACTAGCTGAAATAGGAAAACAGATATATTTATCATAGACATTTGCTGCAACTGATTAACATTAATCTGATTTCCTGTGAGTCAATTTCCTTGAGATATAGTAAACAGGCCAATTATCTGCAATGGGCCTCTTTTATTATAAAGATTTGGACATTAGTGACAAGGATGTATGCAAATATATGGACTTTATTACAATCTGAGTAAGACAAAAATAATGTGCAATCTGTTAAAAATGTCTAGCTGGTTGTACATATTACACACTGAGAATGCTAAGACAGACTAGAGAGATAGATGAGGGGGCTTTGCCTTTTGATTGGCATGTGAGGCCCAGTCTTTCCAAAACTTTACTCATCTCCACCTAGCTAAAAAAGTAAACTGGACAAGGCTCTTATTATTCAAAAGACCATCTAGCAAGTTCCATCTAGCCATTAGGTCAAAGGAATGTGAGTGCCAAGGGCAGCAGTCCTGGGATCAAGGTGGGCCCTGGGCTGTCCCAGGTCTGTGCTTCAGTTTCTCAGCCCATAAACATGGGAGAGAAATGAAGGGAGGTGAGATGGTCTAGCGGACGGTCCAAGACTTCATCAGGAGCAGCAGTCCACAGCTTCACTGTCACCCAACCGGACCATGTATCTGCTGGCCCAGTTCAGCGAGCACCCCAACTCCCACAGCACAGCTGTGCTGGCTCAAAGAGCAGAAACACACATGGCATCCAGGTTTAATCAGGAAAGCAAAGTTTATTCATGTCTGAAACTACATAGAACTACCACAAGGAAGACTTCTCAATCCAGGGTGTGAGCCAGTAGAAAGGAACACGGAACGCTTTTAATACATCAGAATCACCGCCACAAATTATTGTCACGACTCAGTCAGTTTCAGAATCGCATACAATACAAAAAGGAGGAGAGGGCCCGCCACACAGGGTGAAATGTACAGTGCTGAATACTGAATCTGAACGCATCACAAGAACCCGCCTTTTTTTTTTTTTTCTTTTTCTTCTGTATGGATTAGTAACAAGATGAAGAACATTCAAAACGCTTCTCAGTATTTACAACAGCTTGGCTGATCCTGTGTTAAGAGTCAGACCCAATGTTGCCGATATTGGCTTTTTAAGGGTTGCAAATGCAACCCTGAGTTTTCTTTTTTAAAAGATTACAATGTACATTACATTTTGTGAAAGGAAATAAAGAGTTAATTACAAGATGCAAAAAGATAAGAAAGAGACAAACTACAGCGTGAGTATTGTTCAGAGGTAGTAAGTGAGCGCTCTAAGCTACAGAACATGTTGGGATTCTATTGGTTTGTATGAGTTCGCATGAGGTAATAAAGCTGTGTTTTGATTGGTGGGATGTATAAATACTCTTTTGCTACACTATGTACAGCACTCCAGAGAGCAGGGCCTTTCCAGGCTGCCCAGAGGACGAGCACATCTTGACAAGTCTGTGCAGCACTCAGCGCACACGGTCAAGCCCCAGACAGGTTTTGTTTCCACCTCTGTAGCAGCAAGATCTTCATCTCAGGGCAGTCTGGATCCGTGGTCTCATCAGCGCAGATTCCAGACTCTGGTACTTCAGACGGAGAAAGAAGGCTACCAGTCTTTGACCTAATTACAACGTAAGAGATGGCAACACAAACATGACGAGAGAGACGGGCAGACAGTACCTTCCTCCAAGCCCATCGGTGACATGAGAATGATGATGAGAGTCTGCATGGAAATCTGCAAGGGTTCAGCTTAGGCAAGGTGAACCTTGCAAGCTCTATAATTGGGGTCTAGCATAGGTGGTACTTCTTACCCTTAAGGCCAAGTAACTGGCAACTGTGGAACCATTAATGTAAAAGACTGATAATAAATTATGATGAAACAGTTACAGAACTGTCAACAATGTTACATCTTGGCCTAATTGGATAAAGTGCTTTCTTTTAAATGTGTGTCTTAAGTTTAAATACAAATGATTATGATTCCTTAAAAAACAGGTTTCCCGAGTTCTCTAAGAAGACAGGGTTTACAGTAAAGCTGTAGGTGGTGGGTTACAAACGCTTTCCTTCTCCTCCTATTGCTCTGAATGCACTTATCAAGGCATGTCAGCTGGGAAAGCGCCGGGGATTAGTTAGAGGTATCCGAGTGCACGCTGCCCGGGCCTTCCGTAGGAGAAGTCACAGAAGATGGAGTTGTTGCATCCTGCCAGCCTCCATTAGCCTGAAAGGAGAGGCACAGTTCAGTGGGTGCACGTCTACATATTAATTCCACTCCCCAATTTAGAACACCCAGATGACAACAGGAGAGCAAAGGCGCATTAGCAAAATGTATTTTCTGAACCCACTTTGGCAGGAATTGGAAGCATGTGTTAAAATGGGATTAAATGCATGTAAAACGAATCCATCCTATCAAGTAAAGACCGGGTGATAAATCAGCTCAGTGAAGATGACTTCAGCCAATCCCAGGCTGGCACCGAGCTTGGCCTCTGATCTGCTGGTAAAAACCACCATGTAAAAGCAGCCTCTAAGAGGGTACAGTGGAGAGGCTCAACATGATACTCTGGTGCAACCTTGAGCTCCAGGAAGCAGACACTTCCGCCAGTTCCATCACTGTTCCCACGGAGAAGCTGTCTACCTCTCTCCCATATATGACCGACAGCCAGCTAGCATAACCCTTGGAAAATGAAGGCCACAATTTCCCTCTAAATAGGAATCCCTCCAGAATGAAAATGTATGAACTGTAGAGAGTCACATGCTATTCAAATCGGGATTCCAATTATCTGCAAGTGGAGCTCCTAGTTGGGATGGTGCGGCTGCCTGCACATGCAGCTGGCCCTTCCTGCTCGGACCTGCAGCAGCACCAACAGTACTCAGAAACAAATTTGCCTCATGTCTCGCCCTATAGAGGCAATTGCTGAAATCAATGTCTGATCAGATTTCTGCTGTGGCAGACAGCTTGTCGCTACGTATTTTTATGTCAGTCAAGAAGAGGAAGGTGCTGGGCTTCTGAGTTAGGGAACACTGAGCAGAACTGACGGGGCAGGTCTTTCTGGAGGGAAGGCTAGGGTGAGCTGCCTGACACCCAGTCTCTGTGGCTCCAGCCAGCCTTGGCGTCTACACTTGCCTAGCCCCACACCCAACACCAACACAAGCAACCTCCTCGTTCTCTGCCTCCCTCCTGTCCATCTGTAATTTCTCCAGACAGTCCATCTGAAAGTTCTTTTGGGCATGCGGAAGATCTGCATGTGGACAGCTGTTTCTTCTCCCACAGTAGTTGTGTGTGTGATTGCTATTACTACCTGGAAGTGTAGTAGTGGAACCCAGGGTCTTGAGATGTTAGGCAAGCTCTCTGTTAGAAAGCCACATTCTAAGCTCTTCTTTTTTTTTTTTTTTTAATGCCTTAAAAAAAGATTTCATTTATTTATTTTATGTATATGAGTCCTCTGACTGCTGCAGAAGAGAGCATTAAATTCTAGTATGAATGGTTGTGAGCCACCAGGTGGTTGCTGGGAATTAAACTTAGGACCTCTGGAAGAACAGACTGTTCTTAACCACTGAGCCATCTCCTAGTGCCACCCCACCCCCATGCTTCTGATTAGCTGTATAGATCTGCATATGAAGCTGCTTCAATCTCTCTAAGATAGTGGTTTTCAACCTTCCTAATGTTGTGACCCTTTAATATAGTTCCTCATGTTGCGGTGACCCCCAACCATAAAATTATTTTCGTTGCTACTTCATAACTGTAATTTTGCTACTGCTATGAATCATAATGTAAATATCTGTGTTTTTTGATGGTCTTAGATGACCTTTGTGAGAAGGTCATTTGACCCCCAAAGGTGTTGAAATTCACAGGATGAGAACCCCTGCTCTATGATCAAAGGTAGGGCTAGAGAGAGGGGTGGATGGGCAACTCCTACAGAGCTGGTAGTCTATATGGAAAAAAGAATTTGCAGTTTGAGACATCAGATTCAGGGCAGAAAAAGAGAAAGAAGATTAAATAGCAAGTCACGGTACTGTTTTTGAAACCGTCAGGCTGGGTAGTGACAAGTGCATGTGTGTCCTCTCTAAGACATTCCCTCCCTCTCTGAAAGGTAAGCTGTCTCCCCTCAGCTGTGAAAACCTCCTCAGCGAAAGAAAAACTCCTACACAGATCCAAGTCTAAAGATATCCCATCTGAAGTAAACATCATTCCTCTTTTATCCAAATTTATAAACAACAAATGTACAATATTTCTCCCCTTCATGGCAGCTGCAGGAGAGGTTGTCAACGAACATTCTTTTTTTTTTTTTCTCCAAATAAATTAATCCTTACTCTGGTGGTTTGAGATTATGCACTGTATTATACAACAGCGTCTTATCAAGCCTCATCAGTGAAGATGGAATTCATGTCTGTAAAATGCTGCAGGCAATCATGGCTTCATATTTTATCACATTGATAAGGATATCGCACATTCTCTGAAGCATTTCAAAACACTTAAATGAAAAAGGAGAAATGCAACTAAAAGGCTTTTTATATGGCTTGTTGTGGGTTATTATGAGTTATTTATAAACCCAAAAAGAAAGATTTGACATTTCAAATGTAAAAGATTTGAGTATTTAATGGTCCTTTTTTTCCCCTTTACAATTGAACATCCCCAATCACTTTTAAAATCATTAATATTTATTCTCTATAGCAAATAATATAGCCCTAAAAAGGGAGATTCTCTTCACTTTCCTCCTGTCTGTACCATGTGTCCCAGAACAGGGCATTCCTGACTCCTCCTTTCAGTATTTGCCATTTCCCATCAATGTCAGGGTAGGAAGCAAGGGAAAGTTTTGTGAATCAGTAACAAAGATTACTCTATCATTAAAGCGGAGAGAACATTAAACTCCAGGGTCCTCTTTTGCACCTCAGGCCAGCAGCCCAGAATGGGGTTCTTTGTTTAACGTGGTTGCTGATGTACTGGGCCTCCAAGGTTATCACCTTCACCTGCTCTATGCTGGGGAATTTTCCTGCTGCTTGATTCTAAGATAAATGACCCATTTCCCACCATCTCCCAAACACAGCATGGCTTCTAGGAAATGGCATCTTAATGCGCTGGTAGTTAAGTCCCCACTGATGACAGGACACCAGCCCCCTTGGGCTTCTGTGAGGGCTTCAAAGGACAGCTAGGTAACACCAGGCACCGAGGGCCCTAAAATAAAACCATAGCAAAGATACTGCTGCCCCAACTGCCAGCAAGATGTGGAGCCAAGTCCAGGGACTATTAACTTGTGCATTAGTCACCGTTTCCCTGACACGATTCCCATAGTTTGCTCCCCAGGGTACTCACGTTTAAGTTATGTGGACTGTACAGCGAGTTTGCTCCAAGGCCGTCACTGTAGCCTCCCGTCTGATTGATAACATGACGGAGGGTATCCACCTAGAAGTGAGACGAAACAGAATTCATCACCTCCATCTATTAAAACATCATCACTTACAAAAAGGAACAATTTGAATTATGTGTGCCACAAGGGTGGAGCATCTTCAGTGAAAGACAAATTTATCAATCAAATGTGACTGGAGTGATTTTAAAGATTCCTTGCATATTTAAACTCACACATCTTTGTTTTTCACACCAGCCAAACAATAGCATCTTCATGGTACTGCAGACTTTCTATCTATAGCAACCAAATGTGTGTGACTAAGGGTGAAAACCTACTCAGAGATAATGAATGCTGAATCCACCCGGCCCCTCGCCGCCTCCCCTGCACCTTGTCCCTACCACCAATGTATAAGAGTAAGACTGCTTGGTCTCAGTTAAGAGGACAAGAAAGGGGTTAAACCTGGAATCTACTTTAAGAATTCAGGTTTCAGTTTCCTGACTTGCAAAACGCAGGAATAAAAGAGCAGTATGTTCTCTTGTTCATTCTTTTTCTCTCCATCTCTTTCCACCCCACTCCCTCTCTCAGGCACACACAATCTTCTGTTCTGTCATAACAAAAGCCCCCTCCCCCATCTCCATGAGCTCAAGCCAGAGCCGAATGCATTCACAAAGTTCATCAGCTTTGAATCATCAAAGGCATTGTCCACTTAACTTCTCATTGAATTAAGAGGTGGGCAAATGTGTCCCGTTTGGATGCACCCAGCACAGGTTCTGCATGGATGTGCAGACCACTTCCATGGGTCAGAGTGGGGAGTTTTGAGCCCAAACCCTACCCTGCCAGAAAGGCCCCAGCTGGGGCATTTCTCCTACCTGTGATTGCACATTGGCTCCGACTTGGGACCCTTGGTAAGAATCCCCATTCAGACTCTGCATGTTCATGAACATGTCCCCAGAATTTGGGAGGTTAAAAGAACCAGAAGAACCTGGAAAGGAAAGAGTTAAGTAGCTGAATAACAGAGAGCTACACACACACAATCCCCAAAGACCTAGAGGTAGGGAAAGGAAAAGAGACAGAAGGGAGAGTCATTTCCAGCTTTAGAAGGACAGAGCATTAACTAGAGCTCTAGAAGGTCCTGCCACTCATGCTACACACAGGAAGAACCTTATAGAGGGAAAACCCAAAAGAAAAACCAGAGACAAATCAAAAAGGCAGAAAAGCACTCAGGAGCTGGCCCCAGCCTTCTCTTTGTTTCCATTTCTCTCAGACTCAGTCATCAAATGAGCTCATCACTGTTGCTGTCATAGTGGAGAATTATCTGAAGAAGACACATCTTTCTGATGCTCTTTCCTAGCCATAACTCTATCTTTCCATTCACCAGTGTCTGTGGCCCATTAGAAATGATGGGAGTGTGAGAAAACAGACAGCCTTCCTTCTGGACTTTTAAATATGTACTTTAAAATCTCCTTAGAAAGCCTCCAAGCCCCCCAAACTGATCTGCTAGGGCAAGCTACACCTTTTGCTGACAGTCAAGTTCCCTGTAATTTAAAGACATTTGTTCTAACTCTATCATGAATGTCACATAAAATTTCAACAGAATGTTCTGTGTAAGAAGTTAAAAGTTGTGTATTTATAGCCAGCTGTGGTGGCATACACTTACAATCCCAGATGTTCAGCTAAGGCAGAGGAATCACAGGTTTGAGGCCAGGCAGAGCTACAAAGTGAGTTCAAGATTTTTCTGGACAACTTAGCAAGACTATCTTAAAAATGAAAAATAGCCGGGTGTGGTGGCACACACCTTTAATCCCAACACTCAGGGAAGCGAAGGCAGGAGGATGTCTGAGTTGGAGACCAGCCTGATCTATAAAGAGAGTCCAGGACAGCTAAGCCTACACAGAGAAACCCTGTCTCGAAAAACAAAACAAAAGAAACAAATAACAACAACAACAACAACAAAAAACCCTCCCACCAAAAATAAGGGCCAATTATATAGATCGGTGGCAAAGGACTGAGCTTTGCATATGCCTTGGGTTCAATCCCCACTACCATCATGACCAAAAAAAAAAAAAAAAAAAGGCAATGCATTCGTGAGTTGAATACCATACCGTTATGTGTGAGTCCAGCAAGCCACGTGGCACAGATAGAGGCTGCATCTGGGGCATGAAACCAAGTGCACAGGAAGCACAGCAGCCTCCCAGGCCACACGCAGCAACCTGCTGCGGCACTCTGACAAAGCACAAATGAGCCCAAGGTGACACACAGAGCAGTATGTGACAGAGCTTTGCCTATCTGCTGAATTAAAGGCCATAACTGCGTATAAAGGTTCCAGAGTCTATGGGAGCAAGTGGCATTCACTGTGAACAGTGGGTTTACCAGCATGGACCGCGCCCTTATTTACTCATCTCTAAAACAAGCCTGCAAGTGAATACAAATTCCCCCTGAAAGCCCCAATGTGCACCCAGCGAGGCTGCAGTTTCAAGACCTATGGGGTAGGGTGCTGTGGCAGAAGCCTGTCTGGCTGAGCGGGGCGTGAGCGTTCATACGCACCGGAGTTTGGCGTGGTGGGCGAGTTGGTCTGGTTGTTCTGCACTGCTGCAGCCACTGCATGCGCGGCTGTCACGGCTGTTTTTGCAGCATAGAGATTGGCCTCCTCTTGAAATTTGCCGATGTTCTTCTTGTACCTGATTCGCTTGTTGCCAAACCAGTTGGACACCTATCAAGTACACGAACAGGGAATGGGAAGGGTAAAGAGGTCACAAAGAAAAAGCCAAATGTCCTGTGCTTGCTATGGGATGACAAGAGGAGCCTCTGGCTGACACAGTGCCCTGCCTGCCACTTCACACCACATGGGTAGTGCATAATGGTTTTAGGGGTTCACTTTCCATTTTGGCATACTCTTTCGAATTCTAATGGATGAACAATGCTTCCTGGAATTAGCCAGGGGAACAGTAATGGCTGGGAGCCCTGCTCTATGTGCATCAAACATAGAAATCAAACTACTCAAAGAAGCTGAGAAGCTACTGGAAACATTTGTTAAGTTAGGTATTAAGAAGCGCATTTGAAAAAGAATGACCTATTGTTCTTTTGTGGACCTAGAACAATTTGGGCAACTACTTAGTAGAATCATGTTTCATCTGAAGAGGGACATCAATTAATAATGGATGAAAAATCCCTTTGTCTCCTGCTTTGGAAGACAGTGCATGTCTGCCAAGATGGCTGCTCAGGCTCTGCCAGTTACTATGTGGGAAGGTTCAACTTGAAAACTCAAACCATCTCAGTAAGGTCAAGTGCAAATGCAGAGAAATGGCAGATTCCATAAGATAGAACACACAGCTTTTTCTTTTTTTCAAACCACTTATGATGTCAGCTATTACAAATGTGAAAGAGGATGTTGGCAGAAGGCTGATTTCATCACAACTCATAGACAGCAAAACTATAACCCCAATACTTAGTGTTCAGATTCACACCTTGTGCCCAGGTCCATAGTTGAGCTATACAAAGAAGCTAAAAGTCACATAGCCATATATGAGGTATGCCCAATGCTATATCATAGGAGGAGTTTGCCTCTCTTTTGTTAAAATAACAATTTAAAAATATTCCCAGGAACTGCCTACTAATCTAGCAGCGGCACCACTGGGGTGGTATCAGAGCCATTGTTCTACCCTAGGTATTATCCATAAGAGCTCCTCAGGGGCCCTGAGCAGAAACAAGGAATGGGATGCAGTTCAGAGCCCTCCAACCCAATTTTCTGCAGTGGGCAGCCCTGCTGGCCACCTCTGCCAAGTCTTTAATTGCTTTGGAAATGGTGCTCTCATTCTTCAACTGATGGCACTCACCCTTCTGGAGAAGACTAGAAAGCCCTGGCAGGGGATCCCTGAGAGAAAGACAGTGCTGGCCTTACTGTTGCCCATATGCTACCCTCGGGGCACTACATACACACATGAGCACACTTGAGAGGATCTATGCTGCCGCACAGGCTCCTCACGCAGAAATATGGAAAAACCTATCAAAGTGCCCAGGCCACTCAGATACCCTTCAGCACAGCATTCAGCCTTTCAGTGATGTCTGCCAACCTGCCTAGAGCTCATTCTTCCCATGGTTCCTTCACATTTTATTCCAACACCTGCTTCTTCCGTGTGTCTGTGTGTGTGTGTGTGTGTGTGTGTGTGTGTGTGTGTGTGTCCTCCAAGGATCACCTCTTAGGCCTCTTTCTCCTCATCCACAACCGAAACCTTCAGTGATCCTCTATGTGTATAGCTCTGAGGTTTCTCTTTCTATTCCTAACATCTATGAAGAATTTTAGATCTCAATGTTTAGAGCCCCAAGAAATCTGTATAACCTCCAGAAATCCTGGTTTAAGAGGAAGGGCAGGTGCTTCTCTTCTTCCTCTATGCTCTACAATCCCCACCTCCAGAGATGTGGTGCCCACAGCAGAATCCCTGGCTCTATCCCTAGATAGCACTGAGTGGGCATATACTTTCATTTGGACTAAACAAAACAAATCAAACCAAAACAAAAACCAGCCTGGCTCTCCTTCTCCTGAACTCACTGGTCTTATTTCTGACAACTAGAAATTCATGAAATGAGGTCCAAGCGTAATGCCATGGGGCCTCTGCCTTCCTGCCATTGACATTCCCACTCCTCCCACTCTTCCTACAGTGGCAGGCCCGCAGCAGTTGTGCACAGGGGCGGCATGTGGGCAGATATTCTGGAGGAACAGGGACAGTCTGGCCAGCTAAGCTGGAGCTTGGAGGAGAGGTGAGAAGAGTCATGATGCTGGTGTGGGGCTCAGGCCTGGAGAAGGAGCGGACTTCAGAGAGATTTCTGTACAGGAAGAACCAGTGCCAGGGAGCCTTATGACCCCTTCCCAAAGTAGAGTTATGTCATTCTAAAGACTAATTTATTTTATGTGTATGTATGTATACCTGTGTTTATATGCACTGCATGTGTGTGAGAGCTGGAAAAAGCTAGACAGAGGATATCAGATGCTCTGGAACAGGAAAGGTTCCAAGATATGAGGCGCTTGATTTGAGTGTTGGGAACTGAACCTGGCTTTTCTATAAGAGCTCTTAACCACTAAGTCATCTCTCCAGCCCCAAATTATGTCATTCTAAAAAGAAAACAATTGGTCTTGGGTATAGTGTTGGTAAGGTCCTTGCCTAGCATGCCCAGAGCCATGGTTTCATCCACAATGCCTCATAAACCAGGCATGGTGGTGTATGCTTACAATCTCTAGATTCTAGGGGGAGAGGCAAGAAGGCCAGAAGTTCAAGGTTATCCTTGGCTACACATCAAGTTCAAGGCCAGCTTCCAATGCATGAGACCCTGTTGGAGGGAGGGAGGGAGAGAGGAAGGAGGAAGAGAGGGTGAGGGGAAGACAGAGAGAGGCCACAAAACCAAAAGCCAACTAATTACGCAACCACAAGCCCCAAAGACTCAAGATAGAAACAGTACACAAAGGTTCAAGTCCTGACAGTGCTTGTTAAAGCAAATCCTCTTGGAACCCACCCCTCCTTCCGTAGTTCATAGCCTCAGCTTAGAAGGCACATCTCCAGCTGGCACGCGCATGGCTGCTTTTATACATAACAGCCCTCTGGCTTTCCAGAGTTGGCCAGCAGGCCTTAGAAAGAGTTAAGTACTGACTATATTGTTTATAGTACAAAGAGAGACAGTCCTGGTTGACGGCGAATCTGGCATTTCTTAAGCATAATTAATGAAAATTCCCCAACTCTGAATTTAGCAGCAAAGGCCCATCTTAGAATTCTCTTCTCCTCAACAATTCTCTGTTGGATTCAGTACTTTGTAGTTAATATTACCTTGACAATCAGAGAAGCTATAATACATTAATGAAACCTAGCCTAGAAAATCAGATTACAGCTTTATTAACAGTTTCATAATTGAGGAATCTCTACCATGGAAGGCTTCATCTCTGGATATGTAAGAACCCTCTGTTTATGCACACCCCTGGACCAATCAAACAACAGTCATCACTAATAAAGGTTTATTTAATTCTCACAGTAAAATTTTAATATCACCAGCAGCCTGGGGAAGCTTTAGCAAGTGGGTTTGCTTGACATCAGATCGTTTCCATTCTGCCAGCCCCAATACTTCTTAATCTTTAATATCAAGGCAATTAAAATTAATGGCCACTCATCTGCAGCTACTGTGGGCAGTGTTTCCTTGACATCAATTGTTTGATGGGATTACCTAGAGGTTAAACTAACAAGCAAGGTTTAATTGGAAGCAATGAAAGAAGCAGTGATCATACGTTATGTCTAACCTGCATAACCACATCTAAATGAATATCTAGAAATGTTAAACTATTTCTCAAATTAAAATATGCACATCACACAGTGTGACCTCACAGATTTGGGTACTATGGCAATCAGCTAGTAAGTTCACACAGCGCAACCAAGAGCAGTGTAATTAATATAGAAACTGACACCTAAATTCAGGAATGGTTTTCATCTTTTAAAAATGGATACAATTACTTGCAAAAAACCCATGGTTACTCAGTGGGAGGCACAAAGTTACAGGGCCTGTGACCCTTCCTGCAGTGTGCACGACAGAGCCAGCCTGCAGAATGGGCCACTAAGGACAACCTGCTCTACCACTGAACTTGATAGTCTATACATAGGTCCCACAGTGGAAACAGACAGGAAATTGGTAAGGGGAAATGGAATACGTTGTCCTGTGCTTCCCTTCTGAGTCTCACATAAATGATTCACAGCCCTGGCTGTGTGTGGGGGGGAATGAAAAGAATTTTCATATTAATTAAAAACGAGAATAAAAACACAAGCACTCTTCTCCTATTGACATTTGGTGTGCCTAGCCCCAGATAGAGTCTCTGGCAAAGGAGCAAGAAGGGTACTCTGTAGGTTGCTGAATTTCTCTGGAACTTTCTCTCCCAGGGCAAGAATTGACAGGAAAACCTTCCAGTGTCTTCTACATGCTATAACCATGCTTGTCCCCCACCTACATGCTGCAGATCACCGCTTTGAACTTTGAACTCAAATAGTCATGTCAGATGGAGGTATGACCAGATGAAGGTTAAATGGTCAGGGCTCACACTCTGCTTTCAAATCTACATTATGTCTCTTAGAAGCTGAGTGGCTTTGGACAGGTTAAGTCCTCACTCATATAAATATGTATGATAATAGCACACCCTCCTTGAAGAACAGTTGGGTGTGTTGGTGGTCGAGGCATGTGCATTGTCTGGTCACTATTAGCATTACTATCATCTGTGTTCAATCAATGAAGGAGCAAAAAAGCCAGACCACTCACAAGTTGCCCCAAATCATACAGCAAAATATGATAGATCCAGAATTCAAACCAGCACTTCCCATGGGCGTTTTCTGATTTTCTGAGGATGTTTACTGAGCATGTTACAGTCAGTATTGTCTTTTAGGTGCTGTGGGGAGATGAAAAACAAACTGCATGGTTCAGTCTAACTTTATGGTCATGAAAGCAATGATGGCCCCTCAAAACAGCAAACTGTAAAGGATGGTTATGAAGTGACACTGAGATACAGAGATGACCTAGCAGTCTGAGAAATCACAGGCAACTTCCTAGGTAAGGAAGGAGCTGAACTGGGCCCCGGCTTCAATCTCACTCCTGGTTTTGGTGGCAAAACCCTCCAGAAGCTCACATCAATACCAACAACCAGTATGAGCTAGGGCCTCCTCTCTCCAGGCCTGACTGAGTAATCACTTCTTCTCTAACTCTTTCCTCTCATCTCTCTTTGTTGGCAACAGAGGCAGGAAAAACCATTCTAAGAGAAGAGGCAGGGAGCATCTAGGAGTGTTTCTGGAAGAGGCAAAATCTGAGAGGAAGATCAAGGAGAGAGGGAGAGGCACCGAGATGTGTGAGAGCCAAGATCCCTGCAGGTGGGCCAGCTGTGGTCAAGAAGGGCAGAGAGAGCCTGACAGTGTGCCTAGAAGGCACCACACTGTTGCAGCCCCAGGTCCACTATGTGGTAGCCGATGGCCAGGATAGCTGGAGCTGCACCTGTCCAGTTCTGAGAGGCTGCAAGCATTTGCCAGACTCCTCCCTAAAGTAATTTTGAAAAATCATGTACTCGTTCACACATTTTTTATTCCTTGCACACTTTTGAAGTTGGCATCTACAATTTTTCATTATAAGTCTTAGAGTTATAAACAATGTTGTTCAGTATTTCATAAATGTTGACATTTCAAAATAAAACTGCAACACTACTCTTTAAAATGTAGCCAGCCAGAAACAATAGCACAACAATTCAATGCTATCCACTTTAAAACATACAAGCACATTTCTTGAGGTTCAGAATTTTACATTATTTTTGTTCTTAAAAGTATATTTCCATTTTATTCCTTGCCCATATTATCCTAATGAAATATACTTTTATGCCTGGCATAAGAAATATATGGAAATTTAAACATTTAAGTTGTTTTTATTTCCTATAATTATAAAGCTATACACATTTGATATTTCCTTCTGGATTAAGCTGTCATTGCACTTAATCTAAAATTGGTCAAAGCAATACAAATACTTATTTTGATAAATAAAAGTACTTATTTTAAACAATAAATGTAAAGTTTATTATACATACAGTTCTTGATCAGAGAGGCAGGGGTTATAAAATTCTGAACAAAGCATATTATTACTAATATGTTTCATATTATCCTTTTCTGAGGACCAAAGAAGGGCTCATACTTGGGGGGCAAAAAAACTCTCAGGTACTGGGTCAATTATTCTTTCAGAAAATGGGAGAAGATGAGAAATGGGAGGAAGAAAAGGAAAGAGAGTGACATGAAGCTTCCTGAAGCAACCTTAAGGAGATGAGCTTGGGGAAGAAGAATAGACTCATACAAAAGCTTCATCAGTGATAGTTTAAACTTTCTGCATGGATGCCCTCAGGAACATCATTACCTACTGCTTGGAGTACCAGGGCCTCCCCTGGAAAATGCTGCCTGAAGTGGTTGGGTTAACTCTGGCTAGAAGTTAATCCCTCTGTGACCACAGCCAGGAAACCCTAGGGCAGGGTGTGCCTGAATAAGGCCTTTTTTACTGTAAGCATGGGGCTCATTTGGGCAATCACTCCCATAGGATACAAAGAGGATTTAGAGCTAGACAAAGAACACATTGGTCAACTCCAGGAAAAGATACTATGACTAAAGAAATGTGTGTGAGAGGGAGAGAGAGAGAGTGAGAGAAAGAGTCAACAAAATATATATATAACCTCTGACCAACCTTATTAAAGAATTCATCTTGAGGAATTATTTAGAACTACTTGTACAAAGATATTTCCCACAATCCTACTTACAATAACAACAACGACAAAGATAAAATTTATAGGAACCTATATGATGGAAAACAATCATTGATTACAGATCATGTTGAAGAGAAATACTTATTGACATGGAACAATTCATAATATATTGCAAAGGGGGAAAAGTTATTTTTTTCTTTCATACAATATGAGGATTTTGTGTGTGAAAATACCCACAGATAGATATAGCTGCATATATATACACAAACATGTATGTGTGCAAAGGAAGGAAGTATGGCGCAACCATCCAGGTGTCATGATTAAGGGTGAATTTTGTTGGTACACACTACTGAGCAGATATTAATTCTGTAAAGTACTGCCATCTGGCATCCTGTACAAGCACGGTACAGCCATGTCAATGGGCGCTCACCCTCCCGTTTGCACCTTCTGTTGACAGAAGCGTCATTAGGAAGCTTTGCTCACAAAGCAATTACTGAATATGGCAGCACATGACTGTGGTCTCAGCACTGGGGATAGTGAGGCTTATGTCTAGAGGACCAACACCAGCCTGGGCAAGAAAAGCCACACAACACTTATGAGTACTATGCTAGGCCCCAAAGCTACAGGAATCAACTCTCATTCCTTATCTGGGAGAGGTGTCAAGTAGCATAATTCTGAATATAAAATTAAAATCACTTTGTAAATCTCAAGCCAATAAAATTTCCCAACAGCTTTGTATTTAAGAAAAATTCCATGTTAAAATAAAAAGCTAATCCATCTACAGTGTCTATACAGCCACCAACCGGCAACTTAATAGCTGGTTTTAATTGTATCTTGCATTTCCACTTCTATCACATTTCTTTATCATGTTAATAACAACACGAAGAAAGGAGAAAGTCCTCACTTTAAGACTTAATCTGCACAAGTGTCGGGTGCTGGCTCCTCCTCCATGGCAGACTGTGTCAGGGAGAAGAGACAGCTGACATGGAAGTATTACCATCAAAACTAACAAAATGAAAATTTATGAAGCACAGCTCTTGACAAACTTGCTACCGTGTCTCCTCATGTTTACCTGTGATGCATGCTTTATGTAGTGTGCCTAATTAAGCAAGCATTATGGAATGCTGAATGGGAAGCTGTGCAAAATGGAACATGGCAGTGTATCTGCATGGTTAATGTTTTACCTCTATCAAATAGTTTCTCCCTAATCGATACATTCTCATCCCCATGCTGTAGCTGTTTTAAACGAAGGATAGGAGCCAGATGTGTTGAGCTTTTAAAGTAAATGTGCTGGTAAACAATGATCCTTACTCATTCACTCCTCTGCCCCCCAAGGCAAAAATGTCTGGTAGCTTCTGAAGGGCAGAAAGTCTAGAAAACTATGTGGTATGAGTCCCTAGAGGCTCTAAAGGACAGGCAGACAAATGGTCCTGAGAGCTAACCAGAGCCTTCCCAGCTCTGCAAGTTCCTACCTACCTGACTGGGGGCCAGTCATGAGAGTTAAGGCTCATTTGTCCTGGGCCACATTAGGGGCTATGACACCCACTCAGGGTGAGGACGTAAAAATTAAATTTTCCATTACAAAACTATAATCCAAGCCTTTTATATCTCCACTTTAGAAAATAAACTCCAAATTTATAATTAATGGCTTGAAAACCAACTTTTGGAATACAGTCTACTTCTAAAGGGAGAACCAAAAATATTTGAGATTCTGCTTTCTCATTATTTGAAGTAATTTAAAGCTTGTCAATTTAAAATACTTGTCAAGACATTATTTTTGTTTGTTTGAAGCTGTGAAAAATTTTATTGGCGTCATGTGCTGACACTCTTACAGCTTGGCTTTGCCCTTTCTCCTTTGCAAATGATAGACTGATAACCACTCGTGACATTCACAAAGAGTCTCATCTGCAAGAGTCTATAAACCATCAGCCTCGCGGCCACAGTGCACAGAAAATGACACTGCTCATCTTCCTAAAACACGTGCTGAGAGCAGCTTCTACAGATGGTATGTCCTTGAAGATTACTTCTTTTCCCCTCCCTCAAATAAAGTCATTTCTCCTACTTCTAAAAATAAAACTAGGTTAGGTAAACACTCCATGCTTTCCTTCCTAGGCTCCAGAGAAGCCACGGCATCTCACAACAGGGGCACTGCAGCTACACAGCAGCTCTCACTGGTGTTCTAGAAGGTGGAACTGTCACCAGGAAACACAGCATCCCAGAATCCAAACCCAAGGGTATTCTGAATAATGATATGGTAGATTTTTACCCTGAGATGTTTCCTATAAATCTAATGCCAATAAATAAAAACATAATCTTTTATTCAGTCCTATATATAAAGCCCTAGCCAAGCCTTGCTTATTCCAGCACCACTGCCCAGTACACATATGCCAGTTTCTTTTGAAAACCCCAGGAAAAAAAGTCCTCGACTTTCTTTCCTTCTCTTTATTATTATTTCTTACAACGCTGGAGAGCAACCTAGGGCTTCCTACACACTGCCAACCACTGGCCCCTGACTGACTTGGTTCAAAAGGGGACTATCTAGCCTCTGGGAATCCTGCCTCTGAAAACACATGAATACACCTCTCCCAAGCCACATCACATGCACTTAAAGAGTAAAGACTACAGCAAGGCTAGGTCTGTGAGAGTCTAACAGACACATTCTTTCCCCACCTGGATCCCAACGATATGGAGTCTATGAGAATTTTGGGGCTGGGTGTTGGGCTGAGTACACTGATTTGTTGGAGGCCAGAGCCTCCAGCTCCTTTTCCCTCTCTGAATTCTTCATAAGGTCCCATTGATCAGCTCCCGCCCTCGAATGCTGGCTGAATGGATGCTAAAGTAGCACTGACTGGGCACTCACAACACACTACTCTGTGCTGTGCACTCTGTACTCCATAGATGATTTCGATAAGCACTGACTCTCGGAAAGAGACTCAGCACTCCTAGCTTACAAACAGAACATGATTCGATTAAACAGCCCGCTCTAGGTGTTGGCACTACTAACCGGTGAGCAGCTTGGTCAGAAATTCTTCTATACTTTGCTAACTGCACATGGATCTACAGTTGGGGTACAAATTTCTCAAAATATATGATATGAAAGGGCACTGCCACTGTCTAGTAGAGGCCATGAGTATCTCAGATGAGTTTTGGCTAGGAGCTGGTGTACCTGCAGGGCAATAGTTTAACAAGTTGAATAAGATGAAGGAAAAGGAAAATTCCCACTCTAGAATGTCCTTCCTTTGGCTTTCTTTCTATTGTCACCTGACATAGTCTTTTATCCTTTTTCTACCCTGGGCTCTGCGATTTGCCAGTGCAAATCACACAGTCGGGCCACTGACAGTCTTTGCCAGTGATCCTGCTTTTGGACTCATCTCTGGCCAGACTATTCATCCCACACATCTCATGAATGCTGGAAAGGCAATGAGTTCCCCAAAGCAGCCCTCTTATCATTGCTTTGACCTCTTGCGTGCAGTCTTACCTTCACCCTCATTCTGCTGGTCACTATACATCCTTTTGTAGTAGCAAGTGTAAACATTAACAAAGGCTTCCTAAGTGCCAAGCACCATGCCAAGCTCTCTATTTGTGGCTATCAATCCACCCAACAACCAAATGAGGTAGGTTTTTTTATTTTCCCTATTTTATAAACAAGAAAACAAAACCATAAGGAGTCTGAATAACCCTTCCAAGTATGCAGCTAGCAAATAGTAGAGCACACAAGCAACCGTGCTGGGCTGAGTTCAGAACACAGGCCCATCTACTTGCCTTTCCTTTAGGCTCCCTTTTCTACTTAAAAAAATCAAATTCTATTTTTAAGAATGAAAACTACAAACGCATGATTCATGCTGAGTACTAAATGATTGGGCACTCAAGTGTTTACCTAAGTTTGCGTGTCTCTGTGTAGCTATGTGTATGTGAATGCAGGCGACCTTGGAGGCCAAGGATATTGGATGTCCCAGAGCTGGAGTTACAGGTTACTGTGAGTTGCAGCATGTGGTTACTGAGAAGCGAACTCAGGTCCTCTACAAGAACAGTGTGTGCTATTAACCATGAGCCATCCCTCCAGCCCCAAAAGACAGACTTTTCAAAAAAGCAGTGCTTGGTTTTGTTGGGGTATAGTCTATTTTTTCTTTTCAGTTATGGTCATCTCTGTATTTAATTTTATTATTTCCTCCTTTCTACTCTTCTTGGTCTCATATTAGTGTCCCTTAATATTCTGAGATGGTTCCCTATCATTTAACTACAGCCATCTGTGTGTATATAGTATAATACATATATACACACATACCATACATCAATGAATACATATGCTATATATGTGTATATTTAAATTTATACATTTATTTCTAAGCAAGGCCTTAGGAGAAGTCAGAGCAATTTTGATATACTGTGTTTCCATTATCATTTAATTAAGATATTTTCAAATTTCTACTGTAGATTCGTCATTGACCCAGGAGCTATTGAAGATAGTGGTTAAACTCCAGACATACAGAAACTTTCTGGTATCTTTTTATTACTGATATCTACTGTAATTCCACTGTCGTCAGAAAGCATACTCTCCTTTAACTTGTTCAAAACGTATTAAGGAGCCACACTCAGTAGAATCTGACTGTTATTCTGGCACTCAGGAGGCAGAGGTGAGAAGACTGAGCTACATAGCAAGCTCAAGGTCAGCCTGTGCTAACTGAGACCCCGCCTCTCCCCAAAACCTAAATATATAAATGAGTAAGTAAGTAGAAAAATAAAATGTATTAGAGAAGCTTCATTAGCACAGAATACATAGCTACTGTCTAGAAGTTATACAAATATTGAAATATATATCATATACAACTAGTGGATACAGTATCTTATGTAGTTGCAAATTTATGCTCAAATCTGTATTCGTGATATGTTCCAGACCCACCAACATCAACATTAATCTAGAATCTATGAGAGGTAGAACCACTGCAGACCCTTTGGTTCAGAACTTACAGAACCAGGGTCCTGAAGTCTGGATTCGACAGGTCTCTAGCTCATTCTTATGGACACTAAAGCTTGATAAACACGCCTCCGGGTACATGTTGAAATGTTCATGTGTGTCTATCTGCTGCTCAGTAATAAAAAGATATGGAATTCTCCTGGTGTGATTTTTGGATTTTACTTTTTCTTTGAAATTACTAAATTGTGTTATAATTTTGAGTAGATGTTATAATGTTTGAGTAGATTTGGGGGCTCCCAAATGTAGAGTTGCTATCACAACATTATTTTGTATCACCAGTAAAACCTTTTGTCTTGAAGTGTTTTAAATCTGGTATTGCTTTCTGTTGGTTATTGCTTTCCTGAAATAACCAATATATTTTTTAGGTTACTATTCTTGCTTTTCCTATGTCCTTATATTTTAAGTATGTCTCTTAGAGAATACATAATTTTCATTTTATATTCTATTTGATTATGTTTTTTGCTTACTTAGAGTATCTGATATTACTATGATTATTGATTTATTTGGGAATCCTATCATCCCATAAGTACTTCTAAGCTGTTTCACTTACTCTGTATCTCCCTCCCCTTTTAACCCCTCTTTGGATTAGTTTTTACTCTATATCTCCTTGGTATTTATTTGAAAATTACATAGCCCTTTAGCAAGCTTAAAGTGACTAAAGATTTCATATTCCTGACTACTAAAGCTTAACACTAACTGGCACTGTATTAATTGCCATTTCCCCAGAAAATGCAAGGTCCTTAAAATATTCTCCTTCATCACTTACAAGGCATTATCATCATATATTTTAATTCTATGCACACTATAAACAAAATAGGACATCAGTATCTTATGCAATAGATTTTGATTCAAACCCACACAGCTACCCTCTGCTTACCATTTTCTCTTTCATCATGTCTGAAATCTTTTTACTTCTCTATGAAAAACTGTTCATATATATATATATGAACAGTTTATATATATATACATATATATATATGAGAAAATGAGACAAATTCTTCCAATTTTTGATAAAAACATCAAAAAAATTTGACTTCTTATCAAAAGACATTTTTGGCAGGTATGGAATTCTCAGCTGACATATGCTCTAAATCATCTGTTTGATGATGTCGACCCTCCCTGTCACAGCTCTGTTATTCAGTTAAGTTAGTGGATGGCATAAATGTTGTTTTTTAAGCACAATCTTATTTTCCCTCTGGATGCCTTTGTTTTGACTGTTTAGTGTGGATTGCTATTTATTTATTCTGTGCTGAAACTACAGCTCTTCATGACTTTGGAGCTTGGAACCTGCCATAAGATTTGCAAAGCATTCATTTATTTACATGTAAACTGATATGCACTGCTGCTGTTAGAATTATTTTTCACAAATCTAATCATGCATCTCTTCAGAATACTCTCCTTATTCTATGGGATAGCATTTAACACTACATAAGATTATGTACAAATAGCCTAATAATTATAACCTTTGCATTTGATATTAATTATGTTGTATGATATCTCACACAATTGCTCATATTGTAATTACATGAACTATATCAGTGTAGGTCCCATCACATACACTTATGTATAAATCCATACATGTGTTCATGAATGAGAGCATATATGCATATACATCTAACTCTTCTTTCCTAATTAGGCTATAAGCTCCACAAAGGCAGGGTCTCTGTGGCATTCGTGATATAACACTACCCAATGACTCTGAAGTTGTTAGTTTAATGATATTAGGTTAATTAATAGACACAAAGACATCTAAACCACTCAACCTCATAAGTGTAGACCCTCCCCAATCAGGCCCAATTTTGACTTGGCAATATCACAATCCTGGCATCTTAAGCCACTTACCAAGCAAACATTTCATATCTGGGTTGAATGTTGCTGGGCATTAAGAATATAGCACTTAATAAGACAAACAGTTCTGCCACATGGTGATGGTAGCTGTGGCAGTGCATGCTAATCTCTGTGAGTTCAAGGCTAGCCTGGTCTACAGAGTGAACTCCAGGACAGCCAAAGCTATACAGAGAAACACACACACACACACCCCAGTTCAAACTAACATGGAATTTTCCATCTCTAAGTGAACACTACTCAACAGTTCAACCTCTAAAATTAATTATGGTCAGAGCTCTGGAGGAAAAGGAGCTATGTGAACATGAAAGGGAGAGCATAAACTGGCTATCGAGGAAAGCTAGTTCCGAAGGAGCAGAAATCAGTACACCATTTTCCAGGTTCTGGTGTGTAAAGAAGATCACAAGAGAAACATACACATACTTTCTACTTACACCTTCTGGCTCTGATGGCCACCTATAAGTGGTTTTCACATATTTTCTCACTGAGACAGCCTTACCTCTTTTTCTAGCCCAGTGGCACTTATGAAGGAAGTAGGTAGAGGTACAAAGAATTATTCAAGGCCACAAAGCTAATAAAACAGGAAGGAGCTGGGATTAGGGTCTAAGCTCATCTGAGACTTTGAAGTCATCAACCTTGATTCCTAGAACATCACCTCCATAGAAGAAAACTGGCTCTGGCTGCCAGACAGATCAGCTTTCTGTGAATGGAGTTTTCTTTGCTTAGAATTTCTTTCCTCCCCAGTTTCCTTCTGTGGACAGCTTATCCATGCGTCTCCAGGTTCTACACATCATCTTTTGTACAGGGCCTTTCCTGGTGCTATCAGCAGGAGGTAAGCCTCTCTTCACAGTGTATCTAGGCAGAGCTCATAGGTGAGTTGGGATGGAAAAGCAGCCAATAGAAAAAGAAAAAGGCAGTCAAGGGCACCTTTGTAGAAGGCTTCTGGGAGGCAGCATCACAGAATCATACAGAGGGATGCCAGGGGGTCTGGGCATGCATCCTGTACTGATCTGTGTCTTTGCCCTTGGGCTACACCATCTATTTTCTGATCACTCCTTCCTCTTGCTCTCCACCCTGCTGTGGGCCCTGAGGCTGCCCTCTGCCTCAGGCTTGCCAATTGCTGCAGGCTGGAAGGAGATGAGAGAATGGGAGAAAAAGGAGGCCACAGAATCTACTCCCCTGGTACCCTGCCTCTTCTTAGGGCTCGTTACTGGTTTCTCCATGTAACATTCTTCCTAGGTTCTGGCAACCCTTCCTGTATCTCTTGGGGCTAGGAGGCAGCAACAGAACCAACTGCCAACATCATCCGTTGTTTTTCTACACTCTGCCCACAGTTTTATAAATAGTCGCTTTATTAAAATTGTCTCACATTATTCTATTTTGAGCATGCCATCTGTTTTCTGCTGGGACCCTGACTTGCAGATTAGCCTACTGCCCTGACAAGCCTCACAGAAGTGAGGCACTAGAAAGGTGAGATGCAGTGATGAGAGACAGGATGCAGAGGGACTGGAGGGAATACACATTTACACAGAAGAAAAGGACTGGGTAAAGCGAAGGAGGCAAAGCTGGGATGTCCACATTCAGAGAAGGACTTCCTTGAGGACAGGAAAATTCAAAATCACTTAAGCGTACCATGGGAATAGAATAGTTCCCCTGTTCTCGGGTCTGGGTATAACAAGAGGAGTGTTAGAGATTCCATCAGAAATGCCCAGTCTGAAATGCATATTTGACACTCCTGGAGTAACCCCAAAAGCAAGCTAATCACTGCCCCATGTAGACAGCCCCCTTCTCAGATCAAGCAGGTGTCCCTGGAGGTGTCCCCGGTCTGTACTAGGTGTTACAGCCCACTCAAAGAACTCTCATATTTTTACATCTGGCTCTTTTATTCTTCACACATTGCCTAATGACAGCCTCATCTCCACTAGGACACAAAACAGGAGCATTTAGAACAGAGGGTCTGTCATCTTTTAAAACAGTGTGAAAGAACCTCCGTATCACAATAGCAGCCATTTTCCTCCAAGCTGCTTCTGGTCTATCTCCGGCACACTTACAGGCAAAATCCATTTCTGCTGGTGTCTGCTGCCAAAGCAACTGAAAAGGCCTTACAGACAGCTGAAACAGATATGGTAATTTGATAGTCATCTCTTTTTTTTCCTGCTAATAATTACTTCAATGGGCTTCTTATTTTAACAGATTTTTAAAATAAGGAAATCTTACTTACAGATTTTAATTGGCTTACTGAATAGTCACTGCTTTGGAGTAAGTAGTTTAATGAGTAAGAGACCTCAGACTACTAACTAGCCTACCTTCTTCGCAGCAGCTTAGGGGAAGGATGCAGCCCTCTCAGAGCCCAGTCTTACATAGGAACTGGACTCTTGCCTGGGCCCCTGGGACACAGGAACCACACTGCCACTTGCAGGAAAAAAAAAGGTAACAATCCACTCTTTCTTCGTATCGAGCATCTCTACCCCAGTTCCGCCATTCATGAAGGCCTGAAATAGTCCTTGTCAAATCACTCTCTGAACCTCAGACTCCTTATCTGTAAGGAGGAGGTCAATGCTGTCTGAGCTGGACTGTTAACAGACAGGTCCTGTGCACCAGCTTTAAAGGCTCTGGAGTATGTTAACAGCATGAATAAAGAAACGAATCTAATGTCACTTAACCTCTACTATTTCTGGTTCTCTTCTGTTAAAAAAAAAACAAAAAAACAGTTTTTTTTTTCTTGACAGTACTTTCCTGTATGGCAGCACTGAAGTATAGGTTAACATTTTTCATTCTAAAAACACCTGAGAAGATAGACTCAAAATCAGAATCAGGAGAACAATGGAGGCTTTGTGTCTTAGTAACTTGAATAATCCATGCAAGTTAGCTCTATTCCAAAAGTAAAAGTATATTAATATCCGCTCCACTAATTAAGAATATGTGACAACTTAAGTATGAGTCTCGGTGCAAGTAAAATTGGCAATAACAGCTTTTGTGACTCTTCAGGTTACTGTGGAAAAGGGAACTCCAGCTTCTTAGCTGAGCTGAGCCTCAAAATAGGAGACTCGATCCTGGTCCAACTGAATTCTCTACTGAGGACTTTGCAGGATGGCATTGTGAATTAATGGAAGACAGTCATGGCTTTTATCTCTACTCTCCTGTACATTTATGTTTTTAGACATGAGTTTTGAGAGCTATGGCATAGACAATATGTTCAAGAAGAAATTCTTACTCTTTTCCCTGAAACCTCTCTCCTAAATCTTTCCCCATCGCTCTTAACAGCAACTCTATACCATGGATGCTTAGGATGAAGATGTTAGCCATACCCGCCTCTCCCTCACCTCTTATTGTCAGCAACCCTGGTGGCTGTACTCTCACATCCAGAATCCAGCCAGCTCAACAACTCTGCACTGACACTCTGACCTAAGCCACTACTATAGTCGTCTGCCTGGATTACTGCAGCTGGTATTAGTTTCCACTCCCCCACGATCCGTTTTCAATCAGCCTCTGTGACATTCCTGTTAGAACACAGGCAATAGCGTCATTCTCTTGTTTCTCACCTCACTTGGAGTAAAAGCTGCAGCCATCCCATTGGCTAACAGCCATGTGGACACCATGGCCTCTTTGGTACCTTCCACTCCCCTTTTACTCAGGCTGCTTCCACCCCAGGCTCACACTGCGTCCTCTGCTGAAGCATTCCTCAACAACTGCACAGAGTCCATCTCTCCAACTCTACAAAGCCCTTTTCTTTCCTTCCTCTTGTAACTCCATGCTCTCCATCCTTAATTTTTTCCATAGCATCTATCATTCTTTAACTTGCTATCCCCTTCATTTATCTATTGTTATATTTTCCCACAAAAGCTTACATCATCTCAAGAGCAGGTTTGTTGTCACAGTGCATGTAAACTTTGGATGATGTGAAAAATGTGCATACAAAAAGAGGCACACATTCTAAGTACAGAGCTTGATGGATTTTCGTAACATGAACAAACCCAGGAAGTCAACACTCAGATCAGAAAGCATTCCATCCCCGTGTATGGCAACTACTGCCCTTACTTCCAGCACCTAAGGCTAACATAGCCTCTATCTGAGTCTGTTGCAAATGGAACCACGAGTCTTTAGCATTAGGCAAGCATGTAGAGCTAAGGTTCATTTTCACTGCTGAATCATAGTCCAATTATACATAAATAAACCACACTGATTTCCCCATTTGTGGATAGTTGCTCCGTGTAGACCAAGCTAACCTTTAACTTAGAGATAGACCTGCCTCTGCTTTCTGAGTGTTAGGACTAAGGGTATACCCTTACCTGGCTTTCTTAACTTACATGTACGTTTATAATGAATGATAATTAAGTCAGCCCCTGTAAACTCATAATTCAGATGGGAACATACATTATTAATTCCACTGAAATGTACTGGATATTCCTGATCCCACTCCTAAGTCTTCCTTTTGTCCGTCTCTCCTTCTCATCATATTTGACCACATATATTTCTACCCCTGATTCCACAGAGGATGGCATACACTATATATGATCTGCAATTTGCATTTTCACTTGACACGATGCATCTAGGACACAATGGAATTGACTCACATTAAAATCCATCCTCCCACTGCTGTAGGGGTGTGTCACTGTGGGAATCCACTGTGTTTATCCATCTATTTTAGGTAAATGAACAACTGTCTACTTAAAGCTTTCAGATATTTTCATGCTACTGATATTCTTCCAATGTCTTAGTATAACTTTTAAGTGAGAGTTTCTCCAGGGAAATTTCATCTAGATGGGTAACTGTAGGTTGACTGGCATAGGCATTTCTAACATGAATACAACAACCTGTCGGCTGGCAGGAAACAGGGGACCATGCTGCTGCACACAGGCTTAGAACCCTTGGCATGATTCAATTTGAGTTTTTATCAATCTAGGAAGTATAAAATGTTAGTTCATTGCAGTTTTTCAATTACATTTCCTGATTGCTACGAGAATGGGGATATTTTCATCTAACCAACCACTTGTACATTCTGTCCCTCACTGAGGTCTGCCCCACTCTTCAAATTGCTTGTCTTTGGGCAGGTATACAGACTGGACTGCCTCTTTACTAATTTACAAGGGTCCCTTGTATACTAGGATTGCATGTGTGGCTTGCCATGCCTACCTTCTACTGATGCTTCCCCCTTCCCCCACCCCCAAGACATGGTTTGTGTAGTCCTGGAACTCACTCTGTAGACTAAGCTGACCTCAAACTCAGAGATCCACCTGCCTCTGCCTTCCAAGTGTTGGGATCAAACGCATGTGCCACCACTGCCCGGCTCCCTACTAATTCTTAATTATTAAAGTATTTGAAGCAATAATAAAAAAAATTTAGTTTTAAATGTGTTATCAAAAATTGTATTGTTACACCAGGCATGGTGACCCATATCTTTTTTATTTTATTTTTTTTTACTATTATTATTATTATTATTATGTGACCCATATCTTTAGTCCCAGCACTCAGGAGGTAGAGATAGCTGAGGCCAGCCTAGTATAAAGAGTAAGTTCCAGGAAGCCAAGGCCATACAGTGAAGCTCTGTCTCAAAAAACAAAAACCAAAAGGACAAAAAAAAAATTATATTGTCTCGTCATCTGTTTTCAGTATTTTAAGGTATATTTGTATAATCTCTGATATCTAAATTTAACTATATTTCAGTACAATTTCTCTGTAGGCCACATTGTTCTCTTTTTGGAACAGATGACCTTTCAGACTAAAACAAAAATTCTTTGCTAAGGTCTAGAGAGATGCTTAAGAGCACTAGCTGTTCTTCCAGAGGACCCAGGTTTGACTCTCAGTACCTATATGATCTATCTAGTTCCAGGAGAATCAAATGCCTCTTCTGACCTATGTAGGTACCAGGCATGCACAAGGCACACAAACACACATGCAGGCAAAACACGACATAAAGTGAAAAAACTTTTAATTATTTGCTTTCACATCTCATGAACTTGAACTAAAACTCATAAGTATAGAAATCAATGTTTTTAACAGAACAACCATTTCATCAACTTCAGAGATACTAAAAGAGGGATTTGCAGGGAAGTCACTTTTAGACAGGAAGTAGGCAAATTCAGAGAGCTGTCACAATTTAAATGGATGCATACACTGACTGCTGAAAGGCTACGCTGGATGAGACAAGATTAGGAAGCATGTCTCGGACAAGTGGGCAGCTCTATGTTACTTCTGTTTCTTCACCCTTTTCTCAAAAATTGCTAGGAAGATTTCAAAACTTAAACTATAGGAAACAAATGGTGTGGCCAGGTGTGAGGGTGGATGTCCATAGCCCTAATTATGAGGAAGATGAGAGCATGAGAATTATTATATCCACAAGTTTGAGGGTAGCCTAGGCAAGACAGCAAGACTTAATTTCAAATAAAGACAAGAAGCATAAAAACCAGGTATGAACTGGCAAAATGGTTCAGTACTTGCTGCCAAGCCTTGTAACCCAAGTTTGGTTTCTAGAACCTACATGGTGAAAGAACTGACTCCATGCATGTGCCATTGCATACTGTACACCCCCACCCCCAAACACAAATACATGGTTAAAAAAATAAAGTCAGGTATGATCACACATGACTGAAATCCCCACATGGAAGTGTGGGCAGGAGGCAGCAGCACATTCCGGTCTGGCCAGGCCACAATGAGAAATGCTGTTTCAGTACTTCCTAAAGCATAGAAGCAAATGCATAGGAATGCACTAAACATTGTTTAAAAACACTTGTTAAGTGTGCTCCTAGTCATCTTTAGAAGTGAAATCTCCTGACAGAGCAGCCAGAATAAAATCTTTTATTGCTAATTCCACAAGTATATACTGAACATGTCCTAGAACTACATCTAAATTGCTACATACCAAAGCTATCAAAAGATCTGGATTATAGAGCTCTTGAAAAGGATATAATGTATGCTATTCCCTAGTATCAAATAGATTGTCTAAAAGCTAAAAACAAAGAGTGGGAGCAGAAAAATACCAAACACATCAACAACATTCAGACAGCAAAACAGACCTGGCTGTCAGCTGGCTTACCACATGAGTGCTTTCGTCACAGTTGGGGACATGCGTTGTGCTGTTTAATTTTTATGCTCAGCTTGGATGGGATTAGAGTCACCTATGAGTCACACCCTGGGACTGTCTGTGAGGTCATTTCCAGAGAGGTTTAATGAAGGCATGAAGCCCACCTTGAATGTGACAGCAACAACCCATGGCCTGGGGTCCCGAGCTAAATAAAAAGGAACAAGACATAATGGGGATCAAAGTTCAATTCTCTCTGCTTCCTGACTGTGAACACAATACAACCGACAGCCACACTCCTACCTCTGCCATGAAGGACTGTGTCCTCAAACAGTGATCAAAATAAAAAAGAAGCCTTTCTTCCACTATCTTGCCCCATCACGTATTTGTTCAGAACAACAAGATCAGCAACTCAAACATCCAAAGACACACAGAGCCCAACTCAAATCCAAACACTTTTGGTTTGCTCTTTTCTGGAACCCAGCACATTTTACTCAGTGTTTTGAGTGGCAGTCAGTGCTGCACAGTCTGGACAGAGGCATTTTTTAGTAAATATAATGGCAATCCAAATCAATTACATCCCATTTGAAAGCGGCAATCCCAAGACTCAAGTTCTATCCCAATGAAAGACTCAGACTAGCCTTATAACTGATATTTTTGAATTCTCTCAGTACCCTTCCAGAAAACAGGAGAATGTAATAGCCCCTCCTGACCCTAGCCATCTGCACGGACAGAGATAAGGAGAAGACCTCCACCCGGTTGCAGAAGGAAATAGCAGAGGATCCAGATGGTCCTAATTCCCTTCCCAAATAGCCCCTTACCTTTTGACTAAAGGCACGTAGCTGTTTCTCAGAGAGACCACAGGATGAGCAGATTGCTTTTCCCACCTTTAACAATGGCCTAGTCTGACCATAAAATCTACTAATCCTTTCCCCACCTTTAACAATAGCTGAATCTGCACATATCAGAAACCCCAGATGTCTAGCTGACCTGGTACCCACAATAGACCCTATATCCGCTCCCATGATGTCAGACCTGTAACCCCCTCATCTACCCCTTTAAAAATTGGAGGCTACTGAGAGTCGGGGCTGACTCTAGCCTAAATGTAGAGTTAGCCCCAGCATGCTGGTATAAATTAAAACCTCTTGCTAATTGCATCGATTGCAGCCTCCGAGTTCCCTTCACAGCAAGCCTCTTTGGTAGTTAGACCCCTTGGTGGGCCTAGCACCTACAATCCAGGAGGAAGCAGAGAACCAACTCTTAAAAGTTGTCCTCACATCTCTGTACACATAATAGCACATGTGTGCCTGTGAATACACATACTAAATAAATATTAAATATTTTAAAAAGAAGCTGGGCAGGAATAAAAATATGCAATAATTTAATAAGCAAAAGAAATTAAATTTTAATGTAATCCTAGTTACAAGTCAAAATTTCTCTGAAAACAGTATTTTTAAATTTTATATTAATCACAGGTTATTTACTTTATATCCCAGCCGTTGTCTCCTCCCTCATTCCCTCCCAATCCTACCCTCCTTCCCTCATCTCCACCCTGTCCCTTTCCAAGTCTACTGATAGGGGAGACCTCCTCCCCTTCCATCTGACCCTAGCTTATCAGGTCTCCTCAGGACTGGCTGCAATGTCCTCTTCTATAGCCTAGCAAGGCTGCTCCTCCCTCTGCCAAAAGCAATCTACAGATTCAATGCAATTCCCATCAAAATACCAACACAATTCTTTAGAGACCTTGAAAGAAAAATTCTCAACTTCATATAGAGAAACAAAAATCCCAGAATTTCCAAAACGATCCTGTACAACAACATATCATCTGGAGGTATCTCCATCCCTGATCTCAAGCTGTACTACAGAGCAATAGTAATAAAAACTGCGTGGTATGGCATAGAAACAGAAAGGAGGATCAATGGAACCAAATGAAAACAATATTAAACAAAAGCTTTAAAAAAAAAATCAGTGCTCGCTTCGGCAGCACATTACTAAAAATGGAATGATGCAGAGAAGATTAGCATGGCCCCTGCACAAGGATGACACAAAAATTCGTTCATTCCATATTTTTAGAATTCTCAATAGAATATCGAATGGCAGAGAAACACTTAAAAAAAGGCTCAACATCCTTAGCTATCAGGGAAATGCAAATAAAAATGATCCTGAGATTTCACCTTACATCCATCAGAATGGCTAAGATCAAAAACTCAAGTGACAACACATGCTGGAGAGGTTGTGGAGAAAGGGGAACCCTCCTCCATTGCTGGTGGGAATGTAAACTTGTACAACCACTCTGGAAATCAATCTGGCACTTTCTCAGACAATTAGGAATAGCGCTACCTCAAGATCCAGCTATACCACTCCTAGGTATATATCCAAAAGATGTTCAAGTATACAACAAGGACATCTGCTCAACCATGATCGTAGCAGCTTTATTTGTAATAGCCAGAAGCTGGAAACAACCCAGATGTCCCTCAGTTGAGGAATGAATATAGAAATTGTGGTACATCTACACAATGGAATACTACTCAGCAATTAAAAACAAGGAAATCATGAAATTTGCAGGCAAATGATAGGAACTAGAAAAGATCATCCTGAGTGAGGTATCCCAGAAGCATAAAGACACACGGTATACTTACTTATAAGAGGATATTAGACATATAATATAGGATAAGAAGCTAAGCAAGAAGGAGGACCCTGGGTAAGAGGCTCAATCCTCATTCAGAAAGGCAAATGGGATGGGCATCAGAAGAGGGAGAAAACAGGGCACAGGGCAGGAGCCTACTACAGAGGGCCTCTGAAAGACTCAACTCTGCAGGGTATCAAAGCACAGGCTGAGACTCATAGCCAAACTTTGAGCAGAGTGCAGGGAATCTTATGAAAGAAAGAGATAGAAAGATCCAGAGGGGACAGGAGCTCCTCAAGGAGGGGAAAAAAAAAAAGAATCTAAGAACGGGGTTCTTTCTGAGACTGATACTCCAACCAAGGACCATTTATGGAGATAACCTAGAACCCCTGCACAGATATAGCCCATGGCAGCTCAGTGTCCAAGTAGGTCCTTAGTAATGGGAAGAGGGACTGTCTCTGACATGAACTCAGTGGCTGGCTCTTTGATTACCTCCCCTTGAGGGGGGTGGAGCCTTACCAGGCCACAGAGGAAGACAATGCAGCCAGTCCTGATGAGACTTGATAGACTAGGATCAGAGAGAAGGGGAGGAAGACATCCCCTCTCAGTAGACTTAGGGAGGGACATGGGAGGAGATGAGGGAGGGAGGTCAGAATTGGGAGGGGACTAGGGAGGATGCTACAGCTCAGATACAAAATGAATAAATTGTAATTAATAAAACAATAAATAAAATTAAAAAAAAATCAGCCTAGGGCCAGGAGTGGCCCCAGGATTATAATCCCAGGAATTTGGAGACAGAGGCAGGCCAATCTTAGTAAGTTAGTTCTAGGTCAGCCAGGGTAAGACAATGAGATTCTGTCTCAAAAAAACAAACAAATAACAATAGCAACAAAACAAAATCAGTATAAACTCAGGCTATTATTTTCTCTTAAACAACAATCACATAAGACATTGATATAAGACATTCATTGGAACCCAAAGGGGATTTTTTTTAGGTCTTGGGTTCAAGTGTATAAGAGTAATGTATGTATTATATAGTAAGAAGGGGCAGTCCAAATGAGAATGGCTCCTATAGGCTCATGTTTGAATATTTTGGTCCCCAATTGGTGGAACTATTTAGGAAGGCTTAAAGGTTTCAAAGCCTACACTCATCTCAGTCTCTCTTTCTCTACTTGTTGCTTATGGATGAGAATATAAAGCTCTCAGTCAGTGTTCCTGTGTCATGCCTTTCTGCTTCCTACCATGATGATCACAGACTAACCCTCTAAAACTGTAAGCAAGCCCTCAACTAAATGCTTTCTTTTATAAGAGTTGCCTCAATCATGGTGTCTCTTCACAGCAAATAAGAACAATATATTTAATATGTAGCTGGAGCATATTGTTTTAGAATTCTGATCACTTGGCCCCAACTGAACACTGAACTTTTGGGAGAGTTAGCTTTTCTTTAAGCTCCACGTGGTCAGATCTGGTTCTTACATCTTTACTGTTCATTCCCAAGAAGTATTGTGACATGCCAATCTATAAAAAAAATGTGAAATTTTGACTAAGAATAATTTCAGTTAGATATTTACTGCCATCCTTCAGTCACTACAGCAGGCTGTGCTCCAGAATCCCTCAGGGAACAGCAAAATAAAAGATGTTCAAATTACAGAAATGGCTTGGTATTTGTATTTCACCTTCACACACCCTCCTATATACTGACATCATCTCCATAGTACCAATAACATCTAATATACTGCATTACTATAATCTTAGCAAGTACCCACAAGGCTATACCTGTTGACACACATGCACTGCTTTTCAATGGATAAAGGAGGAACATATATTTTTAATTAATTAATTAATTATTTTATGTGTATGAGTGTTTTCCTTGGATATATGTCTGTGCACCAAGTGCTTGCCTGAAGCCCATGCAGATCAGGAGAGGGCACTGGATTCCCTGGGACTGGAGTTAACAGACAGTTGTGAGCAGTCCTGTGGGTGCTGGGAACTGAACCCTCTAAAAGAGCAGCTGGTGCTCAACTGCTAAGCCATCTCTCCAGCCTTGAGGAAGACTGTATGAGCATTTCAACTACAACACAACTTTGAGTGACAAGGAAGAGAGCAAAGAAATACACAGGATTCCAACATTACAGCATGGTTACCCATATGTGGCTCTGTGAACTCCTCTAGGCTTTTACCAAAGAGTTCAATTAATTTCCTTTCGGCAACAAATAAAGTGGTTTCTTATTGAAGCAGTTTGGGTCAGTTATGTAGGTCAGGGAACCAGGCCTATGCAACATGTACAGGAAAGTGACTGAAGTATCAACTATACCTCTCCCTATGGCACACTTACCTGTCAAGAGCAGATTGACTGAGGGCTGGAAGAAGGTCAGAATCTTCACTCCTATCAGTTACTGTTTTTAAAAAATTACCTAAGTTTTGACTTCTCACATTAAATTGTGGGAACATGTAGATTTTTAGAATGGCTTCTCCAAAGATGACCTTTAGCTATGACAACAGATGAGGCCCTGCAGGAGCAGGTGTCCTGTATCCCAGGAAAGCATAACCCCGTGAGGTTCCCTCACCTGTGACACTGTGATGCTGCATTTCTTGGCCAGCTCCTCTTTGGCTTCTTCACTGGGGTAGGGGTTGCTGAGGTGTGAGTAAAAATATTCATTCAAGATTTCTGTGGCCTGTTTACTGAAGTTACGCCTTTTCCGTCTATGACAAAAGCAGGGAGGAAAAAGTAAGACACATTCATAATCAGCGTTAACCAAAGGGACAATTGATTAGCACAATATAAAAGAAATGGGCTTCTACTTCATCTGTATGAGAGTTACGTGAGCCTCCAGGCAGCCTCTGAAGCATGGCCCGGACCTGTCTAAGGTATAGCATCACTAAAAAAACTATAAGAATGTGAAACACAATTCATCTCATTCTTTACCCCAAAAAGTTTATTCAAACCTTAATATATTCTAGGTTTTAAATGAAGACACACAGGGAATGAAACAGACATGCTCTAAAGAACTTATAGGCACCTGTGGATCAGGAAGAGGGTAGAAAGACATTAAATAAGAACACAGGCTGGGTGGTGGTGGTGCATACCTTTAATCTCAGCACTCAGGAGGCAGAGGAAGGAAGATCTGTGAGTTTGAGGCCAGCCTTGTCTACATGAGTTCCAGGCATGCCAGGATTGCATAGTTTCAACCTGTCTCAACCTTCCCCCACCCCCAATGAACACAGAAATCAGTAGGTTTGCATCACAGTGAGCATACAAAGTATCATGAAAAGTATGAGGTGAAATACAGTGTATAACAGGACAGTACCACAGACCCGGGCAAGATTTCCTTGAGGAAACCAATCTGAGATCTGGAAATGTACAGGAGGAGAAAAGGAGTGGGCAGAGGAAAAGACCTCACGATGCAAAACAACTTGGTTAGTCTAACTGGCTAAAAGAGGCTGGAGCTCAGAAAAAGTTAGAGAACATGGGAGGTGGTCTAGAAGGAAAGGCGATGCCAGATGACAGAGGTCCTGACAGAGGTTGTGGACCTCACACGCTGATTCTGCTTTTAGTCTCAGTGCAACAGGAAACTGTTGAGGATCTAAGTTTTCCTGTTTTGTTTGCTTGTTTTTCTGAGACAGGCTTTCTCTGTGTAACAGAGCACTGGCTGTCCTGGACTCACTTTGTAGGTCAGGCTGGCCTCGAACTCACAGAAATCAGTCTGTCTCTTCCTCTCTCAGTGCTGGGACTGAACTTGTGTGCCACCATGCCCAGCTGTGTTTCCTGTCTTTTAAAAAAGTATTTTACATTTGCTTATCTAGCGTGTGTACTAAGATGTGCAGTGTATGCATGGTATATGTGGAGAGGCACACATGTGGCATTGAGGAGACAGCTGGTGAGAGTTGGTTCTCTTTCCACCATGTAGGGTCCAGGGTTCGAATTCAAGCTGTCAAGCTTGGTACCAAGAATTCTGATCCACTGAGCCCTCTCACTGGCCCCACTTTTCATATATTTTTGATTAGTTTGTTTTTTGAGACAGGATCTTACTATGTAGCCTTAGCTGGCCTAGAGCTTACTATATAGACCAAGCTGGCTTCAAACTCATAGTAGGCAGATACAGTAGGAACTGATAGGTTCATGCAAGAGTGAGGGAAAAGAAGAGAGAAGGGAGAAACAGACACCCAGGAAGATTTAGGGGATTTTCTGCTTAGGCAACTGCCTGGACCTCAGTACAAGTTCCTCACAAAGAAAAGCACAGAGGAGCACATTTTGCTGTTTTAGCTGGAGGAGTGTGTGTGTGGCAAATATCAGAAAACCAAATATTAACATATTTTGTGGAGCAAAAACATTGCTTATATTTGGTGGCTATTATTTCTGTTTTGAAGAATTCCTGACTAAAAATGAACATCTGTCAGATTTCACTTTAGATTAGCTACTCCGTGACTGGAAAACGCCTTCCCTAGATAATTCTCTCAACACTTGCTTCCAAATCATCTTAATGACTTTCTCAACTGTGATATACTGAACAGGAAAGTGAGCATAAGGGTGTCCAGATCTGCTGGATACCACGATCACTAACATGGCAGCTTAGGTACAACCTGGCCGGTGTAGCACTTAGTCAAGGGAACAATTAATATAGGTTGATCAAAATACCACAGGTTTCTGTTCTGAAGTGTCTTAATTTTAATAACTTTTTGAAAGTTAAACCATTGCATTATATAGGGTTGATTAAAATGAAAAGAATCTGATGATGAAATGGGTAGAGAAAGAGGGACAAGAAGGGAGGATGGGAAACCCAGTGAGAAGAGTAATTCGTATTTTGCAGGAATCACATGTGGCCAGAAAAGACTGACATAACACTGAAGTGGACCACCACAGAGGCACCTGTGCTGAGTAGAGGGTAAGCAGGATGGGAAAGGTCCAGAATTGATATTTAGCATGTCAAGCCAAAGGCATTCTCTATTGAAAGCACACGGGAATGATCTGCACATAAAAACCTATTCTTGTAGCTGCATGTGGAAACTGGAAAACCAGCCATGCCAGGCCCCTGTTAGAAGACAGCAATGAGCTGACACTGAGTTTCAGCCATCTCTTAGATACCTAGCTGTCTGCTCTAACCTTCCTCATATACCAAATTTGGACATTTCATTCAGTTCTACTGCATGGCTACAACATGCAGAGCCCAGAGACAAAGCCAGGGTAGATAGGAGTAAATGACAGGCAGGCAATTGTTTGAGCAATGAGAACAGTAAAGGAAGGAGTGGAAGAAAATAACTAGGAGTAAAGTTAGACTCAATATTTTTGTCCAGGGGAAGTTTCAGCAAACATCAAAACCCTCAGAGAACAGATTGAAGGGCAGCATAGACTTAGCTCGGTGTTAATTACAGCATGGGAAGAACAGCCACACAAGTTTATTTCTGAATGTTCTATACTGACACTCACTCCAAGCTCGTCTAATTATCAACAAAACCTGAACATGGTCTTCTGGAAAGGCACACTGAGTGAGGGCTCGAGTGTCTGTATAAGCGTGTAGGTAGCTTGCTTCTTGGCACAAAGGGGTCACTCAGAGCCCAACACAAGTAAAGGACTAAAGCTCAGGGCAGCATTCACTGGGAGGCACCGGACACAAGCTGGTCTGATGCTTTGTTTATTCTTTGGAAAAACATCCTGTAGAAAATTCCCATTAAGGGTATCCCCTTGGTTTCACTCCCCCAGGTGCCACACTTTAAATGGCTATGCCTCAGGCCAGTGTGCAGGTGCATCAGTCTCAAACACAGAACAACCACTGGGGTTGGGGACTTGGGGGCAGGCTCAGGGGTTGGGAGCACTCTGCTCCCAGCTCTACAACTCTCATTCTTGTTCTTTTCATTACAGGCCATAGCATACTTAGTCTTTGTGGAAGAAAAATGAATCATTTAGGTGTATATGTTCTGAATGCAGTGATATAAAAATTAAACACACATGCAGACAAGAATAGGAAAGCATCCACAGGGAAGAACAGAAAATGTTAGCACAGAGTCTCTGTAGATGTGCATTTTAAATATCTTTCTTATGCCTTTTACTACAATGCTCAAATTTGAGAAAACAAATTAAACATTGTTTCTGTATGCCACCTCCCAAACTCTGATATCAGCTATTAAAAATATCAATAAAAGTAATTGTTCATATGATCAAAATACTTTGTATGACATTCTCAAAAAGCAATAAAAATATTATTAAATCAAACAAACAAAAACCATGGTGGGTGGGGCTGAAGAAATGGCTTAGCAGTTAGCAGCACTTGCTGCTGGTCCAGGGGACACAGGTTCAGTTCCCAGCATCCATCAGGCTCACAACTTCCTCTAACTCCAGCTCCAGAAGAACTGAAACCCTCTTCTGGACTCCACAGATATTTCATGTGTATTGAAAGGTAAAGGACAGGCCCAGGACATCGGATGACCAAGCTCTCAGCACAAAGGAGATTTATTTGCCCCAGAGGGACAAAGGGCAGGAAATAAAAGACAAGGACAGGAGATAGAGGATGAGGGAGATAAAGGATGAGGGAAGGGAATATGGGAGAGGGGTCAGGGGTATTCCCAGAGGACAAAGGACTGCCTCTGGACAAGGAGACAGATGTGGCCCATAGGAAAATGTCAGTTTATAAAAGTAAAGGGGGAACCCCATGTTAGGACGAAGTGATTAATTTTAATTGTGCATGTTAATTAGGTGTGCCAATGGGAGCTTTTGATTGCTGAACTTCAATACTTTGATAGCTGGACCTTGGTAGTCAGCCTCAGGAGGAAGAAGTGGCCAAATAAGGGAACAGACCTTGGTTTTAAAAATCTCAGGGTTTTTAGCAAGGCAGAGGGAATGGGGGAGAAAAGCAAAGCTTGCCAAACTTGTTTGTGAGCTGGTTAGAGTCCCTTTGTATATACTGCACACACAGAGATACACACAAACACACACTCTCTCTCTCACACGCACATTCAGACATACAGATAAATAGATATATAAATCCCTTAAAAAAATGAAAATATATGTCCATATGCACACACCATGTTCATATATATATATATATAAAATAAAAATACAAATAAAATCTTTTAAATCAGCCTACTTCAAAATTTAAGGTTGGAAGAACTTTACTGTGCTAATGAAAGTAAGTTTTTATTACAATTTAAAAAAACCCTTTTTTTTGGAAAATAGGAACACAAGTCACAGTTATTTATGGAAAAAAGCATGTCAAATTTTTTGTTTTTAATTTTTTTTTATTTTTTTTGTCAAATTTTAAAATATAACAATGTAGCATTTTTCCTTGATATATTTCTAATAAAGTATCTTTAAATTATCCATAAAATAAAAAGTAGGCATTCATGTGGCCCATCAATCAATTAGGTTTTCTAATTGATGACATATAAGAAAGACACTTGCTGTCATTTTGACTTTCAATATTGTCATATCACAAAAAAACTACAAGAAAAGGGAGTTAAAAAAAAAACCAAACAAACATTTCTGCCAGGCAGTGGTAGCACATGCCTGTAATCCCAGCACTCAGAAAGGCAAAAGCAGGTGGATCTCAATGAGTTCGAGACCAGCCTGGTCTACAGAGTGGGTTCCAGGACAGCCAAGGCTAAACAGAGAAATTCTGACTTGAAAAACAAAAACAAAACAAAATAAACAAACAAAAAACCAAACCCAACCATCCATTTCTGAGAAGTAATCCATAGAAGACAATTCAAAGGCCAACGGATCAAGTATAGAATAGCACCTCTCCATATTGTCTCCCTCTCTGCCCTGTTTTCTTTTTCTTCACGGGACTTATCCTATTACAATCACTGTACCATCAAACAGGGTACCGTTGATGGTATGTGTTTACCTGCTTACTATCTATCGCCTCGAGCAGAATGCAAGCTAAACTGAGTACATATGTTTACTTGTCTGGTTAACTGTTATATCCCATACCAAAGGGAGTAGCTGAAGAAGGAAGAAAGAAAGGGTTGGGGAGCAAGCTATAATGCAAACTAATGAAAATAATTAAAATACTAAAACATATATTAGTATATGTGGTAATGCAGGCCTTCAATGCCATCACTGGGAAACTGGGCAGACAGATCTCTATGAGTTTGAGTCCAACCTGGTCTACTAAGCAAGTTCCAGGCAGCCAAGGTTACACAGTGAGACCCTGTCTCAAAACAAAAACAAAACAAAACAAAAAAAAAAAACAAATGAAAAAGCAGAAGGAAATACATTAAAACATTTGCAATGCTTTTTTTTAGACCAAAATTATTGATATCTTTTATCCCTCTCTCTTCTTGTTTATGCATTTTCCACACTTTCTACAAAGATCTTGGTTTATTATTATTATTATTACTACTACTATTATTATTTTGGTTTTTCAAGACAGTTTTTCTGTGTAGCCCTGGCTGTTTTGGACTCACTTTGTAGACCAGGCTGGCCTTAAACTCAGAGATTCACCTGCTTCTGCCTCCTGAGTTCTGGGATTAAAGGTGTGCACCACCGCCATCCGGCTGATCTTAGTGTTTTAAGCTAGAAATGATAATAGTAAACCCCATCATGTGTGGTGACACCCGCCTGTCATCCCAGTGCCTCTGGAGTCTGAGGCAGGATAATTACAAGTCTGAGACAACTGAGATTCTGTTTCAAAATAACAACTTTTAAAGGGGCTGAGGGTGTAGCTCACTGGTACAAAGCTTGCCCATCATGTGCAGGATCCTGCATTCCAACCTCAACACAAAACAAACAAAAAATGCAACACTGTAAATCTTCACAACAGCAAAGAACAGGCCATGCACAGAGAGCCTTAAACTCCAGGAAAAGAGTGCTTATACAGTTATGACAAACTGTGGTCTTGTTTTATTTACTTATGTGATCTGTCTTCTGGTGCTAGGATAAAACCCAGGGTCTTGCATGTGCTAACAACAACTGTACTGCTCTCCCAAAACCAACAGGCTGCCATAGTTTTAAGCAAAGCATCAGAGCACCACAGTATTACTGAAGGTAAGGGATGATGAAACAGTAGGGACTGCCTGGGGACAGATGGGTCTGGGAAGGGGTCTTGTGCTAGCTTAGGTTCAAAAGGATGAACAGAAACCACTAGACCAAGAGAGAGGAAAGCAAAAAGCCAGTATGAAGGACACCAAAAAAGACTGAGTCCTGGCGATCAGTTTAGCAGGGCCAGGGGATCCAGAATTTTGCTTAATTAGGAAAACAGCATATAATTAGGTGAAAGTGTCTCCTGCTCGAATATTAGACAGGTCTGGCATACAGGTGTCCACTCTAAGTTTCCTAGCTGAAAAACTGCCTCACATATTTGTGTTAATATTGTGAGATTTAGATGAAAATGATGACTTCTGTCAGAATCTAAGAGAAGACAACTAGATAAAATAAAAATTCTTTTCCAAAACTGGACTGACCCCTGGCTTGAGAAGTGTCCCAGAGGCATCTTTACAGTCCGTCTGTACTAAGCCCTTGACAGCTCTTCTGTGTCATTCAGTAGGTCACCATAGACTATTAACTATCACATACAATACGTTACCTCTCTTCACACAGGGAACACTAGCAGGCTTTCTCACTTGGCCTGACAGACACTGTTGTTTTATAGTAACATGATCAATCAAGTGGAGCTGCATTTCTGGACTATCACTGTGTCCATGTGTTTTCAGACAGACACAAGCAGAGTAAATGTTAAATCCTTAGAAGGGCTGGAGAGACTCAGCAGCTGAGAGCACTTGCCGCTCCTGCAAAGTACCTGGGTTCAGTTCCCAACAACCACATGGGTGGCTCACAACAGTCCCCAGCACCAGTTGCAGGGAACCTGATGCCTCCTTCTGACCCTCATGAGCCCTGCACACATTGGTACACAGACATACATGCAGGCAAAACACCCATACACAGAAAATAAACAATCTTTTAAAAGTTATTTAAAACAAACCTTTAGTTGAGTTTCATGGAAAAAAAAACTTTAAAAACCTTTTTGGCATCAGAAGGGAAAGGGTGTAGTTAGTCCCAAATCCTTTAGCAGTAGCACTAACACCCCACTCATTTTCAGAGTCACTAAACAGGCAGCTAGCTAGTCACACTTCTAAGACAAGACAAGAAAAGCCTGCTCTGATGCATGCGTATCAAGAGGAGGATCACCTATCTATTCACAGAAAAGAGCTAATAAAACAAAACTTAAAAAAAAAAAATCTAAGACTAGCCAACGAGTGTCTCTGAAAACATATAAGGAGTGAAGGAGGAAAGCCACTGCTTTCATGGCCTCACATACCTGGCATCAAGGAACCTTGATCTTAAAATCATAACTGCTTCACATGTGCTTTGCTTGAGCTGCATCTGAATGGAACTAAATTTCCGATGGATGATGCCCACCATCCTCTCAATCTCTTTCGGGGAAATGGGACGTGTTCTACTCTGTTCTCGGAGAAGGTTCATCACATGTGTTGTGAATTCATTACATGCCTGTAACAGGGGGAAAAAAATCACTCCTTAGAAAGCTGAAACTTTGCATTATCACACCCAGACATTCACCCATCTAAATTTCCATCTCACTAGCAATGGCCAGCAGCACTATGCAGTGATTAGAAAACATGTAAACTAAGATGCTGAGGAGATAGTGGTGGTATGGTTAAAACAGCATGAATTCTGAAACAGAATAGCCAGACATGCAAAGGACCAGACCCTGACTCCCCTTCCCATCTGGCCCTGCTCCACTCACAGATGTTTCCCACTAGAACACACTGGTGGCTAGCTCCTATCAGGTGCACGCTCATGACTAATGCTAAATACATTCTATTTTCTCCAGGGTATGGTACTTACTCAACTAATGTGTACTGCAGGATCATGAAGTTAAAACCCTCCAGAGATGCCAGGGACACAGAAATGAGCAAAGCTGGCCTTCAGAGATGAGACAGAATATGAATTATCATATAAACCAGTGTAAAGGCCAATGGGAAGATGGTAATAAGTGTTCTGCTAATTCCAAAGAAGGAATGGTGCCATTCAGAAGCTTTGCGTGGAAGTGATGCTTGTGTTCTAAGAATTTTTGCAGATAAAGATAGAGGCCAGGAGAACACAGGCATAACACCTGAACAATGCAATATGCATTGAGTTCAGAGAGTGATGGTAGAGAACAGTAGGAGAAAGGACAGATTCCTGTTTTGTTTTGCTTGGTACTGGGGATGGTAAATCCACCAGCCCAGGGATTCAGGTCTGAGTAAACACACAAGCCTGTACAGCAAGCATTCTAATATCAGCTCAGTTATCCACAGTGCATAAATGCCACCCTGGTAAAGCATCTCATTTCTCAGGGGAGTGGCAGAGGAGACCAAGAATCCAAACTGGGTATGAAACATTTTAGCTAGTAATCCTCAGACACCATCTCCTTCAGTTCCCCTCCACTGCAGTACTTCTCGGTGAATAAACAGCAGTATCTATTCTGAAAAAAGAGTATCTGGCATCTTAAGGCCGTAGGGGAACACGTTCTCAAGCTGTGAGTGTTCCCCTCCCTCAACATCGCTTGTTACAGCAATGGTTTTCCTAACTGCTCGCTGAAGAGCTTGACACTTATTTACATTCTCTAAGAGGGATAACAGTAAGTGTTGAATAAATGTTGCTCACCATTCATTATTTTCAAAATGTTTTAGATTGTGAGAACTTGTTCTTTGTGAGTAGTGGCCATGGTATAGGGTTCCTCAGAGTGAACCTGTACAGTACACATTGCAGACATCCAATAAACACCTACACATTGGTAGGCTTTGTACCACAACTCAAGAGTGAGAGTAAGGCTGGTTAACAACCATAAACCCAGTACCCTGCACCATATGCAAAGGCGGCTGCACTGCCACCCTGGGAGAGGGTTAAGAAGCTCCCGAAACTGTGTGTGTTTGTGTTCTGAGGGGAGCACTCTGTGAGTCTGGTGTTTCCTTTTTAGAGTTAATGATAGTCTATATAAGTTTTAAAGCGCCAGTTAATTACTGTCCTAACATTCAGTAATTCCTAATATGCAATAAACTATTAAAAATACTGTAATTAAAAGCAGTCCTTAAGCTGGTCGTGGTAGTGCATGCTTTTAATCTCAGCACTCTGAGGAAGCAGAGGCAGCTAGATCTCTATGAGTTTGAGGTAGCCTAGACTACTAGGAAATTCCAGGCCAGCCTATGCTACAAAGTGAGACAATGCCTCAAAAAGAAAACAAAAACATAAGTTTTTTTTTTTTTTATCTCTAAGGAAACTAAACTTTTAAAAAGTAAATTTAAGACTTCCCGCTACATTATTAATCTGGATTTACACCAAGCTGAAAGCAAGTGGCCACATAGCCAAGAAAGACATGTACATATTTTCTCTTGTATTTTCCCTAAGGGGATGCTTAGAACATTTCCAAATTGTACAATATGACGACCTCAGCCTCTAGCTTTCTCATAAGTAAAATTAAAAATGTCGAACTATTTCTCACAGACTGAGCAAATTCTATAGCTCCATAGAATGTTAACAGATGGTCCAAAGGTACAGTATGGTTGGAAAGTGGTGCGCTCGCTGAAGCTGCGGAATGTATTTTTGCAGGGCTCCTGGGTGTTTCTATGCCAACATATGTGCACATTAAATCCCCCAAGGACAGTCTTTCTAACTTTACTCATAATTGGCCACAAGACTTTGTATCTCCGGAGTAGTGCTTCCCAAAAACACATACAGTGAGACACAGAAGTTTTTGTATTCTCTATGAGCCAACATTTAAAAAACTGGGTAAAATTAATTTTAATGACATGTCTTATTTAAACATATGTGAATAACATTTCAATACATAACCAATGCTTTAAGACTGCCATTGAGGTGTTTCATACCCTTTTCTGTACTCTTTCAAACCCAGTGTGCATTTACATCTCAATTCAGATTAGCCCTTCTTAACGTACTTCACTATACCCGTGGCTAACGGCTCCTGGCCGTTGCACGGGTTACCCACGCTGTAGCAGAACATTTTGTGAACCAATAGGCCTGGTACCCTCGACCCACCAGACAGTTATCATGCCCACACTGTCACATAAGCACATAGGCCTGCACATTTAAGAACATTCTTGGTGAAGATTACAGATCTTATTACATCTTGTCGTCCATCTTATTACATCTCAGCCCTCCAACAGGTCTTTAATGTTTTATTTGATACAGAAGAAGTACACAGAAGCACATCTGCATATCAAAGGGTGACTGACTCAAGAAAATTTAGAGTTAATGGTTAAATTCAGAGTTTAGTCACTTTCCCCCAGAATGCTACTTTTGTATAAAAAAAGAAAAGATAAATTATTCTTATTTGGAGTCAGATATTTGGCATATTTTTCTCAAAAATGAATCAAGTGAGTAGTTCATTACATAGAGCTAAAAAGCTCGTAGAATTTGTACCAATGGTAAAATTCTAATTTTCAAATGAGAATTTAGATTTCCGAAGACTCGTGGCCCTGGAGACTTTCTGATGTTCAGTGTTGACATTGGGGGGTCTACTTTCATAGTGTATAATACTGACATGTATTACCACACACACGATATCCCAATCCAGTGAGCTAATACTTTCAAACTAATCAATGCACTACACTACAAAAGCATGCAGAGGGAGAAAATCCACTCAAACTACAAATTAGACTAATGGCTGTCCAAGGAGCAGAGCGGAACATGCTCATTCATACAGTCTTAGACTACCACCTGTCATGTTCGGTATATAAAAGAGGTTATCCACAACTTTCTGAAAAGGACATTGATATCTAGCTATCGCTCCTCTTTTCTGGTGTACGAGCCCAGAAATCCCTTATAAACTTCAACTATATGACAACAGAAAGATTTTGGAAGTGACTGTAAGGATAAAGCTCATTTCCATCATGCCTAAGATTAGTGTCTACAAAATGCTGCAAGATGTTCTTCTTCTTGCTGTTGGTTTGTATTTTCTTTTTTCTTTCTTTCTTTTTCCTTTTCTTTTTTTAAAGGCAGGGTCTCACTGTCACCTGGCTTGCCTGAAACTTTTTAAACCAGGAAGACCTCCAACACACAGAGACCCACATGCTTCTTGCTTCCAAATATTGGATTAAAATATTTAATTTAAACCACAACTAGCTGAAGGTTTTTTTTAAGCTTAAAGTTAGTAACCTGTAACAGTTTTACTATATTTTAAAAATGATTAACAAGTACTTTTGAGTTTTTCTAGCTTTAATTTCTATTATGATAAATATTGATAGCTAGATTCTACCAAGCAAAGGCTCCCAGGGAATGGAAGTCTTCAAAAGTTTTAAGAGTCTAAGTCCTGCAAATGCAAACGGAGAGAACTGTTCAGCTGGAATAGAAAGGTAGTTCAAATGTTTTCACTGTACTCTGGAAATTCCTGCAAACCTACTTAGACATTATGGTTACATACACCTACAGCAGGGCATATTTCATTGTAAGTCATTGAAGACATAATGAGAATGATTCTTGAGATATTGGCTGTCTTTGTTTTTGTCTGATTTTTTTTTTACCCTCTCCAGGATGGATATTTTCTCTGTGGTTCCTAATAGGCATCCAGAGGCTCACAAGAGAAAAATAAAAAGGTTAAAAGAAACAAAAAAGATTTTGCATTTAAAAACTCATAATTTTCTAAAACATTTGCTGAATGTCTTACAACTTATTAAACAAAGCCGACTATGAATGAAAATGCTGATGAGCAATTTGGCATTAGCCCAGCACTCACAGAACTCAGAGCTTTTCTTTAAGCCAGTAGTTCATACATGATTAATTAGAACATCTCATTTATGTGGTGTGCACTTTAGCTCATTACTCTAAGTAAAATTCGTTAAGTATTTACATTTAGATAATTAAAATCTGGGTACACCCTTAAGAAAGATGCATACACTTTAGACAAAGTGATATTTTTTCACTACACCACTGAAAGTAAATTACAGCCTCATTTTCATCATCATCCGTACTGGTTTCAGAGGAAAGCACAGCAGTACCTCATCATCTACTCTTTAAAAAGGTGTACCTTCATCAAAAACATGACAGAGTGGATGCTCAAGTGGATACAGCACTGTTTGCAAAGTCCACCCAGACAGAGGCTGGCCCTGATTCCATTCACACTGCAGGACATCCATATTCCTCCCTGTACTCAAGACTACATCACTAATAACGACACTTATCACCGTCTTACTGTTTTTCCAAGTGGAATTATCAGTATAAAACTTGCTAGTAAATGTTCATAATGTAAATGCAAATTTACATTACATAACTGGAATACTTAGGAAAAGAAGTTTTGATTTCTTGAACTTTCTGATAAGAATATTGGCAGAAGCTCCCTTTTCTTTCAATCCAGCTACTAAAACTTAGGACGAATTTCTGTGTTTTAAAACATACACTAGTTGGGCATGGTGATGCACACCTTTAATCCCAGCACTCAGGAGGCAGAGGCAGAGGCAGAGGCAGAGGCAGAGGCAGAGGCAGGTGGATTTCTGTGAGCTCCAGGCCAGCCAGGGCTACACAGAGAAACTGTTTCAAAACCAAAACAATCAAACAAACAAACAAACAAACCCACTATATTGATACAGTTTATATAAATCATGAAAAAATAGCTGATAAAATATTTTAATCAATCCTTATTCTAAGTCTTTTTCCTTGCTATTTACTCCTTTCTCTTTACAAAACAGAAACCAATTGATAATACAGGATTTAAAATATTTAGACTCTAGATAATGTACTGGTGCTATTTTTTTTTTTTTTGGCTAGTAAAACTCTCTCCTTGACATCCAAATATATTTAATTTATATGCAAAACTAAAGTTTTCAGGAGTTTTTAAAAAAATTGTGATAGTGCTTTTTACAGTTGAAAATCACTGTTCTATTCTTTTCAATTCACAAAATTCAATGTAAAACTGTAAAATCAAACAAAGGACAAGCACAATTTTTAAAGAAAGCTTTTAAACAGTTCAGTAATCAATTCTAAAAACAGAATCAGCCTTTGCAACAATCTAGATGATTAGCAACAGTTCATATAACCCCCATTCTAAAATCTACTTTTATGGAAAGAATAACTTTCTCTTAAAGGTAGATGCCCAGGCAGGTATGATGTGCATGCCTATAGTCCCAACTACTTTCAAGATTGAAGCTGAAGAATCACTGAACCCTGGGAGTTGAGCCCAGCCTCAGCAACATAGTGAGAGCCCATTTTAAACAGTAGCTGCCCCTAAAATTTGACTTCAGTTATTCAGCTTCAAGATGCTTTGATAACCTCATATGACCTTACTTTAATGTAAGAGATTTTCATATTCATTGAATGCTTTTTGTAGATTTAATATCTACAAATTCTTATTTGAGGATAAATTTAACACTAAAAGATCTGTATAAGCCAACTGGAATGAGATCAATATACAGCCAACCAACAAGTAACTTAGAGAAAAAGAGAGGGAATATGCAAATATTCCTTCCAAGCATGAAAGCTAGTGGGTAACAGGCTGTACATGCCTGTAATCCCAGCTGCTCAGAAGGCTAAAGCAAGAGGATCACAAGTTAAAGGCCAGCCTGGCTAACTCTATGAGACTCTGTCTTGATACAAAACCAATGGGGCTGGAGTAGAACTCAGCACACCTGAGATCTTAAAGTAAGACACTTCCCATGAAGCAATAGGTGAAAAGAGCTTTGAAAGGGAGACTGAGATACAAAATTTATATTAGTGTCCTTTGTTACCTACTTAAGTATTAGGAAAGGCAAAATGGAATGAGGCATTTGTGGTAACAAGGCAACACATCAGCACCTTTTTTTTTCCACTACCACAAATTGAACCTAGGACCACATACATGCTGAAGGGTTCACTGAACTGCAGTCCCCAGTAGTAACATCAGCATTTTTAACCTGATAAAATAAAATTCCTTTATAAGAAAAGGTGATTTTTTGCCAGCAAATTTAAATATGTAATATAGGGATACTCCAAAACCACAAACATGGCCTTTACTGTGGCTTAAATTCTTCCACTCTCCATTTCCCAGGAGTCCCCAGAAACTTAAAACATCAAGTTCTTTGTAGTCATTTGTTATTACCAAACAGTACTCAGATTTGAAAACATTAGAGTTTGGTCTGGTTCTAGGGCTTTAGTGGATTTGGTATGAATTCAAAGAGCAGGTTTCCAGATGCTTAAGAAGGGTTGGGAACCTTACAATACTTTTGCCTTCAGCAAAAATGTATTTCAATATAATTATAGTAGATAGCTTTCAATGTGTCATCTCTATTATAGCAGCTGTAAATTACAGCATGAATTGCCTGTATACAAGCATTTCTTCTGCTACACGCAGAGTGGGAGAGCTGCACCGAGCATGATATATCTTTTCCTCTTCAACTGAGGACAAACACCGAGGTCAAATCTCATTTACAAAAAACAGTGTGTCCATTCCCTTTTGGTACCAAGTACAGTAACCAAGAAAGCACAGCTCATCTGAGAGCTTCAGTTCTTTAAATTAAAAAAAAAAAAAAAAAGATTCCTTAGCACCCATGGCTTAAGTTCATTCGAATTCATCTAGTCTAACAGCTGGGCCTCTAGTCATAGGAACATACTTGAAAAATACAGTAAAGGCATTTTCCAAGAATTGTAGCTAATCAAGAAAATGGAGGCTTGTCTCTCAACTAGAAGAAAGCAATAAATTCAAGATGAAGTATTATAAGGTGTTTGCTGCAAGCCTTGGGAAACTATTATATTCAAGCTAGGTGTCAGATCAACAAGACCAAAATACAATGATATTGTTTGCTGTTGGGTGATGGTAATATTAAAAACCCTCACTATAACACATATTCAGTGCTTAATATTTCAAAAACATTTATATGTAAAGTTGGATAATTATCCTAAGAATCATTAGATCTCAGAATCTATAAAATAAAGATGTATCATCAAAGAACATTTTCTGGAGGGGGAAGAATAGAATTCTAAAGATAATCCATTTCTAATACATAACGCGGAGCCTTGCAGCTTAGATGTGATTTTGCTCCTGCTGCAGCTCTAGCCTGCTCATCTGTAAGTGTGGCTTGTAACTTGTAAGGTTTTTTAATTTACTGCAGTGGTGATGTTTGTTAATTTTATGGCAATCTAAATCTGAGCAGGCTTCAGACACATTCTCATTGCAGCTTCATTGCAAACCACGGCAGAGTAAATACCGCTTAAGATTCTGGTGCGGTTTATTTGAGACTCACAGAATCTTCCAACAAAGCCTCCGCCTCGATGCACATGGTCTTCCTAGTTCCTGATAAACGTTCTGTCATTCAGCATTCCCATGATCACTTTTAAGAAGAAAATGTAATTCTGGGAAAGTTTTTAAGATACTTGTCATCTGTTTCTCTTTCTACTTCAAATACAAACCAACATGGGCCAATCTGAGGATGCCTGAGTATGATGGCCTGCATTATTTTTCAGTTCTTTGTGTAGAACAATAAAACTCAATAAACAGGATGGCCTATGATCTGAAACTGATCTGACTCCTGATTCTGACACTGGTGTGTAACACTGGACAATCATTTCATCTAGAAAATGAAAATACAATACTATTTTAGAAATGCTACTCTTTCTCCTCACTTAACTCTATTTAGCCATTCAAGTAACTAAAGTAGCTTGTTCTTGTGTCTAAATGGAAGAAAATCTCTTCCTGTAAAACAGCACTGGCAGAAACATAGCTCTAAAGCTGTCCAAAGACAACTCAAGAGGTTAAACACCACTACTTCATCTGAAAACAGCTGAGAACCTACAGGGCAAAGTGTGTAAACTACAATTCTGCTAAATCTATGAACACTTCATCATAATCCGTCTGTCCACAGTGCTATACAGATTCCACACATCTACACATGTCCTTCTGAACATGCTGAAAATGAAGAAGGAAATATACATTAAAGTATCTATGAAGCCACTAACTATATCCAGAAACACAATCCATTATAACATTTAAATTTGTTGTTTTTCAATTTTCTATGTAACTCATATATAATCAATTATTTATGTAGAACTTGTGTATAATGTACATTTTTTTTTAAGGCACAGTGAGCTGATCTGATATTAACTGACACTGAAGTTATTGAAGTCTCTTGAAAAAATTCAGGACATTCTAAGACAAGAATGCTGAGTCTTTGCCTACCACTGATGCCAGCTTCACTCAACTTCTAACAGGGCCATCTGGATGAAGTGTGAAGAAAGACTACTGTGATAGGGACAGTCAGGAATGACCAGAACAGTGATGCCATTTGGCCCCAATATAACCGTTTCTATGCAAGGTGACTAGTGGCAGTTGCCTGGTAAATATGTATATATCTATTTAACATAAAGTTATGCAATTAGGAATATACTACAAATTAAAAACATTTTCTACTGTTTATGCTCAGGGCAACCTTTCAACCATGACTTATTTTGTTTATTCTCAATTATTCATGTCAAATCGGAAAGCTCTATTTTTTTCATACACATACACAATAATTTTTCCAAATAAATTTTCTTATCTCAATATTTTCTACCAAAATGTATCCTTGCAAATAACACAGTTTTAAATCCCAGAAAGTCCTGCCCAGAAAATAAAATATTTTATATTAATTTGCACTTCATGTTAACATAAACTACATATTCTACTCTTTCTCAAAACATTCACCTCTGGGATAAAGATCTATCATTTGTTTAATACAATCATTCTTAGAATGTAAGAAAAGGCAGGGGTGGAAGGCCAACAAATACAACTGAAACTGTTCAGAGAACTGTGAAAAATCAGTACTAAAACCAAGAGTGGTTTCTAGAGATTATGAGGGTAGGAGTGAAGGGGGAAAAGGGAAGAGAGAAAGAAAAAGGAAGAGAGAGAGAGGGAGGGAGGGGGAAAGGCAGAGGAAGAGAGAGAAAGAGTCAGAGAGAATGAGCCATAAGGATTGTTAGGGCAGTGGAAATGCTCTCAGGTACTGTAAGCATATGCATCTGTCCATGTGCACAGACTGTGAGATCAAGAGGATTCCATAACAGAATGTGAAGTCCGAGTGCTGTTGTGTCAGTGCTGGTTCATGAGCTGTAGCAAACAGACTTCTCTAGCACGTGGTATTGCTAAGTAAGCCATGCATATGTGTGAGCAGGCAGCATGGAAGACATCTCTGACATAATATTGCTATGAACCTAAAACTGTTCTTAAACTTTTATTTAAGGAAAAGAAAAGTCACCAGAAACATATACCTCACAAAAACACAAACAGTTCCCACTAAAGTATATGGGCATTATGAATAACTGCCAACATATAGTATTTATGGGTGAAATTATATACAAAGGGGAAAGACAGTTGAGACTAGCAGGACACTGATTGCTTATCTAGGCAACAACTCTATGACATCACCTGTATGAAGTGCTGCCATTTACAGTGGTCTAGCTTTGCTGACCAGACTGGGCTTAAACTCCTGCTCAGAAGCCATTGTTTTGCAGCAGCCTTCCCAATAGCTGAGATTAGAAACAGGCCACTGCACCAGCTTATTGTTTTGATCCCCAAATACGGCAATTTTACAGGATTCAACCTAACTTATCTCTTTATTTTTGTATATGTTCAAAAGTTAACATTATACCAAGTGGGTTCCCTGGTAAGAGGAACAGGGGCTGTCTCTGACATGAACTCAGTGGCTAGATCTTTGATCACCTCCCCCTGAGGGGTGTAGCAGCCTTACCAGGCCACAGAGAAAGACAATGCAGCAAGTCCTGAAGAGACCTGATAGGCTAGGGTCAGAGGGAAGGGGAGGAGGACCTCCCCCATCAATGGACTTGGGGTGGGTCGTGGGAGGAGATGAGGGAAGGAGGATAGGATTGGGAAAAGACTAGGGAAGGGGCTACAGCTGGGATACAAAGTGACTACACTGTAAATAAATAAATAAATTTTTAAAGGTTGGCATTATATTGGATCTTCTAAAGATCTTTCAAGTGAGAGTCCATGTTCAGTCAGAAGTACTTAATCTAAGGATTTAAGCTTTAAATTAGTAACCTAAATGTCTTGAAAATTGACTACACATTTTACTATGTTTATATTAAATCAAAGAATCGCTTATTTAGAGTTAAATTGGCAATGTGACTTTCTGTTCTTGGCACACAGTACAAGGACATGGCTTAAACTGAAAGATACCTGAGGCTCAATGAAGTATGGCTATTAAGTTCTCTGAGAATATTTTTATCCTTACTGTTTGTGATTAGGGGTTACAAAGCCTGTTTTGTCCTATCCTAGACAGACCTTCTCCTAGGAGCCTCATTCTCAGATCCTAGAAGCTCCTTCCACATATTTAACATATCCCATAGAATTAATTCCTAGGAGGACTCCAGAACTCAGTTTACAAGATCAAAAAACTCACTGTGCAATGATGTTTTCCTTTTTACAAGCTGTTAAAGCTTATGAACAAAGCCAGTACCTAGGTACAATTCCACAGAGCTCTGCAGGGCGCCAAGGTTAGCAAGAAGGAAGGGCTTGCTGGTGTGGTAGTTAGGAACCATGAATGTGAGGAATGAATGAAACGGAAACAAAGGGATGTGAGGGTTAGCTTTGCCCCCAAAAGCTCACAGCATCTTTATTTCAGGGCTCCCACAACTCCCTTGGTTTTGTACATACATCATCTTTGCTTATTTCATTCTATGTGTTAACACCTACCCCTTATGGCCCTCGGAATTGGTTAGTACCGTCTAGTAGAAGAGTAATAGAGGGTTTGTGTAGGACTGAGAGTGGCGGCTGCTGACCTGTTCATATTTCTCCAGTTCTGTGTGATAGATTTGTCTGATCTGGGTCAATTTGGCTCTGTAATCTGAGTGTTCAATAGAGTTATCTGAAGAACCTCCAGAGGCTGCCGCGGCTGCAGCTGCTGCCGCCGATCCCCCACCTTTCTCAGGACCTGAAACCCCTTCTGCCAAAAGCATATTGTCCAGTCTCATTAGCTGGGGGTCGGGAGGGTCTTCCTCCTGGGCTCCTCTGATGCTGAGACCTTCAAGGAAAGAGAAAGACAGAGAGAAGAAGCGAGAGACAGAGGACAAACAGTGTGAGTATTTTGTTTATTTAAGAAAATGATCAAACAACATCAGTGTACTACAATTCATGCTGAGAGCTTCATTGCTCACATTTAATAAATAAGCTGGACTATGAGAATTGCTTTCAAAACACATTTACATTCATCCTAGGACTCCTAACACACCCCTTCACAATGTAACCCCAACTTGGACTCTTAGAAAGAGGTAAGAATATTCTGATTATCCAAACTTCAGATTTAAATGATTTATACATAAGGTAGGAAGGAGAACCTAAGAAGAAAATAATGCAAAGACATAAACGTGTGCAAAGACATAAACATCAAAGTGTGCTTAAGCTGTCTCTCTGTACAGTCAGAGAAACAGAATTGAAAGTCGTCATAAAATAATTTTAATTTAAAAGCTATTTCAAAAATTGGAAAATAAACAGGGCTAATGGCTTTCTATCATGCAATCTCAAAAACAAAATACATTCAATATGAATTAATTCATATGTTAATTCTATATGAATCAATTCATGTCAATATGATTAACTAGACTTAAATGCATATTAAAAGGGCAATGTTAGGCACATGCCAGCAGACTGCACAAGGACACCAAATACAGTTTTAAATGCATCACGGACACAGCAGTTGAGTGCTAGACACAGTAGCCTCACTCTCATTCTGCTTTAAATCAAGAACCTCCAAGTGATGCCAGTCAGCAACCTCTTCTGAGTACTATAGATCACAGCTGACAATTCATAGGTTTATTCAGGTCACACAGGCTTTCTGCCAACATGTTTTCAACAACACAGAAGACAAAGTTTTAAAATAATTATCACGATATAAAAAGCACTGGAGTCATGACAGCTCAAAATCAGCATTTTCATTAATGTGTAACACAATCTAAACTACCCCAGCCCAATTAAGCTCTGTAAATCTGTTCAGAAGCAGGTTCTCCCACACTAGTTACAAGCTGTGGGGAGGGGGAGTTGGCATCTCACGTGTTTGCGTTTGGAGTCTGCCTCTTGCGTGAGTGCCTGTTGCTTACCCACAGCCGCACACACTCGGTGTCTGGTGTAACTTACATGACAGTAACATCTATAAGCTGCCAGGCACTCAACTGATCGCCGGCTCTGAGATTCCATGTGCAACCTACATGTACCATCAATTCTTTGCCAACAGACTTCCTCCACAGACACCCTGAATTATACTCACAGCATGATAGAGCTCTTGGTTACCTTAGCTCAAATGCACAACTTTGATTTCCTTCCCCCAAACATTTCAAAGCTGTCACTTTCGTTTAAAAGTAATACAACTAAGTCACCATAATTTAAAATTATATCAGTTGCCTGTTTGGGGACAAATAAAATTTGAAAATTATAACATATGAAGGTAATAAATTCATTATAGAAACCAAAATTCAGATAGCTCTTTAAGCTAAAATCTTTAGGAACATGTCATTGCTGATAGCTAGAAAGACAAGCATGTATTTGCTAGTTACTGGGGGACTAGAAAGAACAGCCTCACAGTGTTCTAGAACTGTTCCCAACTGGCTAAGTCGGTGCTTTCAACATAGCATCTTCTCTCTTCTCCTTTCCGAGTCACTAAAATGTTTCAAGCCATAAGACTTTATGACTGGGACCCACTCCTGGCTTATCCCCACTCCATGGACTCATTCTCCAGGCCTTGGCATGTGTGAGCTCACTGGGTGATTCCCTTCTCTTCTAATTCTCTTTAATTTTAACTCAAGTTAGGCTCTTTACATTTCTGTTTTAAGTCAAGTTTTGCTCATTTTTTTTTCAGGGGTATGTGTTTATTTCTCTTGTTTATGCCTAGATAATTGTACTTCTTCTGAAAAGGGAGAAAATTTTCTTTGTTGAAGAAATATATAGCCCAAGCTGGCATGGACTGATCCCCGTCTCTTCCTTCTGAGTCCGGGATTACTTACGGGTATAAGCCACTATATTTGGCTCATACGTATTGTTTTAAATATGTCTTCAAGGTTCTGTAAGGGTTCTAATTTCCCCTTATTTAAACACACTGATTTTTTTTTCTCAGGGCAAGTGGCAAGGTTCTTCAACAATACATAAAATGCCAAAGCCAAAATTATTCCACTTCTCTGAACTCCCTGCACAGTGTGGCAGGCAGGAGTACATGCTCACTGGCTAATACATCAGGAAAGCAGACCCTGAGAGAGAAGAAAAGTCATTGGGAATGCAGAAGGCATAAAGTGACTAGGTACCTGTGGCATTCTAATAACACTTAATACTGCATATGAGCCGCCATCCCTGTGCTACTAAGTGGCCCAGTAGCAGCGGACACAAGAAAAATTATAAGTACGTATTGTAACAGCTATAATACTTTCTTATGATGCCTGCTTTCTAAAACCATAAGTAAATCAACATGTGCTTGCCTCAAGAACAAGAAGAACATTTTAAGGAAATCCTTCTGTATTTACTTTCTAAATTATGTGCATCAAATCCCATGAGAAAAAATTGTTTCCTAACAGAAACATCATATCCTGAAAAGAACATATCTAAAAAGAACTGAGGAGCACTGTGCAATTAGGCAGCACTGAGAAGGCTGTCTATCAATAAATCATTTAAATATATTTTCTCTTTTAAGCAAAGTAATGATTATAGGATGCCTAAGTAATAATACTTGATTTCTAAAGTTATTTTCAGTTTAAATATTTGTATATTTCTTTACCTACGTCACTATTTTATTTCACCCTTCCTACCTCCCCATCATTATTACTAGGCTCTCTAACCTCCTCAGGGCACTCATGGCTTCCAGTC